>NC_134405.1:275930819-276265011 GCF_038048845.1 Mixophyes fleayi | reverse complement strand
TGCCCACCTGCACCTCTTCCTCCTTCCTCCCTCACTGCCCATGATTTTGCCACCTATTTCAAAGTCAAAATTCGACAAGATAATTCCTCATGCCAAATTCCACTCACACCACTCACTCTACCCACCTTTATCTACACTTTCCAATCCACCTTTAATTGATTCTCTCTAGTAACTGAAAACAAAGTCTCTGCACTCATCTTATCATCTCACCCTACAAGTTGTCCACTCGACCCTATTCTGCAATCGCCCCCAACATTCCACTGTAACTGCTCTCACAAAAGTGGCAAATGATCTACTTACAGCAAAATCTAATGGTAATTTCTCCATACTCATTCTCCCAAACCTCTCTGCTGCTTTTGATACTGTTGATCACCCTCTTCTCCTACATACCCTACCCTTTACTCCATTAGCCCTCATTACACAGTCCTTTCCTGGTTCACTTCCTATTTATCAAACAGCTCCTTTAGTGTTTCTACCTCTGGAACATCCTCCCCTCCACTCCCACTATCTTTTAGGACCCTACAAGGCTCTGTTCTTGGCCCTTTTCATTTTTCATGTGTCTTCTCATGGGGCACTAATTCGCTCATTCGGCCTCCAATACCACCTCTACGCTGATGACACCCAAATCTATATCTCTTCCCCTGACCTCTCTCCTTCTATACTATCTCGTGTAACCAACTGTCTTTCTGTTATCTCCACATGGATGTCCCAATGCTACCTAAAGCTCAACATGTCCAAAACAGAACTTATTATCTTCCCTCTTGCCAGTCACCACCTGCCCACATATCTCCCTTACTATCAATAACACCACAATTTCCTCAGTCTCCCAAGTCTGCCTTGGTGTCACACTTGACTCAGCCCTCTGCTTTATTCCTCACATCCAGACTCTCTCCCAGTCCTGTCGACTCCACCTTAAAAACATTGCCAGAATACACCCTTTTCTTACTCAACATGCTACTAAAACTCTTATCCCTTCTCTTATCATCTCCTATCTTGACTATTGCAACCCATATATCCACACTTCAATCCATCCTAAATGTTGCTGCAAGACTGATCTTCCTCTCTCACCACTACACATCTGCTGCACCACTTTGCAAATCCCTACACTGGCTCCCTCTGTCCTCCAGAATCAAATTCAAATTACTCACCCTTACCTACAAAGCCCTCAAAAACAACTGCCCAGCATACATCTCATATCTCACATCAAAATACTCTCTCTCCCGCCCTCTTAGATCTGCCTCTGCCTGCACCTTGTCTTGTTTCTGATAACCACCTCTCACTCCCGCTTACAAGACTTCTTCCGTGTTGCTCCCCACTTATGAAATTCCCTACCACGCTCAATCAGACTTTCCCACACCCTTCATATCTTTAGATGCTTTTTGAAAACCCATCTCTTTTTTTAGAGGTAACCTTATCCTCGATAACTCTATTTACACTAATGCACCCTCACAACTATCCCTATCTCCAATCTGAGCCACTAGTTCCTCGTGTTTTAGATGTGCCCTCTTTCCCTTAGAATGTAAGCTCCCTAATGAGCAGGGTCCTCCATACCTTTTGTTTTCAAGTCTCCATTAATTTTGTCTGCCATGTCTGTACTTGTTTACATATATACTGTTTTATCTATGTCCCTGTCTTTCCTACTGTACTGCACTGCGGAGCACTGTGATGGCTAACAAATCTAAGATAATAATAATAAATGTACTTCATGGAAGATTTTTAAAAAAAATGTTTTGTCATTAATGAATATATTATTACAAGGTGATAATTGAATACTTATATATACCACACTTTATATATATATATATATATATATATATATATATATATATATATATATATATTCCACATATGTATTGCACATATCCAGCCGTGTATTGCGTATGTCTCAATATGGCAAGTGCCATGTTTGCAGAGCATACCTAGACCTCTCCTGATCTCTCGACATCTGTGTTGTCCCGTGTAACTGAATCTTTCAAGCTTACAATCTATGGGACAATGGATGTTTGACACATGAGGCTAAGTCTACATTTTGCATTTCGGCCCAGCCAGACTGCAAATGTAAAAGTGACTCATAAGCCAAATGAACCTGTCAAACAACAATGTTGATCAGGGGGTAGTTGTCTTGTGTGAAATTGTGTAACGGGTGGTAATAGGGTAATGTAGTGAGGTTAAGAGGGTGGTTGAAGAATATTATAAGCTTGTCTGAAGAAGTTGGTTTTCAGAGAACACTTGAAAGTTTGTAGACCAGAGGAGAGTCTCATTGTGCGAAGTAGAGAATTCCATAGAGTGGGTGCAGCCTGAAAAAAGTCCTTTAACCGGGAATGGGAGGATGTAATGAGGGTGGATGAGAGACACAGATCTTGTGCAGAATGGAGTTGCCAAATTGGGAGATATTTTGAGACAAGAGAGGAGATGTATGTTGCTGCAGTTTTGTTGATGGTCTTGTAGGTTAGTAAAAGTATTTTATATTGGATTCGGTAGAAAACAGGCAACCAGTGTAGACACATACAGAGTGATTCAACAGAGGAATAACGATTTGCAAGGAAAATCAATCTTGCCGCAGCATGCAAAATAGATTGTAGGGGTTTGAGTCTGTTTTGGGGAAGACCAGTAAGGAGGGAATTGCAATAGTCAATGTGGGAGATGATAAGTGCATGAATTAAGGTTTTTGCAGTGTCTTGCGTGAGATATGTGTGAATTCTGGAAATGTTTTTTAGATGTATGTAACATGATTTAGATAAAGAGTCAATATGGGGAACAAATAATAGGTGTAAATCAAGGATTACACCTAGGCAGCGAGCTTGTTGGGTGGGATTTATGGTCATGTTATCAACAGAGATAGAAATGTCAGGTGTGCTCTTGTTGGTGGGAGGGAATATTATTAACTCTGTTTTAGAAAGATTAAGTTTGAGTTGGCGAGAGGACATTCAAGATGAAATGGCAGAAAGACAGTTAGTTACACGGGACAACACAGATGTCGAGAGATCAGGAGAGGATATATAAATTTGGGTATCATCCACATAGAGATGATACTGAAATCCAAACGGACTTATTAGATTTCCAAGAGAAGCGGTATAGATAGAGAGCAGCAGAGGACCTAGCACTGAGCCTTGCGGTACTTCAACTGATAAAGGAAGCGGAACAGAGGTGGCCCCAGAGAAATTAACAGTGAAAGAACGATTAGAAAGGTAGGATGAGAACCAGGATAGAACAGTATCTTGAAGACCTAGGCATTGCAGCGTTTGTATGAGAAGAGAGTGGTCCTAGGTGGTTTTCCAGACAGAAAAATGATACAAGGCGATAAAAACTGCAAGCATTTGATAAAGTATGTTTTTTTTTTCTGTGTGTTGAAATTAAATTAATATAGTTATAAGCAGTGACTGCTTCGAAGAAGCAAATCTGCTGCAAGTAATGATGTGTCACATACAGTGGTTGAAATGTAAGAGATTATGGGCCTGATTCAATAAATAAAGTATTAAATAGTGATTCCTTGTGTGCTGATAGAGGAAGCTGATGAGTTTTGCACCTGTTGCAGGTTTTTTGAGACTGATTTGTATAAATATGTGTTATTTTTAAATAAATGTTGATTTTTCTCTGACTGTACTTTTTTAGATGTATATTTTTCCATGGACATTGTATTGATATATTTACTGGTTGGCAAATTCTCTGCACTGTAGTTATTTTTCTCTATCTCTAACATATCTATTATTAGGAGAATTACAGACTGTACAACTGAAATAATCACTATACCCTGGATATATAAAGACATCAAGGAGTGTTTTTTTATGTAGTTCCTGACCATTGGCTACATTTATTGGAATATTTTTTTTTGCCATCCTGTCCTGACCTTCGGCTAGCTGTTGTCATTCTCTTAGCCCCAGGCTGTCTGGACCCCTGCCCTGGGAACTGTTTTTTGTGCCCTTGATTACTTCTAGGATTGACTTCCATCAGCCATTTTCAGACACTCCATTTTCATCCTGCATTTCCACATGGAGTCTCCTATACACCCACATAAAGATAACAAGTAAAATAAATCTCTACTACTCTGAAGGCCAATAGCCATCCAATTACCAGTGAGTAAACAGCTCTCCATTGGAGGCTGTTGTAGGTGAAGACCTCTTAAAGATGATTCCATGGACTTATTCAGTGTCCATTGCTTGCCCTAACACCTGAATTTATTTTTTGGATGACTTGTCTATTACTTAAGTACGTATACTAATATGTACATGACTGTTGAGTCTTCCCCAGCCCCACTTAACAATCTACTGACCTAATTCACAATATATCAAACCGAAATACCAGGGAGAAAGTAAACGGTTTAACATTCACGGCCCAGGCAATATATGACTCTATCTGCCTTTCTAGTAACTGAACTACCAGCACCTGCCTTTCCAGTAAGGAAGGGAACTGGAGTGTAGTAAGCGACAGTTATTCCCTTTCAAGTGTATACTTCTTCAGCAATGCAGTAAATATAGTAAATTATTTAATACAGCTGAACTTTTTACCTACTACAGGACCGAGTAAAATCTGTGGTTGGTACAGGGGAATCTCTTTTGTCCGATATAACCAAGGAATCCACATTACAATGAGGCAAACACTTATCATCCTGTAAAGTCATTGATATAGATTCCACAGAGTAATTGCTGACTATACTTGATTGTGATGAGATTTCACTGTGGCTGGAGTCAGATAATTTATCAGCTTTAGTGGATGGTAGGAGGACATAGCCTAAAAAGAAAAAAGAGAATAGAACATGAAATAAAAATATAACTAATATATGTCCTTAAAGGAAAATTTACTTCAGCTAGAGGTAACAAATTAGTGTTTTGTCTAATATTTCTTTATTATTTTAAATCTTATTAAAGTACCATGAAATATTGCCATAAAATTGAAATAACAGATCAGAGATATACACTAATGGACAAAAGTTTTATAACAGCCACATTTTTCTAGTTTTTATTGCAATTTACACAGATGAATGTGTCAATATACTCTGAAATTAATGCACAGTACAAATAAACAATTGGAGACAAATATGAAATCAAAGAATCATTTTGTTTAACAAAATTTTTGACTCTTCAAAGTAGCCACCATTTGGAGATATAAATGCTGAACAATGGACATCAAATATTGGGAAGTCATTTTCAACACTGTTGCATAAGTTCCCACAAATTTGTTGCACTTGTAGGTTGCTTTTGCTTTCTGTCCAGTTCATCCCAAACTTGCATGATGGGGTTTAAGTTTGGAGACTGTACTAGCCATTCCATGATTTGAAGCCTACTATCTTATTCTTTTCCTTGAAGGTAGTTCTGACATTGATTGGAGGAATTATATTGCTGTAGGATGAACCCCTGAACAACTAGGTGTATACCAGAGGGTGCTGTAAAATGCTGTGGTAGTCCTTTGTTTCAAGGTGCCAGTCACTCTGTGCAAATCGCCAACTGTGGTTGGCGATTGTGGTTGGCGATATCAACATCCTTCCTCCTCCATATTTAACAGTTGTTGTGACATACTGAGGAACCATCCTTATACCTACTCAATGGCATACAAAAACTCTGCAGGATGAATCCAAGATTTAAAATTTTGATTCATCCCATCTTCATTAGTCCACTGGTGGTGCATTTTGGTCTTATTTTGCCATCTTAGCAATGGCTTTCTTACTGCCACTTAACATGTCAAACCTGCAGCTCAAATTCTTCTCTTTACAGTCGAAACTGAGACTTGCTTACTTCAACCACTGTTAAGCTATGCTTCAAGCTGTTGTCCTATGAGCTGCCTATTAAGCTAGCTGTTGACTTTCATAAACTTGTCTTCAGATTCTTCTGTGGCTTCGGGTCTGCCAGACCTCTTCCTGTCAGAGTTTCGTTCAGTTTCCAAATGCCCTGATCATGTAGGATTCTGTATTCACGACCTTTGTTTCCAATTTCTCTAAAGGAAATACCTACACGTTTAAGGGTTATAATGGTCTGTCAGTCTGTCTTAACACTTAACCTGCGGGGTCCCGACATTGGCGCTTTAAATGAGCAGTTATCTAAGTCAGTGACATCCAACTCAAGTGCCGGAGTTGTCTGTGTTCGGTTTACCTGCGGTCAGCATCATCCAGCCATCGGAAATGTGCAGCATCGCTTTGTAGGTAAGTCTGTTTATATTGATGTCGTTTTTTTTCTGATAGTTGTTTCTTTGTAGGTATCCTGGTTGTTGGGGTTGTGGTAATCATTTTTACGATTAACACTGGTCCAAATAATGCTTCAGATGGTGTAATAACAGTCTGTTCCAACACTACTTTGATACAGATAAGCGGTTTGAGATCAAGAAATCAACAAAAGTTGGGACACCTATTGGAATTGTTTACATCAACCTGCCCAATGTTTTTTCATTGCTGCACAACAGCTGTAAGTTGTTAACCCATTACTTGTTCCCTTTTTGTATAACTATGAAATTTACATTATTTTTAAGTTTTTCATAACCTAAACTTTTTTTTTTTAACCTTTAGCAGTTTACCGCTTACCTGTGTACCATTTCAGGTTATTTAATGGTCTAGAATTGCTTAAATTTCAATAAAAGCTGGAAAAATGGGAGTGCTCTAAAACTTTTGACCTGTAGTGTACATAATCATTACTCCATATGCAACAAAAAAACCAGTAATTCAAAATCCAACTAGTACACTGTAGGAACATCACATATAAATTTGATCTTGAAATTTAGCATTTAATACGTTTTTACATCACTTCAATACAACTGCATAAGGAACCCTTCCCCCACTTCATCAATTGTTCCCAAGCTACTAGAAGAATAAAAAATTATAATTGCTTAATTACAATTGAATTACAATTGAATTGTTGGGTCATTCACCACATTTCTTAGTTCATACCAGATGGTATATTGGAAACAATTTACAATGTGTTGTTTGGTAGAGAGTGGTAAGGAATCAAAATAACTCTCCCATGTTTCAAAAAATGTTTTACATTTTGTCTCAATTTCCATAGTAGCCTCCACCCCGTCTCTGAATATAAAGGCTAGTTTAACCTTAACTAGAAGGAAATCTGGAAAATTGTCTTTTTATCAGCTGTGTTTATTGCTAGTAATAGGAGCCATCTGCCCAGGGGCGGATTGGCCATGTAACCTACCGGGAAAGTCCCTGTAGGCCAACGGCCATCTTTTTAATGTGGCCGCGGATTCCTCTTCCGATCGGTCTCTCTGGCTGCAGTCTCCTACACAGGTCATAGGGGACGTGTCACATGACAACTGCCGTCCCATGTGTGCAGTGAGTGGAGTCTGCAGCAGGAACAAAGTGTGTGTCTGTCTCTCTGTTAAAGTGTGTGTGTGTGTCTCTCTCCTTAAATGTGTGTGCTTAAATGTGTGTGTATGTATCTCTCTGCTAAAGTGTGTGTCTATGTCTCTCTGCTAAAGTGTGTGTGGCTGCTACAGTGTGTGTGTGGGAGGGGGGGCTACTAAAGGGTGTGAGAGGGGCTACTTAAGGGTGTGTAGGATAGGAGTGTGAGCTATTAAAAAGGGTGTAATGGGAGTGTCTTAATATATTGTGTGATATGAGGGAAGGGATGGGGGCTGTCTTAGTAGTTCACGGGTGGGAGGTAGGGTATTAATTTAATGGGGCAGTTTAGGTTGGGGCTAACTATTTAATGGGTGCTATTATTTGTGGGGTGATGGTGGGCCAATTTAATTTATTGGTGGGACAATTTAATTTAATACTGGGGCCTATTAAATTAATATGGCGTGAAGGGACCTTTAATTTAAAGCTGGGATGGTTTGGGGCTATCAATTGATTGTGGGGCTGAGTTTGGGGAGGAGAGCTATTTATTAAATGTGAATATTAATTATTTAATGCCGTGATGTTTGTGGAAAATGGTTATATTAAATGCTATTAATTTATTGCTGGGGCTGTTTGGAGGGAGGGAAATATGCCTAATTACAGTCTGCCAACTGTCCTGAATCTGGTTGGGCAGTGCAGAATTTCGGTGACTGTCTCGCTTAGGATTTGGTCCGACTGAAAGGACAGTTGGGAGGTATCTCCCACTTCACACTGTACTACTTGTGAAGGCAGAGCTGCGTCTATCTAACAGTAATGCACACAGTTTTGCCTGTTTATTTGTCATATATGATAACCCTCCTGTCTTAAGTGCCCCGGGCCCCCAGGAGCCTTATTCCAGCTCTAGGGATACTTTAGTGGTTCTCGCTTTGATTCCTTTGCCTGCCTTCTTCTTTGCATTGGTCCCATTCTCAGACACTTTGTTGAACATATGGCCAGTCGCCATTGCACTGACAATATGATTAATCCTGCCTCCTTTGCACTTACTATATCATTCACAAACTTGGAATAGCTCCCCCCTTCACTTATGCCATTGTCTGCCAACCCTCCCTGCACTGTTATTAATTCAAACCACCACCAATCAATGGGCACATTTAGGGCTCATACACAATTGTTACAAAAGGAGTGTTATCTTGCAAATGCTTGAAGCAGTTTACCTTTCTGGTGATCGCACTGGATAGCCATTAGTTATAAGGATTATTTTTAATGCATTTTTTGAAACACACAGTACACATTTTTATATATGAAAGAGAGAGATTTGACTGGTAGTTTACAGCTCATGACATCAGGGAAAGATGCAACAGTGCGGTGAGGTGCTCATATGCTGCTCTGGCAGACTGATCAAATAGTATTCTGCCAACATATTTCGTAATAGTTAACCTTATTAAACAAAGTCAAATATGTTTCTATGAAGGAAATTTTGGAAGGATGTGTTAGTAGGCAACTAAACAAGTTTGAGCACAGAAACATTAACCAGTCATAGATAATGTAAAACGATTCATGTATTTTTATAGCACAGGGCTGGCAGCTTTTTTCCTGCTTTGCTTTAGAAATGACCCACTGTGTCTTAAGTCATCTAGGTTTTCCTAAATGTTACTACAACCGATTTCCAGTAGTTCTAAATCCCTCCTACTTTTGTGTTGGCCCCACCCACAGTTGATTTGGACCCGCCCACATGAGACCACTTTAAGATTTTTTTCTAGGGCCACTTTAAGTTCCCAATCCGCCCCTGCATCTGCCCCTTCAGATTCTTTGTCCCTGAGTATCCCCAAATTTGGGTTAAAGGGTACACAATTCCTCAAGTAAGTTTCACAGTATTTTTTGATAAATAGCCAAAATTGTCTGATTATTAGACACCCCTAAAGACTGATAGAGATCTGCTCCAAGGGCATCACAGCGAAGACAGTTGTCATTTGAAAATGTCCATTGTAAATCTTTTATGTGTGGATAAATTTGTGTTATGAAAAATGTTCAGGAACATCTCTAAGTATACAAGGGAAGTTAGCAGTTTGCATGAATTGAAAAATGTCTGACAAAAGGTTTTATTTTATAAAGAGGGAAAACAAGTAGTCGATTATGAGGTAGTTCACTCAGGTCTACAATACTGGACTACCTCCTGAAGTGCTTAGGTGGCTTCGATTAGAGGAGCTGATCTAGATGGTTTCACCAATCTCAGTCAGAGAACACCCTAAAAAATTTACAAACATAGGGCCTAATTCATTAAGGATCTTAAATTACGAAGTTTCTTATTTAAGTCTCCTGGACAAAACCATGTTACAATGCAAGGGGTGCAAATTAGTTTTCTGTTTTGCACATAAGTTAAATACTGACTGTTCTTTCATGTAGCACACAAATACTTGATAGCTTATTTGTACACTGAAATTTAAAGTTGATATTTGTGTGCTACATGAAAAACAATCAGTATTTAACTTATGTGCAAAACAGAAAACTAATTTGCACCCCTTGCATTGTAACATGGTTTTGTCCAGGAGACTTAAATAAGAAACTTCTTAATTTAAGATCCTTAATGAATCAGGCCCCTAATGTTTTTTCTCGGAAAAATGCCATATGAGATGTTCATAGTATTTCATATTTTTCAGATGCTTTCGATGCTAAAGGAGATTGAGCTTATCCCCCTAGTTTTCCAAATGCTAAAGGATAGGATGCCATGCCATTCTGAAACTATATATTTTGGATCAATGAGAGAAATACTGATTTATGAGCATTTAGACAGAATTTTTGCCTCAATACACGCCATGCCCTTCTTGCATTCCATAGTAATGGATTATATATAATTAAGATTATATATAAATATATTTAATTACTTTAGGTATTTCACTGTCATGTTGATGTAAAAAGGATATTAGATTAATATTAGGTAAAATTTATTATTCTAAATTTGTATTAGCGTATGTATCTTGTCTATGATTCCAGTCTATCAGATACATGAGAGCTGCAGCAAAGTTGTAACATATAATATCTGGGAAATTAATGCCACAATTAGATCTTGATTGCTGCATTTTTCTCATACTTATGCATGGTCTTTTTTTGTTCCATTTAAAATTCCTAAATAGAGAATCGATAATTGTAACATCTCTATTAGTAAAAATAAGTGGGAGAGATTGCAGCAAGTACACAAGTCTTGGAAATTAAATAATTTTAATGAGTTTATATATACACACACATACACATACATACATACATACAATGACCGCAGTTTGACTATGATTATGCAGGTCAGATTTTCAAGATGATCTATTACAGAGTACGTTATTTTTAAGTACAGAGTATGTTATTTCTTAAAATTCTAAAAATTTTTATAGAAATGTTGTGGTGACTGGGTCTCCCCTTTCCACTCCAGGTACACGCTGCAGGATTTTTTTTTTACTGTACTGCAGGTGCATTAAGGCACTTTGTGAATATTAATAAGTAAACATATGTACAATGTAAATATTATCAAAATGTTTAAAATTAAAAAGTCACTTACCTAGTGGTCCAGTGGGGATCAAAAGAGTCTGGCAGTATCAGACTGCTGCCAAGTCCAGAGGCACCCCATATGCTCCAACACGATTTTAATGAATCCTGAAGGACAGTGCCAGAGGCCCTCATAAGAGTGCAGAATGGGGTCCAATAAAGCCAGAAGGCACTGTCTCCTAGGAGTTTCAGCAAAGAATCGCAGAGCAAAGTGGAGACAAGTTTGGCTCAGAAGTGGAGGTAGATCATCATCATCATCTATTTATTTATTTATAGATCCTAGAGTTAAAAACATGGAATCCAGGTTGGGCGGTAGATTTAAAAAGAAGATCCCATAGTCAAGACTTACATGTCACCGCTTGGGAGTGAAACAATATGTAAATATAAAAACCCACTGAAATTGAAAAAATATGGACATATATAACAGCATTAATTATGACAGTCTCTTAATTGGTTTCCAGTATAGTGATTCAACATTGCCATAAAATAACCTACTGGAGAACTCATAGGCAGCAAAATTTGCTATGTTAGATCTTGTTTTAATGCTTTACACAAGTCACCTTATAGGCTGAACGGGTGAGGAACCACAACCTGCAGTTTATCCCAAACAATCAAAAATAATCAGATAGTCTAAATGGTTTATAAGAGAATGAACCATTATCCTTTAGTAGTCACACTGAACTTATTAACTACACTGAGAGAAAATGCTTTGAACGTTACTAAAACTGAATACTACATTCTGTTACCAACATTCATCATTATGTATTACTGGTGCAGGCAACTGCTCTTTCAAATATGATCAATTTTGATGCAAATGCATCGAAGTCTAAGTGAGTCCTAGTAAGTGCAGTAAAAAATATATTAATTGAGATTCTAAATAAATGCCTCTGAGATATCTCCATCAAAATTAAGTTTGTCAAGGATTGCTTTGATACCTTCATCATGGGGAATATGTACAGTAAATCTACATCTAAGGTTAAAAAAATAACTATGTGATATCTTTCACTAAATGTAGCAAATGTATTGAATCCCAAAGATAAGACCTCGGAGAGGTAACTTGGGACTGAAAAAAATAAGAAAGATTAGATGTTAAGGACCTCAAACCCAAAATAATAGGACACCCAGGCAGTGACATTAAAGTCTTGTGAATCTTATCTAAATGGTCATATATGGGTACACTGACGATTGTGGGTCCTATGGACTCCTTACTCTTTACACCTAAAAAATAACTGCTATACAGCACTAAGGGGGGTATTTAACAGTGCAAGTTTTGCTATGTATGAGTTCTATATGGTAATGTTGAACCAATATATTGGATGACCAATTGAGAGACTGCCATTGTTGATGCTTGACATACAGTATGTACTGTACTTATATTTTCAACTTCAGTGGGTTTTTATATTTCCATGTGGTGACATGTACGGTCTGTTTTGGGTCCATTCAAGTTTTATTTTGATCTTATTATTTTACTAATAAACACGTTTCTTTGTAGCAATTACTGAGTCACAAGGTTTTGTTTTATTGAATGTAGGCATATTCGGCCCTGTTCTATATATAGGTCTGTTTCCTAAGTGCTATATATTTTTTTCTTTTTTTTTATAAGGGCCTGTCTTAATTAGTTGAAAGGTTTTTGTGGCTTGTTTACCACCACCAGACTGGTGTAAAAGCTTTATAAAAGACGGGGAGTAGCCCATGCAATGTGCTAGAGTTACGGAGAATAAATAGCAAAGTGGTGCTGCAGCAGCTACACATTATAAGAAGCATATTCCAGTGAAGGTGCCAGTGAAGGAGCCTCGTAGTGACAGTGGGCCTGATTCATTAAGGAAAGTTAAGCAATAAATCAAGTAAGTTTTCTCACTCAAGTTTTCTGGACAAAACCATGTTACAATGCAAAGGGTGTAAATGAGTTTATTATTTTACACATAAGGAAAATACTGGCTGTTTTTTCATGTAGCACACAAATACTTGATAGCTTATTTGTACACTGAAATGTAAAGTTGATCTAGGATATGCCCTACCCCAACTATAAATGTGCCATCACATGTTAAATTTAGCTCTCCCTCCAATGCAACATGGGTTTGTCTTACTTGCTTAGTTTTCCTTAATTTTCCTTAATGAATCAGGCCCAGTGATACAATCCTACAACTGTGCAGCTGACTTTCACAGTAGGTGAGTAGCATCGGTAACATAAGTCAGCAATGCATATAGGCTAGCAACCAGTAAAACACAATAAAACATGGCAAAGGAAGTGGCACAGTAAGCCCATCCTGTCACAACAGGAAATTGAGTGTACTTATTTTTATGTGTGTTGTGCCAAATTCAAGCACCACTTTTTAGTCTGTCAGAAAGGAGAAGAACCGACAACTTGGCTAACACAACTCATTTTGAAAGTGTTGGTTATATTGGACCTGATTCAGAATTAGGAGAAAGTACAGCTAGAAGGTAGGATTTTACACCTTACCCAAACCTTGTGCACTGTAGGGAGGAGGGGTGGAATTTTAATTGGATGGACAGGTTCAGACTTGGGAAGGGGCTGCATTTAAGCTCAACTCTAAAAAATGTTCAAAATGTAAGCTGTCTGGTATTTGTGTTACATACTACATGCAAAAGCGGGCCACTTTTTACCTGCATGCAAAACAAAATGCATCTGCAGTTGCTGCATAACAACATGGTTTGTCAAGGTGCAAATTTGCTCCCTTTGCCCAGGGCCGGATTTACCGCTACACAACCTAGGCACCTGCCTAGGGCCTAGCGGCTCTCGGGGGCCCAGCTGGGGGGAACAGGAGCAATTAAAAAAATAAAAATAAATTCGGCCCCTCCCTCGACTCGCGGCATCCCCCCCGCGACTCGTGGGGTGGGTGGGGGTGCTGCGAGTCGGAGGAGGGGGGTCTGGTGCTCCACGATCAAAAGCATTGGTGGTTAGTGGATAGCAACAGGCAGCCAATCGCTAGGCTGCCTGTTGCTGTGCACCAGACAGGAAGCAGTAAGTCTTCACTTCCTGTCTGCTGATCTGAGGAGCGAGGAGCGACGCTGGCACAACCACAGGTAAGTGAAGGGGGGGACTGCCCTGCATATCTATAGGGGGGAACCTGCCCTGCATATCTATAGGGAGTGGGGGAACCTGCCCTGCATATCTATAGGGAGGGGGGGAACCTGCCCTGCATATCTATAGGGAGGGGGGGGAACCTGCCCTGCATATGTATAGGGAGGGGGGGAACCTGCCCTGCATATCTATAGGGAGGGGGGGAACCTGCCCTGCATATCTATAGGGAGGGGGGGAACCTGCCCTGCATATGTATAGGGAGGGGGGGGGGGGAACCTGCCCTGCATATCTATAGGGAGGGGGGGAACCTGCCCTGCATATCTATAGGGAGGGGGCGAACCTACCCTGCATATCTATAGGGAAGGGGGGACTGCCCTGCATATCTATAGGGAGGGGGGGAACCTGCCCTGCATATCTATAGGGAGGGGGGGGAACTGCCCTGCATATCTATAGGGAGGGGGGAACCTGCCCTGCATATCTATAGGGATGGGGGGAACTGCCCTGCATATCTATAGGGAGGGGGGGGAACTGCCCTGCATATCTATAGGGAGGGGGGAACCTGCCCTGCATATCTATAGGGAGGGGGGAACCTGCATACCTATAGGGAGGGGGGGGGACCTGCCCTGCATATCAATAGGGAGGGGGGGGAATTGCCCTGCATATCTATAGGGAGGGGGAACCTGCCCTGCATATCTATAGGGAGGGAGAGGGGGGACTGTCATACCAATCTATAGAGTGGGAGGGGGGGCTGCCATGAAAATCTATAGGGAGGGAGAGAGGCTGATATGTGTGGAGGGCAGAGGAGGGGGGCTGATATATGTGACTGGGGGAGTTTTGATGTGACGGGGGGATAGCTACCGAGTGGAGGTAAGGAAAATAGCTGCAGGGGGGATGGATGCAGGGTGGGAGGTAAGGAAAATGGCTGTAGGAGGGGCTTGAAGAAAATGGCTGCAGCAGGGGTTAAGGAAAATGGCTGCGGGGGGAGGAGGGTGGTTAAGGAAAATGGCTGCAGGGGTTATTTAAAAAAATAGAGCAGCTTTGGAGGGCATAATCTCATGATTGTGTGGTGGTCACATGGATGCTCTCTGTGGTCTCAGCAATCACTAGAATACTAAATATTAGTGAGATGGGGCTGGTAGAGGTTTGTATTTGATTTACCACAAATATTTAGATATTGCTTATACATGCCTGTACAATGGGCTACTTTTAGCTGGCCATAATGGAGTGTTTTGTTTTAACTAAAGGGCCTAATCATTCAGGGTTTGTTAACATTTTGCATTATAATAAATTTTTGCATTTTCAAAACAGGACGCCAACTTTCCAGAGGATAACAAAATTGCAAGAGAGAAGAGCAAGAACTGGTAAGAGACAATGGCACAATCTGTCTAAATTTGAATGCTGGAGAATACACCTGAACATTCATATTCAGGAGTGTTCCTATACACTTATATATTCGGGGGGGGGGGGGGGTGCTGTAGCCGTATTAGCCTAGGGCGGCCAGAACCCTTAATCAGGCCCCGTGTGTATGTGTGTGGGGCCACTGTCTGTATGTATTGTGTGTGTGTGGCCACTGTCTGTGTGTATTATGTGTGTGTATGTGAGGGGCCACTGCATGCATGTATTATGTGTGTGTGTGAGGGGCCACTGCGTGCGTGTATTATGTGTGTGTGTGTGTGTGTGTTTGGCCCCTGTGTGCGTGTATTATGTGTGTGTGAGGGGCCACTGCGTGTGTGTAATATGTGTGTGTAAGGGGCCACTGCGTGCGTGTATTATGTGTGTGTGTGTTAGGGGCCACTGCGTGCGTTTATTATGTGTGTGTGTGTGTGTGAGGGGCCACTGCGTGCCTGTATTATGTGTGTGTGAGGGGCCACTGCGTGCGTGTATTATGTGTGTGCGAGGGGCCACTGTGTGTGTGAAGGGGGGGGCTCAAACCTATATCTTGCCTAGGGCCCCATGAGGTGTAAATCCGGCTCTGCCTTTGCCAGCTCTTAACCTAAATGAGGCCCTGTGATAAAACGAGTTTGATAACACCTTAACCAGCCTGTCCCTCGTTTCTCACAATATGTGAATTATAACATGTACTTTTTATAGCCCTGATTTTGTTTGCCAGCTCACCAGAGTACAGCTGCAGTGTCTAATTACATGTGGATAAGGGGACATAGTATCTCATTGTAAATATGAATATTGGTTAGTGTATCTTGTTGATATTACAGTGAAGATGTTATTCATTGTTCTTAAAGTGTAGCCAAGTGGGTTATGGGTAAGGAGCAGATACCAGCTCACAGGTGAGGGGGCTGTAGCTATATTCATTCTCCCCCTCCTTTCTCTACAGGGAGCATGGGACAGCTGGGGACCCTGTGACATCACAAAGTAGTGTAAAGGGTTAATTTCAGGACTGGTTAACTGTTATCTGATATTTGGAGGTGGGGAAGTCCAAATAGTACCAATTGTCCTCCACAGGACTGCCTGAGACATTCTGTCTGGGAAACAGCAGGGGAGTCACTGTGGGACAACAGCTCATCTCCACTCCCCTTTAACCCCTTAGTCCAGCACTCACCAATGTTTAGGAAGAAGAGACCCAGGGGTTTGCACAGGGAGGGGAAAATACTATGGAAATTTGACCCTAGATATAAGGAGCCACTCCAGGGGGGAGGTGGTGTTCATTCCGAGAATTGATGGCTGAAAGCTGCAGGACGGCTGTTTTTTGAGTTGCCATTCTCTACCAGTGGAATACATCGGCAGATCTATAGTGTGACAGGATGGACTACCTATGCCACCCTGTCTGTTGTCACTGAGGACAGGCTGGGTTTACCACCGTGCCCTATTTTCATCCTAAATCCACCCCTCCTGTTGCAAAAAGAGGAGCCTGCTGCCACCACTAGGCCCCTACATCGGCACCTAGAACCACTTCCTTCTGGGTAACCCTCGCTACTAGTGTACCCCCTTGGGATGGTATACCTGACCTCTTGCCTTCAGATCAGGGTTGCTGTGGATGGTCCCCCCTGGCCTATCACCTTGGCAGGTAGTGGGCAAAACGTGGTACTTGATTGCTTGGTCCACCTCAGAGCAACTGGAGAACGGATTAGATTTGGGTCTAAACCGTAGGTCACAGGAATTTACAGCAGGGTAAATAGTCGTCAAAACAGGTTCTTGAAGCAAAATGATGTTTTATTACCTCAAGTAGTCCTGCCAAGGACAGTTCTCATTTACTAGTTGAAAGTACTAGTGACATCCAGAAAGTTACAGATGGTATGATCATTACATGCTTAAGCAGCTCACTTTTTATAGAGTTCTTATATAACTCCTGTCAGGGGGTAACGCCACCCCCTGATCCTCCCCGATCCAAATACATTTGAGTTATTTTTAGTATCAGGATACAATATGTTTTCCCAAACATGGATTTACATGCAATGCAAAGGTAACAATTTTTACACAACTCTGTTATATGATAAAACTTGCGGCTTGCATTATCTGAGATGCAGCCACACGAGACAGGAAGGCAGCAGCCCCCTGTTGCATATACAGACGAAACAAACGAGTTTGTCACTGAGTAATGAACATGGCTAATTAGCGTGAGTTTACCAGTCTCTAGGCAGTTTCAAAAACACATCCCCTCCATTCTATTGCTAACTTGGGAACTCCCAAAGAAAAGTTACAACCTCAAACAAAACATTTCCATACAAAACACATTCCAATGTAACACCATAAGTGAATTTGCAATTATATACATAGGTGCCTGCACCACTAATTTAAATACATTTCTACAATAAAATATTTCTAAAAGATATGTATATATTGCACTGGGAAAACCTCATAATTCCTTTGAGTCTAAATATTAAACATTTTTTATTGCATATTCTTATATCATAATAGGATTAGTAAACTCTCAGAAGAGGTGCACCCACACATGAAGATCATTTAGTAATCAAATGAGGAAAAAAAAGAGAAAATGTGATTGACGGGGCACTCTGAGGTTCTGTTTGTTATAAAACATGCTAATTAGCTTTATTGATATACATTAAGATCATGTCCATATTACATAGAATATATTATTAAAAACAGAATTAGCGAAATAATAAAAGAGAAAAGTGTAAATAGAAAATGTAATAATATCTAATGACTGTAAAGATAGTGGCAATTGCCGTTAGATGCATACCGCTCTCACCCCTATTGTATAGATTATGCCCCCTTCTTCATTATTATAATATAATGTATCAAAAAGATACTATTTTCAATCAATAATGGGGGGATTTATGGGATTGACCGAATCAAGGTAACCCTAATTCATAGGAATCACCTGTTGATAATATTCTCTAACAATATGTATAATTAGGTTAGTAAAGTTAGGTTAGACGTTAGTATCACAACGTCTATTAGTGGACAGTCACATCAGGTATCCCATATGTACAATACTACAGTGGCTGTTAACGTCTTATATCATATAAATTTGCAGCGTATCGTGTCTTCTGGGTCTAATGTTAAGGGGGTAGTCTGATTAAGTCCCAATGATATATTTGAGACCTCAATACCATAGTATTTATATGGTGGACGTCCACATCAGAAGTCTCATCTACACGATACTGCAGTACTCAACCGCGTCCTGTATTGTGTAAACTCTCAGCATCTTACGTCTACTAGATCTTATACTACATGGACAAACCTTTTAGTCCCATTGGTCTATTTCCTAATCACTTATGATATTGCTGTAGATCAACTAGTAGGGAGGAACATCCACATCACACTGTATGTTTCATGATCAGCCATATTAGATGTTTAATCATTATTATTATTATTGTTTATTTGTTAGGCGCCACAAGGTTTCCGCAGCGCCTTACATAGTACAAACAGTAGACCATACAGGGTGAGACATTACAGAAACAATAAACACAAAGTACCAATGCTTCAGAAACTCCGGGCAGACATATGGAGTAAAGGCAGAGCAGAAGAGTAGGTATGGAGAAAGGAGGAGAGAGGGGCCTGCTCTGGCTCCGATACTTCATACAAGAAACGGTTGCCCCCAAGCGCTGCTAAGTGTGATGCGAGTAAGGGGGTGGTCCCAGCACTATAAATAACCAATAGAAGGGCCGCGTTGGCATGCCTTGATAAAGACTTAGCGAAACGCGCATTGGCGAGACATGATCGCCGCCAGCTCCAAACTTTATATCTAATTCTTAGATAGGGATTGTGGTGGAGGGAGGTTTGGTAAGAGTCAGATGTCTCCTAAATGTTCCAGCCGTTCAGAGCCAATAGTGTTACTAGCAGCCTTGCAGACCTGACAGCTATACTCACAGTGCAGCAGTGATGGTCTTTCCTGCTGCTCTGTCTCTATTCACTCAGTCTCAATCATGTGAGGCTTAGCATCAGGGGTCAAAGGAACATGTGCTGAGCTTTGGTAGCAAGAGTTCAACACAAGCGCCTCTGTTCCCTGCTCAGCCATATGTAAATGAGGCTGAGTGAGAGCAAATAGAAGCCAGGCAGGAGGCCATTTTCGACTGTTCAATTGACTGGGTATGTATGTATTTTGATATTTTAAAACACATCAGTGATAAAGCAGATAGTACTGCTTATTTATCTACTAAGGAGATTTAAAAGACAAAAATCAAACAGGGAATTGCCAACTGGTACTGTGTGAATCACCTTTCCAAGTAATTATTGTCAAAGTCGAGTAATTGGATGAAGTCAGCTTAATTGATTAATTTTGGCTTACCCTGTGGTTGTGAATAGTATGCTACATCTATTATTATTATTATTAATTTTTATTTGGAAGGCGCCACAAAGTGTCTGCAGCACGTTTAGGAACAAACAATAGGACAATAAAAGGAATGACATTACAGTACAATAGACAAGAATCACAATAACTCAGGGAGCTCAGAGCACAGCTAAGGAAAGGGTAATGGTGAGGGAAAGTCAGGACAGTGGTAAAGTCAGCACAGCAGGAGACATGGTGTGCCCAGGAGTGTGATCGTAGCAAACAGGTAAGAACTTTAGAAAAAAAGCAGTGAAAAGCAGGAGTGGGATCGGTGGGCAGGAGGCTAAAGAAGGAGGTGGGAAGAGTAGATGTAGAGCAGAGTAAAAAGTGGTGAAAACAGTAGGAGAGAGGACCCTGCTCAGAGGAGCTTACAATGTAAGGGATTGCATCTAATAACACAATCGCATACTTACATTTGTACTTACACTTGTAAATAGTACACATTATCTAAAGTTCCAATTCAAACTCGATTATTAATACATGAATTAAAGATTATTTATACATAGATAATATTACAGTAAAGGTATTTCAGGTTCAGGCCCTCCGAAATGTATGGAGTTTGGTCTCATATTAATCCATATTTTACCAGCAGAAACCTGGTTTCAACAGAGAAGCGACCACACCTAGCGATCGCTAGTTATGAATAGTATGAGATTAATACTCAAAAGCACTCTGTTTAATTGGTCAGTTTAAACTGATTGTTCAGTGGGAAAAGATGTATACAACAGTTGGAGTGACTTACCCCCACATGTTCTAGTAGACCAGCAGTCTACTAGAACATGGTAAAACCTGGACCAATAAGGATCTTTCTTAGTGTTATCTGTGCATATTTGTGACATCATCATTATTTTTTTCTAAACCACACAGCATATAAGCTGGCCTCTGATTCAGGAACGATCTCTTTGCCAACATCAGCTTTGACAGACAGCTTTGTTCCTGGGTCCAGGATGTGCAGCATATGTATTGGTTGTACTTTGTAATATTATTATTGTGTTCTGCTATATTTTGCTATTAAATCTCTTTTGTGCTTTGGAACCACATTAATCGCATCAGACAATATTTATTGATAACGATAGACACGGACATAACATTATGTTGCATCAAAGCCTCCTTACAACTGAAATTCTTGAAGTGCTTTCACCGTCTCCATACGCAAACCTTTTTTAACAGATGGTGTATGTAGTTTAAATAGTCTGGGATACTTAAGGTTTAATGGTGAAGCAGATATTTTTAAGCAAACCACTGCAATTGTTATATTATACTTTAACAGTGCAGTAATTATTGGTCTCACGCACCCTATAAATAAATAAATCAAAATGTTGCTCTACAAATCCTTAATATACCCAAGATTAGTAATTGTACATCATGCACGCTCATCCCCTCAATCCAAATCCCCCTGCTGTTTATATTTGTTGGGAAAAATAGGTGGTTGGCTAGTTAACTTAACCTAATACCATTTATATTCTATTTACCCTAAATACTACTGCCCTAGAGATATGTCTAGTTTACCTATATCAATGATATAGGCGTGCTGATTTTTGTATACATACTAAACACGTTTTACAAGAATCTGATCTTCTGATCTGTGCTTATCATCTGTCGCAACCATCGGTTGAAAAGATGGTAACTATGCACACTTCATAGAGATCTATGGACACTGCTGGTCCTGAGTGCATACACACTGCAACATCATTCCATCATTGAATGAGATTTTTAGTTTAGTTTAAAAATCAAATGATACAATGTGCTTTGGAACAATAATTGTTCATCGTTGGAGCGTACATACTAATGTGATATCGGGCCGAATGGTCGTTTATCGTTTGATTGGCCTTGTAATCGGCTGAAAAACCTATATTGTGTACCCAGCCCAATGCCACCTAACTCCTTCCTGTTTTAATGTCAGAGTTGTTTCCTATAGCTTGTAACAGTTGTAACACTTGTTTAAAATGCCTGCCAATATGTGAAGGTGAATGTGTCTCTTGCTTTGATTAAATATATTGTTTTATCCTGTTACCGAGATTAAGTGTAATATGAGACCCTTTTGAAGTCAGCGATAACAATGACAACCTAATAAGCCTGCTTATGGAAAGAGTCTTTTGCATGTCTTTTAATGGGGAAAGCCTATTTAACAAGTTTTTCAATTGCCACCTATGTAATTAATAAGTACTTATAATATCATTATTATACAGTCAATTGTGCCCCTGCAATGTGTTCTAATAATGCACCATTTCATCCAGAAAAGTGTTGAAAATAAAAAACATGGAATAAACATATGTATTACTTTGGATTAAGGTGGAATAAAACACAAAGAGCAAAACAATTATGTCGTTATTTATTCCACACATAAATACTTAATGGGCTGGATAGAATTATTGCTACCTTTTAGTAGATTGAAATAATTAGATTTGATGCATATGATTCTTCTTCACTTTGGAACTAAACTCACTTGTGATTAGTAGCAGGTGCCTCCAATATAAAAACACTAATTAATTAAGAGTACCATAAAAAAAACAGTAGAGTTACAGCAAGCTGTTTATAACAGTCTACAATATCATAAGAGCAAAAATCCCAAAGGATGGCAGAGTCACCAGTCCATTGTCAAAAAAACAGATAGTGGCGGCCACTATCTTCTAATGAAGTGATTTTATGTCCTTTTCATCGGCACGGATAATTGGCAGAGAACTAATATTTATTTAATTGGGACTTTATTTCAAACCAGTTTTCATCTGTATCTGAAAGAGTGCAGGATTGACAGCCCTGCAGTTTCTCTATGGATCTGTGGCAGGTGAGACGCTGCCTTTCCCACGGAAGTTACAAAGACCTTTAGCAACTGCTAATTATTATTACTCTCTGTTTCTGCCGTTATATTATTGACTCTTGGCCAATATACATATGCCATTATAGGTGCACCTATATATTTGATGTTTTAATCATCAGCTATTGTAGTCAATTTGTTTGATATTAAGTAGCGCTACCACTGTTTAAGTTTTATATTTATATGCTAATAAATTATATATGTTGAAATTCTGCAGTGTTTCACCAGTTCATTGTGATTGTGATACTATTGTAATCTTTTTTGTCCTTTAAGCTTATATAATACTTGCCAACTCAAAGTTAATATTGAGGCCAAATGGTGTCAAAGTTTACAATAAGTAAACCCAATCGGTCTCCTTGCGTGACATACGAATAATATAGTTTCCCCCTCTCCATGGTTTGTTTACCTTAGAGATTATCATGAATTTAAGTAGTGAAAGTTTTTTTTCATTAAATATTGCAAATTGATCAGAAACCCTATGCATCTCTAAGCCTTTCTTTATATTCTTATTATGCTCGGATACCCTTGTGTGCAGGCTTCTAATGATACTTCTAACATACTGCCTTCACAAGGGCATTCCAGCAAATAAATGACCCCTTTGCTGTTACATGTGAATTTACTTCTAATCTTATGCATCTCTCCAGTGGTGTTAAAGGTAAAACATTTTACTGGTTTAGTACTAGTAACATGGCTAGCCTTACAAGCAAAGCTCCTATTACAATGAAAAAACCCGCTCTCATTGTTTTTCAACCAGGTGGTATTGTGGATCTTGATGGTGGGCTGTATATTACTACTTTCTAAGCTGTTCCTGAGTGAATTAGACTTTGTAATTTGGAACTTTGATTGCTATGTCTGGACAGAAGAGTAACACTGTTTACTGAAAGATTTGGATTTAGACTACCCATGCAGGGTGGGTGTAACGGTCCAGAGACTGAATTAGAGTCCAGTGGCAAGAAGGAAGGCAGTACTCTAGAGGATGGTTTAGTAAAAATAGGCCACTGGCATCTTGGTTCAGTACACAATCAAGCAAAATAAGACAAAGGATTAAGGCAGAGGTGTAGTTAAGGACAATCCAAGGTCAGTACACAAATAATGGTGTCAGGCACCGTCCCTGCATCACGGCCAAAGAACGGGGATGACTGCCTGCCACTTGCGGGCGGCAGAGGGAGCTCTGTTGCCAGGCAACAGAGACGCTGCTTCTCTTGGCTGTCTGAACGCCTCTGAGCAGATGCAGTAGCGAGCCCCGTTGTTAGACAACGGGATGCTTTTCTGGTTCCCCGTCGGTGGTGTGTGACGTCACTGACAACTGACCTATCTATCGCTGTGCACCTCTATTTTAACCGGACTCTGGCACCTTAGTGCCAGAGTATCAGGTCTTTTCCTGCCTCTAGCGTTCCATGTGTTGTTCTTCTGCTTTTGACTCCTGTTTGACCCGGCTTGTTCTGTGACCATTCTTCTGGATCCTGAATTGTTTTGCTTGATCTCCTGGTTTGACTTCGGCGACTCTGACTATTCCTTTGGATCACCCTCGGTACTGCGTTTGATTGACCCGGATTGCTGTGACCACTACTACACTGGTAACTATCCTGGAGGATAGCGCACACTTTGCAGCAGGGTCTAAAACTTATTGCGATAGTCTCTGGTAAATGCTGTGGGTGCATTAGACCTCCTTGTACATTTGCTCCAATACCAGTTAGTAACTCCATCCAATTCACAGTCCTGACAAGTGGCTAACTGGAGGCAGACATACAGGAACAAGATCATGAACTAAACTACTGGCAGGGGCACAATAATGTGGCAAGGAAGACACGAAGAGGCAAGACTTTTTAGGAAGTCAGGGGAAGGAGCTAGAACATTCATATAAAAGTAAAACTGAGCTAAAAACAGAGTGAAGGCAAGGAGCTGTCCAGCAGTCAGAATAGCTCAGTCAGCAGAGCAGAAGTCTCTAGAGGCAGAAGCTCAAAGATCAATTTCTGACAGTGGTATTCCCACCATGGGAACTTTGGACATCTTAGAATAGCCTGCATCAGAGGTGGAAGGCTAAAAGTGTGTGCAAGGGTTTCTATAGCTTGGGGCAAAGAGTTTTGTCTCTCACCATCATGATTCCTGCGTCTGACCTGCAACTACCCTACACATCTTGCTGCCAAGAATCTTTGCTCCATCTGGAGTTGCTCGTGGGTTTGTTCACCTGGTGAGCCTGCTGCAGTAGGGAGACTTGCATTCAGATCTCTATTACATAGATAGAGAGCAATGTCCAAGTGGCCGGGACCATCAAGGTTTTGAGAAGTACCGCAGCAGCTTGAACAGAGCACATCATGATGTCTACATAACAAACATATTTGTAAGGAGTCAGCTCATTTCAATTAATATCTAACAACTTGATCGTCTTTGTCTGAAAAATATGCGTATAGCACGCTACGGCGTGGAGAAGCGTATTCAGCTGCAACACGTGGCAACAACAGGTTTTATACCTTTACACGCATTCACACGAATATACACATTTGTAATTAGTACACACTAATTGTAGTTGCAACACATAGTTATTAATGTCAAAATGTAGCAATGTTTACGGTTAATATTATAAGTTATATACATGTTAGTGAAATCAAAGGTTCAGGTTACAGGAAACATGTCATATTTAGTATCATTTTAATCCCCCATTTATCCGCAGTTGTCCAGTTAATTCGCAGAAGGGATTGCACATTGCATACTCTAGTTAGCGATGATAGGGAATAAATGTTTAAAATTATATTGTCTGTGTAATGGAAATAGACTAGTTTAAACTGGATTCTTGGCGGGAAAATCGGAGTGTATCCCCTGGCGAGCTGACCCCCACCTTTGGACATTTTCGTTTGAACTGGCCTATGACCTGCTTTACATTGGACCCTCCTGAAGCCTGAACCTACAGAAGCAAGCCACATCATTTGCATTGTTTTACTGCATTCACTGACTGAATATAAGCAGGGGCTCTGGACCTAGTGGACAGTCTACTTGACCACAGCCTTCAGACCTGAATGACTGTACACTGGATCCAGGGCGACTGCGATAAGTAACGGCTGTACTTATTTTATTTTGATTTGTTATTCTGCTACTTTTGGCTATTAAATCACATTGTGCTTTGGAACCACATTACGGCAATCGACAATCGTTATTGGATAGCAACTAGGCATAACAATTTGGGGGCTCATCCGGGAGAAACGCAAGGCCTTCCTCAACAAAAGGTGGAGACGCATCATATACGGGTAAGAACGCAATGTGTTCAAAACCTGTTTATCATTCTGTGTTGTGAAACCGAATGTCCATTTTTGCATAATCTAAGGAGCGCTAAATTGAATCTAGGGACAAGAGAGAAAAACTGTTTCTTTTTATTGTCGTTTTGCGGTTTTAATATATTGCATTGCATAACGTATGTGTACTTCCTGCATTGCGTATGTGTACTTCCGGTATTGTTGTCACGTGTTTAAACAGTCATGTTCATAGGATGTTATATATGCTCAAGTTAACCCGTGCATGATACTCATGCATTCTAGTCAAATCAAGCTACTTAAGGTGTTAAAAGGGTTCTTGTCATCTTCATCGCCACACACACACACGCCGCTAGGCTTTTATATATTAGATAATGCTAAGAATTTAGTAGGTCAGTGTAGTATTTAACTCCGCCCAGCAGGTGGCGCTGCAGCTTGAGTACTCTGTCACCCGGTAGTTTTTTCCACACACACACACTAACACACACACTAACACAGCATGTGTGTTCATGAGGTAAAATGACCTCACGAAAATGAGTTTGAGCCCTCAACTCGTAAATTTAGCCTTTACTACCCCTCCCATGGGGGGAAGGGGGGATGATGGAAGTTAACTGACTTCACTATTATAATTTTTTTGTCAAATAATGTCAGTATACCAAATTTCAGGTCAATTGGATGAGCCCTTTCTGAGAAAATAGTTTTTTCCACACACACACACTAACACACGCCGCTAGGCTTTTATATATTAGATTTGAAGATAATGCTAAGAATTTAGTAGGTCAGTGTAGTATATAACTCCGCCCAGCAGGTGGCACTGCAGCTTGAGCACTCTGTCACCTGGTAGTTTTTTCCACACACACACACACACACACACTAACACACGCCGCTAGGCTTTTATATATTAGATAGTATATTCACTTGGTAAAGCCTCTGAAAAGATATTACTATTGTTTGGGAAATGTATTTTCTACGCAGAAAACTAAGGTGTACATGTTTATGAATTGTATGATTTTGAAGTGAAAGTTGATTTGCTGTTGAAAAAGACAGGGATATCGGTTGCTGCCTGACGAGGCGGGCTGGATGGCCAAGGATAGGTATACACGGCAGGTATACTTGCAGCAAAAACTCTGTTTGAAAGGAGAACAGTTAAAGAGCCTTTGAGACGCACTCCCCAATAGTAATCGCAAAGCTTAGCAACAGCTAGTATCTCTAAGCGGTGCAATCGGACCGCATGGTTTTTTGTGTAACTGTGATTTTGACTTGAGTGGAGCTGCGCGAGGAATTATGCTGGCAAGGCGGGTAAACTCTGATGCTACCAGTTCAGTAATATACTCAGCAGATTTGTTGCAGAGGCAAGTTATCGAGGAGCTGATATTCCTGTGGTTCACGTTGATATTTCTGTGTTAGGAGGTGAGTGTCCAATTGTGCACGGGTATAGTCTCTAGTAGGCTCTGTTTTAAAGGAGAACAGTTAAAGAGGCCTGTGTTGCGTAGCATTGAGAAATAGGTTGTTTTCACAATCGGTGCTAAGCAAACGCTAGAGATGGTTGATGGTGTGCAGCCTAAGGAATGGCCGATTGGTTCGGTGAGGTTTCTTGTGTTTAAAAAGTATGGTGCATACACAACGGCATATTGCGACAAATGGGTCAAGATGACCAAGGATTGTTTGAAACCTTTCCCAAAGATCGGTAGTTTCGATTCAGAGGTACTGAATAATGTAAGAAATAAAGTGCGGTTGATTAAATCAAGAAAAGTAAGAGTTGAACATGATGACTGTTTAAAATTGTGGCAACTAGAGGGGAACACGTGGCAAGGCAGCGCGTGCACAGCGGAAGTAGGCATGGCAAAAAGCGCTTGCACAGCGGAAGTAGCCGCTGAGAAACGTAGAGAACAGAGCGCAAGCGCGCCCCCGCCGCCGTATGCAGTAGGGGGCGTAAATACAGCCGTTACCAAAAATGATAAAAATTAAACTAACAAGTTATATCCTGTTTTGAGTCAATTTAAAACAAGTGTTTCTGAGGAAGAGGATTAACCCACCGTGATTTCAGCCATTGCCCATGCTATTACCATGTTAGAGGTACAACGCATGTATGGAAAGGGAGCGGTCCCACCAGCAGGGGCAGTGGCTGAGATAGGTGAGAGTAGTGGGGTAACCACTAGGAGGGAGAACATCCATGGTACCGAAACAGCAATTCCTGTGATTAATCCTGAATGTAGGTTGGTGCTTATCCTGTCCGCATAATAGCAGTTCCTAATGGAAAAGCGGACAAGGATGGTATAGTTCCTGTAAAAAATGTTTCAATGCATTATCATTGGACTAGATCGGAACTACGTTCAATTATAACTGAGTTCCCAGATCCTAGAAAAGAGTTGGCCAAATGTCAGAAGTTTGTCAAAGACTTAGGAAATGCACACAAACCAATCAATAAGGATTGGCGAGTGGTGTTGAGGGCATGTCTTCCTCCCAATACTAACATACAAAAATGTATTAAAGATTGTTTGTTGGAGGAAGACAAAACCTTAACAGACGAGGATAATTAAGAGAATATTCAGAAAATTGTCTCACATTTGGCCATCTATTTTCCAGTAGTAGTGAATTGGAGCAAGATTTTCACCATTAAGCAAAAGGCAACTGATTATTTTTCTAGAACTCTAGCAGCGATGACACAGTTTACTGGGATATCAGATATAAGAGAGGATCCACATCATAGGAAAGTGGCTGTAACGGTACTAATGGACGGTCTCAGGGAAAATCTAAAGACAAGGATACAAACCTCAAAACCTAGTTGGTGGGGCATCACGGTAGATACTCTTGGAGAGATTGCTATGGAGCATGATGATAACATTTTTAGAAAGAGAGAAGAAAAGAGTGATAGGTTGATGATGGTAATATTTCAGGCTTAAGAGGGACTGCACACACAACCACAAACATACCATACACACAATACAGGAAACGGGATAGTGATGTGTTTCAACTGTCATAAGGAAGGACACATAAGGAGATTTTGTCCAGAAAGAAGATCGGAGACACCTAGAGGGGGATCACATAGATACCCACAAAGGAGAAACACACATAGGTTAGAGAGCTCACAGCAACCCGCGCATGTTATAGCAGCAAATGCTGTGCGGGAAAGTGATAGCCAGCGCTAGGGGTCAGGTCATACCTGTAGTCTACAGCCAGTGAGGTTAACTGAGAATCTGAGGGAAGAACCTACAATGATAGTTGATATAGCTGGTAGGAAACAAACTTTTCTTGTAAATACAGGGGCGGCTATATCAGTGATAACCTCTCCTTTAAATCTACAGGTAACTAGCAAAACTGTTCCAGCTATGGGGGTAACGGGGAGAGTGTTACATTACCCTTTGACGAAACCCGTAGAAGCTACTATCGGGCCTCTACATATCAAGCATTCATTTCTCTTGGCTGCAACAGCTCCTACTAACCTGCTGGGAAGGGATTTGTTGTGTAAAATGGGATGTGTCATATACTGTACCCCTGATGGTGTATTCCTAGACATACCAGAGAATGTTGCACATGAGGTACAGGATATATTGAACACCCCACAAAGGTTAATGTTGCTCTCTACCATTATAGAACAAAGTCCATCTCAGGTTAAGGGAATGTTGCTGGAAATATCGGGTTCCCTATGGACCAAAGATGGACAGGACCCTGGATTGATGGCAAATGTAGCTCATGTGATGGTAAATCTAAAATGTGGTAGGATAGCTCCAAAAATCCTACAGTATCCATTAAAACTGGAGGTGGAATTAGGGGTGTATCCTGTTATTGAGAGGCTGTTGCAACAAGGGATTTTAATTCGTACATCCAGCACAGCCAATAGTCCTATTTTTGCTGTGAAGAAGAGTGGGGGGAGGGGCTATAGATTAGTCCAGGACTTAAGGGGAATTAATAAAGTTGTTGAGAGCCAATTCCCCGTAGTGCCCAATCCAGCTGTCATCCTCATGCATATTCCACCGTCTGCTAGTCATTTCACTGTCATTGACCTCTGTTCTGCCTTCTTCTCAGTCCCTCTTCACCCTGACTGCCAATACCTTTTTGCATTCTCTTATAAGGGGGTGCAATACACATGGACCAGACTTCCCCAGGGGTTCATTGACAGCCCTAGTATTTTCTCCCAAGCCTTACATTACTGTTTACAATCCTTCCAACCAAGCATTCAATATGTGGATGATTTGTTGTTGTGCTCTGATTCATTTATGTCATGTTTACATGATACTAAATTGTTGTTACTTCATCTCTCGCAAACAGAAAAAAAAGGTTGCAAAGGACAAGTTACAGCCATGTCAGACTAAGGTTAAATACTTGGGACACTGTCTCACCCAGGGGCTAAGGCATTTGACAACGGACAGAATCGAGGCAATAAAACACATGACTCTGCCGCAGAACCAGAAGCAAATCCGTACCTTCTTGGGGATGTGTGGGTACTGTAGATCCTGGATCCCAGGTTTTTCTATTCTGGCATTACCATTGCAGGAGTTAGTCTCCTCCTCAAAACCAGAATGTGTCGAACACACAGAGGAGTCAGAGCAAGCGTTCTTTAATCTTAAAGATAGTCTTACTAGAGCACCTGCATTGGGAATACCTGATTGTGAAAAACCCTTTGAGTTATACTATATGGAAGCTGATGGCTGTGCAGCAGGTGTCCCCACTCAGAAACATGGTAACGTTAACAGACCGGTAGCATGCTATAGTGCACAATTGGACACTGCGGCAAGATCACTCCCAACATGTCTAAGAAGTATAGCAGCAACTGCTCTTTTGGTAAGTAAGAGCGAGGACGTAGTATTAGGACATGATTCAACTGTCTATGCACCTCATGCAGTATCAGTTCTGTTGAATTCCGCTCAAACCAGACATGTCTCTTCAGCTAGGTTCACAAAATGGGAACTAGCTCTGATGGCACCCTCAAACATCACCATCAAACGATGTAGAACTTTAAATCCAGCTACATACCTTCCATATGTGCCTCGAGATGCAAAAAGGGTGGGAGGTGAGGAGACCCTGGTTGGGGATGAGTTTTGCAGGCATACTGATACGCATGATTGTATGGAATATCTGAACCAGACCTTTACTGCAAGGCCCGACATCCCCATAGAAAATGTTTTATACAGATGGGAGTTGTCATAGACAGACTGAGACAGGAGAACTATGCACTGGTTATGCTGTTGTAGACGATCAGGATGTTGTAGAAGCTGGACCCCTTGCCCACCTCACTCGGCCCAGGTGGCCGAAATAGTAACATTAAGGAGAGCATGTGAGTCGGTAAAGGGTAAGTCAGCTAATACATATACTGACTCTAGGTACGCCTTCGGGGTAGTGCACGATTTCAGGGCCCTTTGGCCTCTTAGAAACTTTACGACAGCAGCAGGCACACCAGTAGCATACTCACAACACATAAAGGGGCTTTTGACAGCAATACAGTTACCCAAGTCAGTAGCCGTCATGAAGTGTAAAGCCCACATCTCTGAAGAAGACCCGGTGTCATTGGGCAATAACAGGGCGGACGAAGCTGCTAAATGGGCAGCAGGGTAACCTATAACTGTATCGACAGAGACAATAACGGATTTTTAGACATTAGACACTCAGAGATTAATTAAAATGCAAGATTTGTGTTCCCTACAGAAAAAGGCAGTCTGGAAGGCGATGAGATGTTGTCAAGAGTCCTCGGGACTCTGGAGAGATGGACAAGGTAGGCCCGTGGCTCCCAGTGCATATTACCCAGGCCTGGCTGAGGCAGCACATGGTCTGACTCATCTGGGTAAAGAAGGTATGTACAAACTAGTGAGAGCATACTGATGTGCACCTGGCTTTTCCTCTCAGGCCGGTAAGAAGGAAAAGTCCTGTCTTACTTGTTTGAGGAAAAATGTCGGGAAAACTATACCAACTGAGTCATCCCATATCCCTCCTACAGAGGGACCTTTTCAGGTAATACAAATTGACTATATTCAATTAGCACCTTGCAGGAATTTCAAATATGTGTTAGTGTGTACTGATGTGTTTTCCAGTTGGGTAGAGGCATGTCCAGCAGCCACTAATACTGCTGTGTTCACTGCAAAGAAAATTGTTCAGAAATTTGTGTGTAGATACGGTATCCCTAGAATCATAGAAAGTGATACGGGTACTCACTTCACTGGTGATATCTTCCAGAACATGTGTAAGCTAATGGGAATCAATAGCAGACTTCATAAGTGGTAAGGTGGAAAGGGTAAATGGTACCATTAAGAGCAAGCTGAGTAAGATAATGGCTGAAACTGGTTTGGCGTGGACAGAAGCTTTGTCACTAGTCATCCATATCATCCAAACCACTCCCAGACCTACTCTTTATCTGTCCCCCTTTGAGAAACTTTTTGGCCGACAACCTCATTTGATCATAAGTCCACAAGACGACTTCAAGTGTAACAATGAAGTGACTGTGCAATATCTCATAAAAATGAGCAGACAGCTAAAACAACAAAAACTGAAAATGCTGTCACCTGGTATGCCAGAAATGAACTGTCATGATGTTGAACCTGGGGAATATGTTATGATCCGCAATTTATTACGCTCAGGTTGTTTAACAGACCGTTGGGATGACCAAGTGTTGCTGACCAGTACCACATCTCTGAAGGTCGCAGAAAGAGACACTTGGGTCCATTCCACTATGGAAATGGGAATTTCGAAGGAACCATACTTCTTCATTGTATGAGATAGGAGAAGAGGTGACAGGATAGTTCTCATGGTTGAATCCTGTAAAATGGTTCTCTGGTCTAGGAGAGTGTGTGCAGGAAATGGATGCTAGCATAGGTAAGCTTCTTCTCCTTATACAAATGCAAATGTAAGGATAGCAACATCATACAGTGACCAGAGAAATAGTATGAAACATATGAACAAACATAGGAACACAATTGCAAAAATAGTATTTAGTGTAAAAAAGCATATCCTAACAGGAACAATATAAACAGACAGGCAATTGAGAGTCCAAAAATATAAAATGATAAACTGAACTGTTTTTTAATTCATCTAAAGAATAAGAAAAGTTAAAAGGTGTGAATTCAGATAGCGAGGTAATGGTGCATGCCGCTAGAGAGGAAGAATGGAAAAATGAGGAAAAAAAGAGGAAAACAGAAAGAAGAAAAAGGGAAGGGAGGGAAAAAGGAGGTAGGAGCCAAGTGGATCAAATTTCAAGAACGTTTTAGAGGTGTTGCGAAAAATGCTGGATGTGTATTCCATTTTTGTATGTTTCTATTGTTTTTTAAAGCAATTACAGGCATTCAAATCAAAAGATAACACAAGAAAAGAAATACAAAACAAAAAATAAAATAAATTACTTCTAACTAAACAGATAACCACCTACAGCCTTTATACAGTATATATGCTTTAGATACAGCAGTAATATTATGCATATCATACCTTTTATGTTTATATCAATTTGAATAATGCTCAGATAAGGAATAAAAATAAATAGATAATCACTGAAAGGAATTATAGGATATATACTGCTTGAACAACAAGACCTGTGGTATATGGTATTTTTAGAATGTGCTGAGTGCCAGAGAGTCTATAAAAGATTGGAAATTATTGTCTGTGAGACCCAGAACAAGAATTATTCCACATGTCCTAAATTTGTTTAAATTTCAAAATTCAATTTCTACTAGTATACATATATTTCTGATGCCCAACCACATTATTCACTATGGGAATCTAAATTTGGGAGGGCTAGGTCTATCCATGCTCTTGCTATGCAAACCTTGGTTAATGTTAAAGCATTTATTGTCTAGTTGTGCTGTTTGCAAGTTGCAAATTGCAACATCTATTAGTCTGAACCCAAAAAATGCATGTACGTGGAATTAGAATTGGTATAGTAACACAAGTTCTGGCAATGCATCTTGTGAATCCCCATCAGACTTTTTGTATTGTAGGGCACTCCCAGAGGCGGTCTCAAAATGTACCAGAGAGCTTTGCATTCCCTTGAACTCTATTGACCCCAAGAACTGGAGAGGTGTTTTACTGGGAGCTGAATTTATGACTAGGGGAACTGAGTAGCTAGTGTATCAGAGTTGCAAGTATCTGAAAAACATTATAATAGGGATACCAAATTACGCTCTGAGATCAAATATTTTTAGGGTGAGTATAACTGATCCACCAAAAACATACCACGCTGAATCTGACCAGTTTTGTCCCTTAATGAAATCAGTTACTTTAACACCTTGACTCCCATAATGGAGTGTCGGGGGCAACATCCTCGCTCAGAGGATTTTATGTGCCAAGTTCAGATTCTAATAGCCTGGTCAACCATTGGTGCATTATGGTCTAATCTCTCACTCCCTAGTAATGCCTGCATTTGAGTATGGCCATGTCCTTGCTGTTTAATGTGTACAATGTTCCCACTTATCAATGCGCTAGTTGAGAAGCATAATAATAATAATTGGAAAGTGCTAATCACCCTGAGTTCTCAGTGTTAAAGTAGCTATTTTGATTCTGGGCTAGACCAAACACATGATCAATTTTCAGGGAAGTTGTCTGGTTAAGTGACAAGGTTGAGATCTTTTCAAAGGTAAAATACAAAATATCTACCAAATCATTTTAAGACCTGAAAAGGAGCCAACCTGTCTACCATGTGACAAAGAGAGTCTAAGGAGTCCCCAACAGGAACAACAAAATGTAGTCTGCATAGAGATATATTGTTTCTATCAGCTACCCCAAATCCAGGTCACAAATGGTTCCTAGTTATACAAGCAGGGGTTCAATAGATATAGCAGGAGAAAGGGTTCAGTCTTGCTAGGTATCCCTGGCAAGACTGAAAAAAGCAAGATAATCATTTATATAGACACACCACGCTGTAATAATAATTTGACCCATTATATAAACTTTGATTCTATGACAAACCTTCTGAGAGATTCCCAGAGGTACAGCCACTCTACAGAATGAAGCGCTTTGGTGGGGAACATGGACACAACCACTGCCTTCTCATTTCACACATGTGACAATTGCAATCGCGTGTACAGGCGCTTGAGGCTAGCAGCATTGGGATTTCCAGGCATTCGGGTCAAGGTGAATTATTTCTTCATTAACACAGTTAAGATGGGTTGCTAGGCATTTAACATCAGTTGAGAGCAAGGAGATCGGGCACTATGAGTTAGTGTATAAGGGGTTCATTACTGTCTTCTGGAGGATCACAATAAGGTCTCTAGTCAAGCACTGTAACAGAAAGCCTAACCAAAGAGAGCCATTAGAGGTCTCTAGAAACTGGATATTCTGCAGGAATCTGTTGGGAGCAGGTACAGTGTTGGTGGGAGGAATGCTCTGCAAGTATCTGTCAGGAGTGGGTAGTATGTTGTTCAGGGATTTGTCAGCAGCAGGGAATGTTTTGGGTGGAGGGATGTTCTGCAGTGATTTCAGGGAGCAAATACTGTTTGGTGATGAGCTATGTTCTGCAGGTATCTTTTATGAACAGGCACAGTCTTGGAGGGAGGAATGCTCTGCATGGTTTTTGTAGTTCTACTTTTTTATGAAGTTGCTCTAATGTCTCTTTCTAAGACACACAGGGCCTAAACTACGATAAAGCTAAACTAAGAAAATGTAATAGTACTGTATGTGTGCATTCCAGTGAACACACAAATCTGTGAATTAGCAGATCCAGCATTTTGTGAGTGACCGCAATCTCACTACATGATAGTGCTGAATCTGCAGCTAACCGCAGGATGTGATGACATACCATGTCTGTATTGCGCAAGAAACACAACCATTAAAGTTTCTGCCTTAATCGTCGTAATTTCATTGCTTTTTGGAGTTTGAGTGGAACAGTTTCAATAGTTTTCTTACATTTTAGATGGTGTGTAAGGAACATTAATCGGACATGTTAAACCGTAAGGTTTTTTGTCTATGGAATTTCATGGCTTTTTGTAAAGTGAAAATATTGACAATTTATAAACCTAGAATTTCACGGCAGTTAAGAATAACTTGGCCCATCTAATTTCCACTATTTTTCTTAATCCCTAAAAAACAAGAGTTAATATTGCTCTATTATATTAGCCTATCCCACCTATCCACTACCGTTTTGATAAAGTCATTTTTCCTCAGATTTCCTCAAAACCTAGCACCCTCCGTTGCCAGTGCATGTCTTTTTTTCTCACGTACCCACTGCCCACCAGCTGTGTGATCGCATGCACGCATGCTCCCGCCAAGTGCACCAGCTTTTTTTTCACGTCACCTGTGTACCTGTCTCTCACATGACACCCCATTCTTACCAGCTTCACTTTCACATGTGACCTCCCAGTGCACAAGCTTTATTTTCACTTGTCACCCCCTTTGCACCGTTTCTTTCAAATTTCACACCCTACGCACCAACCTTTCTAAAACACATCACGTACTGTGCACAAACTTTTCCTTCATGTCACACGCTTCGCACCAGATTTCTCTCATATGTCAGCCCTGCACACAAGATTTTCACACATGCCACACCTATGTGCATCAGCTTTTTTCTCACATCACACCCAACTATTCTTACATATTTCAACTCTCCCGTATGCTAACGATGAGCGGGCTCGAATTATCGCAATCTGAGCCCACCCGAACAGTGCAGATCCAAGGGCAATCCGAGCACTGTTCGGGTATTTCCGGCAGGGAGAAACAGTGAAAACCAGGCTCTGACTCCAAATACCGCCGTCGGATCTCGCGATACTCGGATTCTATAAATTCCACGCTTGCCACCACCATCTTCAGCCGGGCATTGATCAGGGAAGCGGGAGGTTGGGTTTTTAGTGGTGCTGTGTCCTGTGCTCTGTCCTGCTGAGTCCAGTGGTGCTTTGTCCTGTGCTGTGTCCTGCTGAGTCCAGTGGTGCTTTGTCCTGTGCTCTGTCCTGCTGAGTCCAGTGGTGCTTTGTCCTGTGCTGTGTCCTGCTGAGTCCAGTGGTGCTTTGTCCAGTGCTCTGTCCTGTGCTGAGTCCAGTGGTGCTGTGTCCTGTGCTGAGTCCAGTGGTGCTGTGCCCTGTGCTCTGTCCTGCTAAGTTCATTGTTATAAAAAAATTATAAAAATTTTTTTTAAAAAAAATTATAAATAAATTATAAAAATAGTATAAAAAAATTTCTACTGCAATATATAAATACGTTCACTGTTCCTGCAGTAAAAAGGAATTTCTACTGCAATATATAAATACGTTCACTGTTCCTGCAGTAAAAAGAAATTTCTATTTCAATATATAAATACGTTCACTGTTCCTGCAGTAAAAAGGAATTTCTACTGCAATATCTAACTACGTTCACTGTTCCTGCAGTATAAAAAAAATTAGTACTGCAATATAACGTGTGCTGCATATAATGGAGTACAAAAATTTGGAGGATAAAGTAGGGAAAGATCAAGAACCACTTCCTCCTAATGCTGAAGCTGCTGCCACTAGTCATGACATAGACGATGAAATGCCATCAAAGTCGTCTGCCAAGGCCGATGCCCAATCTCCTAGTAGAGGGCATGTAAAATCCAAAAAGCCAAAGTTCACTAAAATTAGCAAAAAAAAGAAAATTAAAATCATCTGAGGAGAAACGTAAACTTAGAACAGCTTAGGCCCTGGCCCGTGTTCATGACTAGTGGTTCAGCTTCACCCAAGGATCTAAGCCCTCCTCCTCCCCCCCCCCCCCCCTTTGTCCAGTGCTCTGTCCTGTGCTGAGTCCAGTGGTGCTGTGTCCTGTGCTGAGTCCAGTGGTGCTGTGCCCTGTGCTCTGTCCTGCTAAGTTCATTGTTATAAAAAAATTTCTACTGCAATATATAAATACGTTCACTGTTCCTGCATTAAAAAGGAATTTCTACTGCAATATCTAACTATGTTCACTGTTCCTGCAGTAAAAAGGAATTTCTACTGCAATATATAAATACGTTCACTGTTCCTGCAGTAAAAAGGAATTTCTATTTCAATATATAAATACGTTCACTGTTCCTGCAGTAAAAAGGAATTTCTACTGCAATATCTAACTACGTTCACTGTTCCTGCAGTAAAAAGGAATTTCTATTTCAATATATAAATACGTTTACTGTTCCTGCAGTAAAAAGGAATTTCTACTGCAATATTTAACTACGTTCACTGTTCCTGCAGTACAAAGGAATTTCTATTTCAATATATAAATACGTTCACTGTTCCTGCAGTAAAAAGGAATTTCAATTTCAATATATAAATACATTCACTGTTCCTGCAGTAAAAATAAATTTCTACTGCAATATCTAACTACGTTCACTGTTCCTGCATTAAAAAGGAATTTCTACTGCAATATCTAACTAAGTTCACTGTTCCTGCATTAAAAAGGAATTTCTACTGCAATATCTAACTACGTTCACTGTTCCTGCAGTAAAAAGGAATTTCTACTGCAATATCTACGTTCACTGTTCCTGCAGTAAAAAGGAATTTCTACTGCAATATCTAACTACGTTCACTGTTCCTGCATTAAAAAGGAATTTCTACTGCAATATCTAACTAAGTTCACTGTTCCTGCATTAAAAAGGAATTTCTACTGCAATATCTAACTACGTTCACTGTTCCTGCAGTAAAAAGGAATTTCTACTGCAATATCTACGTTCACTGTTCCTGCAGTAAAAAGGAATTTCTATTTCAATATATAAATACGTTCACTGTTCCTGCAGTAAAAGGAATTTCTACTGCAATATCTAACTACGTTCACTGTTCCTGCAGTATAAAAAAAATTAGTACTGCAATATAACGTGTGCTGCATATAATGGAGTACAAAAATTTGGAGGATAAAGTAGGGAAAGATCAAGAACCACTTCCTCCTAATGCTGAAGCTGCTGCCACTAGTCATGACATAGACGATGAAATGCCATCAACGTCGTCTGCCAAGGCCGATGCCCAATCTCCTAGTAGAGGGCATGTAAAATCCAAAAAGCCAAAGTTCACTAAAATTAGCAAAAAAAAGAAAATTAAAATCATCTGAGGAGAAACGTAAACTTGCCAATATGCCATTTACGACACGGAGTGGCAAAGAACAGCTTAGGCCCTGGCCCGTGTTCATGAATAGTGGTTCAGCTTCACCCAAGGATCTAAGCCCTCCTCCTCCCCCCCTCTAAAAAATTTAAGAGAGTTAAGCTGTCATCAACAACACAGCAAACAACTCTGCCTTCTAAAGAGATGTCATCACAAATCCCCAAGGCGAGTCCAAGGGTGTTGGTGGTTGCGCAGCCTGACCTTCCCATCACTGTACCGGAAGAGGTGGCTCCTTCCACCATTTGCAGCACGCCCTCTGCATATGCTGGAAGGATCACCCACAGTCCAGTTACAGATTTGGCTAATGAAGGTGTCAATGTTGTACACCGGGAGGAGGATATTGATGTAGCTGTCGTTGAGGAGGAACTTGACGAGGAGGATGCTGATGTGGTTATTTTAAATGAGGCACCAGGGGGGAAACAGTTGTTGTCCATGGGATGAAAAAGCACATCGTCATGCCTGGCCAGAAGACCAAAAAATCCACCTCTTCGGTCTGGAATTATTTCTATCCCAATCCGGACAACAAATGTATGGCCATATGTACCTTATGTAAAGCTTAAATAAGCAGGGGTAAGGATCTTGGCCACCTAGGGACGTCCTCCCTTATACTCCCTTATCCTCCCTGAAGAACCTTCATAATTCAGTGTTTAGTTCAGGAACTGTGGCTAGGACCGTCAGCAGTCCAGGGACACCTAAATCCCTTGGTCCTGTTGTATACACACCAGCAACACCCTCCTCGTCAATTTCCTCCTCGATCTCGATTGTAGATAGTCCTGCAGGCCATGTCACCGGCATGACTGAGTCCTCTTCAATCCGGGATTCTTCCGGAGGATCCTGCAGCGCTACGCCTACTACTGCCGCTGCTGCTGTTGCTACTGGTAGTCGGTCATCTTCCCAGAGGGGAAGTCGTGAGACCGCTTCGTCTTTCACTAAACAGTTGACCGTACAACAGTCGTTTGCCATGAGCACAAAGTATGACAGTAGTCATCCTATGGCAAAGCGGATAACTGCGGCCGTAACAGCTATGTTGGTGTTGGACGTGCGTCCGGTGTCCGCCATCAGTGGAGTGGGATTTAGACTTCACTAGGCAGGCGATACCCGGGATGTACAGAGAAGTACGAAAAAGTGTCCTCAGTGCTCTGAAAAATGCGATTGTACCCACTGTCCACTTAACCACGGACATGTGGACAAGTGGTTCAGGGCAAACTAAGGACTATGTGACTGTGACAGCCCACTGGGTAGATGCATCGCCTTCCGCAGCAGCATCAGTAGCAGCATCTCCAAAATGCCTGCTCGTTCCAAGGCAGGCAACGTTGTGTATCACCGGTTTTAATAAGAGGCACAACGCTGACAACATCTTAGAGAAACTGAGGGAAATAATCTCGCAGTGGCTTACCCCACTTACACTCTCCTGGGGATTTGTGGTGTCGGACAATGCCAGTAACATTGTGCGGGCATTACATATGGGCAATTTCCAGCACGTGCATTAATAAATTTGGTGGTGCAGCATTACCTGAAGAGTGACAGGGGTGTGCAGGATATGCTTGCGGTGGCCCGCAAAATTGCTGGACACTTTCGGCATTCTGCCACTGCCTACCGCAGACTCGAGCAACATCAGACAAGCCTGAACCTGCCCTGCTATCACCTCAAACAAGAGGTTTTGAAGCGCTGGAACTCCACCCTCTATATGCTGCAGGGGATGGAGGAGCAGCAAAAGGCCATTAAAGCCTACACAGCCACCTACAACATAGGCAAAGGAGTGGGGATGCGCCTGAGTCAAGCGCAGTGGAGACTGATTTCCGTGTTGTGCAAGGTTCTCCAACCGTTTGAACTTGCCACATGAGAAGTCAGTTCCGACACTGCCAGCTTGAGTCAGGTGATTCCCCTGATCAGGCTGTTGCAGAAGCAGCTGGAGAAAGTGAGGGAGGAGCTGTTAAAGCATTGCAATTCCACAAAGCATGTAGCTCTTGTGGATGAAGCCCTTCGTATGCTTTGTCAGGATTCGAGGGTGGTCTCTCTTTTAAAGTCAGAGGAATACATTCTGGCCACCGCGCTCGATCCTCGGTTTAAAGCGTATGTTGTGCCTCTGTTTCCTGCGGACACAGGTCTACAGCGGTGCAAAGACCTGCTGGTCAGGAGATTGTCCTCTGAAGAGGACCGTGACATGCCAACAGCTCCTCCTTCATTTTCTTCCACACCTGTGACTGCGAGGAAACAGCTAAGATTTCATAAACGACCCGCTGGCGGGGATGCTGAGAACATCTGGTCCGGACTGAAGGACCTGCCAACCATTACAGACATGTCTACTGTCGCTGCATTGGATGCTGTCACCATTGAAAAAATGGTGGAGGATTACTTTGCTGACACCATCCAAGTAGACATGTCAGACAGTCCTTATTCTTACTGGCAGGAAAAAAAGGCAGTTTGGAAGCCCCTGTACAAACTGGCTCTATTTTACCTGAGTTGTCCCCCCTCCAGTGTGTACTCTGAAAGAGTTTTTAGTGCAGCAGGGAACCTGGTCAGTGAGCGGCAAAGGAGGTTGCTTCCGCAATACGTTGAGAAGATGATGTTCATAAAAATGAATTATCAATTCTTCAATCAAGACCAACACTGGCCTCCAGAGACTACAGAGGGACCTGTGATTGTGGAGTCCAGCGGGGACGAATTGATAATGTGTGAGGATGAGGAAGTACACACTGAAGGGGGCGAGGAATCAGAGGATGAGGATGAGGACGACATCTTGCCTCAGTAGAGCCAGTTTACTTTGTACAGGGAGAGATGAATAGCTTTTTTTGTGTGGGGGCCCAAACAAACCAATCATTTCAGCCACAGTAGTTTGGTAGGCCCTGTCGCTGAAATGATTAACAAACCAATCATTTCAGCTACAGGACCTACCAAACTACTGTGGTTGAAATGATTGGTTTGTTAAAGTGTGCATGTCCTATTTCAACAACATAAGGGTGGGTGGGAGGGCCCAAGGACAATTCCAGCTTGCACCTTTTTTTTCTTTGCCAGCTCGTTTTGTGGGGGTCCAAACAAACCAATCATTTCAGCCCCAGTTTTGTAGACCCTGTCGCTGAAATGATTGGTTTGTTAAAGTGCGAATGTTCTATTTCAACAACATCAGGGTGGGTGGGAGGGCCCAAGGACAATTCCATCTTGCACCTCTTTTTTTGCCATTATGTGCTCTTTGGGGCTTAGTTTTTCAAACTGCCATCCTGTCTGCCACTGCAGTGCCACTTCTAGACGGGCCACGTGTTTGTGCCGCCCACTTGTGTCGCTTAGCTTAGACATCCAGCTACCTCGGTGCAACCTTTTGGACTAAAAACAATATTGTGAGGTGTGAGGTGTGAGGTGTTCAGAATAGACTTGAAATTAGTGTAAATGAATGTTATTGAGGTTAATAATAGCATAGGAGTGAAAAAAAAATATGGATTTTAGCAGTTTTTATGCTTTTTTCTAAAAAAAATCAGAACGCAAAACCCAAAATCTGAACCAAAACCTTTAGTGGGGTGTTTTGGCAAAACCAATCAGAACCCAAAACCTCTTAGCTAATCAGGACCCAAAACCCGAAAAGTGGCTGGTGCATACCCCTACCGTAAACCAGCTTATCTTACACATTTCAATCCCCATCCCCAGTGAACAAGCTTTTCTCATGCGTGTCACCTGCTGTGCACCAGCTTTGCTCACGTGATCCCCTTGCACACCAACTTTTCTCCTATGTCAACCTTTGCACACCAGCTTTTCTTACATGTCACACCCTGCGCACCATTTCTCATGCATCACCATCTGCGCACCAGCTGTTTTCTCATGTCACCCCTTGCTCATCAGCTTTTCTTTCACATCACCCCCGGCACACCAGAATTTCTCTCACATTGCACACTACGCTCCAGCTTCTCTGTAATGTCACACGATGTGCACCACCTATACTTTAACATGTCACCCTCCCTTTCCTCCAGCTTTTCTCTCACATGTCACCGCCTGTGCACCAGCTTTTCTCACACTATCACCCCTATGCACAGGTTTTACAATCAAATGCCACCCTTTGCGCACCAGCTTTATTCTTACGTCACCCCCTGCTAACCAACTTTTCTTTCAAATGTCATACCCCTGTGCTTCATACTCTTCCCAGCGCAAATTCAGCCAGACCACTTGAACCAACTGTTAGTAAAGAGATCGCAATTGGGATCACTTCACTATATCTGGTTAGGATATTATGAATTTTGGATTCTGAATTCAATTTTAAAATGTTTATATGGGATATGTCAGTTATAGGCTGCAGCATGTATTTTTACACCCGTGGTTTTCCCCACATGGTTGTGATTACTGGGGTCCTTTGTGCTTGTCTCCCCTAGTGAGAGTATAGACAGTCTCTGGGGCCCAAGCCAGTGGACAAATCTCAGTCCATGTGCTGTTGATGGAAAGCTGTCTCATATTCTCTGGTTACAGATAATGCCATCATTCCCTCTGATGTGATGGGAGGGGTACAGGGTATACTCTCACTAGGATAGACGAGCACAAAGGACCCCAGTAATCACAACCACGTGGGAAAAACCACGGTCTTGTTACTGAGGTGAATGCATTAACCTACCACTGTTCCCAAATGGAAGTAAACTACAGTCCATAGGGCTCTAATGATATACTTTGTAATATTATATCCTTCATAATGTAGGCAGTGTCACATGATGCAACGGGACCAACTCATAGGATGTATTGTATAGTATATACTTATCCCTTATGGAGGTAATGACACAATGAAACACTGCAAGGATTTTGTAGCTTGAGCAAATATCAATAGTGATCAACTTAGAAACACTGGTACTATAATGACAGCAGATTTATTCAATGCTAAAATTTTAACAAGCTGGTTCTGGGGTTTATCTGGGGTAAATACGCTGTAAATCTTTGTCATAGTTAGTGGCTGAAATTGTAAACATTAATATATGCAATAATCTCTCTGTGATATATGTACCCTTCTGTTTACCTGTCCCCAACCCCTGCCATGTTCTGCCTCTTCTGTGTTACCCTGATATACAGCACTGTACACTATCATGTACCAGGTCACTTCTGACATATACACTGTCTGAGTACAATAAAAGTGCTGCCTCCTCTTTGTTACCCTGATATACAGCACTGTACACTACCATGTACTAGGTCATTACTGACATATACACTATCTGAGTACAATGATAGATTGCTATCTCCTGCTCTCCTCAGGTGCTGCCTCCTCTGTGTTACCCTGATATACAGCACTGTACACTACCATATACACCACATCACCCCCGACACATCACACACGCGCACAATGTCATATACATAGACACGCACACAATGTCATATACATAGACACGCACACAATGCCATATACATACACACATAATGCCATATACCTACACACACACACATATGGCCATATACACATACATACTGCCATACATAGTTCCACATATATACACAAAGCCAGGCTATAACACCCCCACCCCCAGTCCCTTGCACTCACCACATCTCCAGGGGCTGATAGCTCTGTGGCCGTACTGTGAAATGACAGGCAGTCTGGCAGCAGTCTGATTTGCTGCCTGTCTCCATTAGTTCAGTGACAGCCTGTCACTGACAGGGCCGTCCCGATAAGCCCCACCGTCTCCTGACTAGCCCCGCCCCCTCCCGGCTGGGTGAATAGGGGAAAAAAAATAAGCTTGTTGTCTGCAGTGCGGGCCCAGGCCCCCTGACATGCCCGGGCCCCAGTAATTATTATCTTTCGCCCCCTCCCCCCCTCTTACCGTTACACCGCCTGTCTATACAGTCGCAGGTCGCCGCTGCTGTCAAAAGTTTAAAAATAGATAAAAATAGAGTGGGGTCTCCCCATCCGAGCACTATTAACCCTAGTGTTGCCAGCCTACTGCTGGTTGCGTAAAATCGGGGAAAAATTTGCGTGGGGTCCCCCCATTTTTCACATAACCAGCCTGGGGTGGGTGGCATTATAGCAGGGGGACACACGGCAGGGATCCCCCTGCCATAATGACAAACCAACCCCAGGCTGCTCAGCGCTGGGCTAGATTCCCTAGGGAGTGGGGTCCGGCAAAATAACGAGCAGGCCCCCCTCTAGGAATAACCAGCCCAGTGATAAAAGCACTGGGGCTCTTCCTATCCCCGTGGGCTGTGGGTAGTATGGTAATGTTGGCGATAATAAAGTAAAACAGTTAGACGTCATTTTGTTTTGTGGAACTACTAGTCCCAACCATGCCAGGGTGCCATAAACAGTCAGGGCATGCTAATGTTTGTATAACTACAAGCACCAGCCTACTCATGGCAGCCAGGTCATGCTGGCACTTGGAGAACCAAAAGTGCCAACATGGCCTTACACCCATGGCTGGCTGAGACCTGTAGTTCCACAAAACAACATGCTAAAAAAATCACGTCTCCCTGTTTACAACCACAACTTTTTATTAACATAATAAAACCCCAATAAATACACTAAACACCCTCATTCATACCACAAAAATTTATTAAAAATAATAAAACCCCAATATACTTACTGATCTGAATTCTTCCACTTTTCTCAGCAGCTTTTAATCCAAATTTGTTTAAAAACCATGTCCCAAATCATTTGTAATTCCACTTTATCTGCATTATTGTCACAAATAACGCGGTCAATTGAATCGGGACACATATACAATTATAATGTGGTTACAGATAGACAGTAACATAGTGATTAGCGGGACATAAGGGTGAAATGTTAGTGATCGATTTGAAACTATTTTTACTTACTGACTTTGTATACTACAACATTACCCGTAGGACCAATCAGATTGTTCTAATTTGAACGGACCTCCGCGAACACAACGATAATTACAAGATGAGGTCACTGTATCATGTGACATGTCACGTGGCATGAAGGACCTATCAGTCAAAGTCCATAAAGACGAGCCCTTTGGCTCACAAACACAGCTGACACATACGTCACACTGGGGGAGGGTTCTCTCCCCCCTTTATAGAGCCAACTTTAACCGGACATCGGGTTGCCTTGTCAAAGCTCACAAGCGAAACGAGCGTCGGCGTATTACTGAGCTTGCTTTTATGGTTTAAATATATTAAGTAATAGGCTGTAGGAAAACTTCAATTTATTTAGGAGATGAGAATTCTAATGAGATTACAGAGGGAATTGCTCTAAAATCTATTTTCAGATGAGCCCGTTCGATAGCATGTTAACAGTTATCTAATTCAGACCTACTATCAGGGATAAAGGAATTTGTATACATGTTATATTATTGCATACTAATGAGGTCATATATGCTTTATATACGCACGGAGCAGAGCTGAATTTATTATGAAAGTGTTATTGTGCTGATTATTAGCCTGGAGATACTGTTTATTAAATCAGTAAACTGACACTTCAACTAGCGAATGGAATAGTCCCATTGTGCTTGTCCCGAAACCCAATGGGACAATTAGGTTCTGCAATGACTTTAGGCGCCTAAACAGTATGTCGCAGTTTGATGCCTATCCGATGCCACGTGTGGATGAACTAGTGGAAAATCTTGCTGGTAGAAATTATTTAACAACCCTTGATCTAACAAAGGGTTATTGGCAAGTTCCCCTGACTTCCACGGCCAAGCCAAAGACTGCATTTTCCACCCCTGATGGTCTCTATCAATATAAAGTCCTACCCTTTGGGTTGCATGGGGCACCTGCCACCTTCCAAAGGGCTATGAATAAATTGCTACGACCTCACACAGCTTATGCAGCTGCTTACTTGGACGATATAGTAATTTATACCCCAGACTGGGGATCACATTTAGCCAAAGTTGAGGCGGTCCTAGCTTCATTACGGTCCACAGGGTTAACAGCTAACCCAGAGAAATGTGCCATAGCCATGAGAGAAGCCAAATATTTGGGGTACATTGTTGGTCAAGGGCATGTAAAACCCCAGCTAGACAAAGTGGAGGCAGTCAAAAATTGGACAAGACCAGAGAAAAAGTCACAGTTAAGAACCTTTTTAGGCTTAGTAGGTTACTACAGGCGGTTTTTAAGCCACTTCGCCAATAGAGCTGCTCCACTTACGGACATGTTAAAAAAAAGTTGTCCAGATAGATTAACCTGGTCTGACTCTGCAGAAACCGCCTGGTCTGATCTTCGGTTAGCTCTTTGTTCCTCTCCAGTTCTACAAGCACCAGATTTTACCCAGAGGTTCTTCCTCCAAACTGATGCTTCTGGTGTTTGCTTAGGTGCAGTCTTGTCACAGGAGAAGAATGGAGTAGAAAATCCTGTCCTGTACCTAAGTCGTAAGTTGCTTCCAAGGGAACAAAAATATGCCACTGTGGAGAAAGAATGTCTCGCCATAAAATGGGCTACAGAAGCTCTGCGCTATTATCTCCTAGGCAGAGAGTTCACCCTAATAACAGACCATGCACCATTAAGATGGATGCAGAACAACCGGGAGGTAAATGCCAAGGTAACCCGCTGGTTCTTGGCACTACAACCTTTCAAGTACTCAGTAGAACATAGGCCTGGGATTCTACACAAAAATGCACATGCGTTGTAACGAAAATATGCGCTCCTCGCGAAGTCCGCGTCCTCCTACTTGGAGATGCTAGGGGGAGGGATATGTAACAAAAGGAGGCATTTAGCTGGCAATATGCAGATAAAGCAGGGAAGTAGAGTAAAACATTGGCACAGTTATGTACCTAGGTGGAGATTAAACAGGTAACAACATATGTGTAGTTTAAAATTGGTTTACTTACATGATTTAAAAGCTGCTTCCTCTCAGCAAACAGACAGGGTGGGTCTGATAGTCTAAACAGAGCCAGGGATGGGCGTTTCCTTCTAAAAAGAAGGTGGGTGTGTCACCTGTCCATCAAGCTAAGCCTGTGGGAGGAGTGTCAGGTATAAAACCCTGCTTGTTTCATTGTTCAGAGAGATCAACGCTGGGCTAGCTGGCTGATCTGGACAGAGAGCTGGACTATGTATAGTAAGCGTTTAGGGTCTCCATAATTGTGCTGTGCAAGTATACGGTGTCAAAACATTATTACCATCCTGACAATAAAGAACCATAAAAGGAAGAAGTTGTACGAGTTGTGCTTCTGCAGTAGCGGGCTCTTGCCACAATATATATATATATATATATATATATATATATATATATATATATATATATATATATTCCATAGACAAAAAAACCTTACGGTTTAACATGTCCGATTAAGGTTCCTTATACACCATCTAAAATGTAAGAAAACTATTGAAACTCTTCCACTCAAACTCCGAAAAGCAATGAATTTACCACGATTAAGGCAGAAATCTTAATGGACGTGTTACTTGCACAATACAGACATGGTATGCCATCACATCCTGTGGTTAGCTGCAGATTCAGCACTATCATTGAGTGAGCTGTCACTCACAAAATGGTGGAGCTGCTAATTCAGAGATGTGTGTGTTCACTGGAATACACACATGCAGTACTATTACATTTTCTTAGAAAGAGACATTAGAGCAATTAAAAAGTAGAACTACAAAACTCTGCAGAGCATTCCTCCCTCCAAGACTGTGCCTGCACCAAGAAGATACCTGCAGAACATAGATCATCACCAAACAGTATCTGCTCCCGAAAGAATTCTGCAGAGCATTCCTCCACCCAAAACACTCCCTGCAGCTGACAGACCCCTGCAGAGCATCCCTGCATTCAACATACTAACCCCTCCTGACAGATCCTTGTAGAGCAATCCTCCCTCCAATATTGTGCCTGCTCCTAAATGATAGCTGCAATATATGCCTCCTCACCAAATATTGTTCCTGCAGCTGACAGATCCCTGCAGAGAATATCTCTGTGCATTTGGATTACACTATTTTGCAGTTTGCAAAAATATTTTCCGATAAAGTCTTGTTGACTTTATGTATCCATAAAAGTTAGCTTAGAGCTTGTAAAGAATGACATGCCAAACTAAGCAGAGGCTAAAATGTTCAGAGCTAATACCTTTTATCATTGCACTTATACCTTAATGATTGAACACTTAATACCTTCTTATCTAAAATAACGACACGGACACCAGATATAAGTTTGGCAAGAAAAGGGCGTATTTATTTAGTGGAAGAATTTTATTTTAAAACTCTGAATGGCGACGAGAGCGAAGCAGTCAGCTAACGACTAAACTTTAAACCAATACAGCGTAAGGTGAAACTCAATACCGCTGTCCCAAGACTTTACGGATTCCAAGTCTTTACGATTGGTCGGTACTAAACTTGGCGTCATCGTGACTGCCCCCTTCTGGACTCACATTGTCGCATACGACAGGATATCATCTGCCCCAGAGGCCAAGAGTCAGGTTACTGCAAAAGGGGCAGTGACGTGCGGCCAATTAAACGGTAGTACCTTCGATTAGTCGCTGACTGCATTGCTCTCCTACCCACAGCCAGGACCCTTTAACAGATACCTGGCCCGCCACACAGAGAAAGCACTAAGGGACCTAAATGCCTATAAACGTGAATAATAAACCACTCCATGCCCTCATCTGTGAGGTGCACCCCGTCTGTGCGGAAAAAATGGGTGTGCCTCACCGTGATCCATGGGTGAGTGATAGCAAACCCACCTAAGGCTTCAACCACTTTACTTGCAGCCTTATTGACCTTCCGAATTATGGTCTTCATAATGGGAGGGACTATGGGAATTCTCCAAGCAAGGCGAGGGATAATGTGAGACCAACCTATCCTAATCCCAGGCCATCTAGCGTGCAATGCTCTCAAATCCTCTCTTATACTGATAATTAAATCCAAGGATTTGGCATGGCTTAAATCATTTCCGCCTGCATGTACCAATAGAATATCAGGGGGGCCAAAATGATTAATTTCGTTATCCAAAAGTGGCATGATAGCATGCCATAACAATCCCCTCCTTCCAACTCATCTGAATGTTATAGGGTTGGTAAATGGGGACCAGTCGTAGGCCATATGATGTTTCTTGGCCCAATACACATATGAGTGGCCTATGACCCATATGTAAACCTTCTGCAAACCTAAGACCAAAAAATATAATTGGTTAGGGCCATAAAATAATTTGTTCATTCGAACCAATATATATATATATATATATCCGCTGGTGGAATCCAACCTCTGCCCACCACAGTAGGTCATTACAAGCTAATCTTGAAGCTTAACACCCAGCGGTCCATGAGCAACTATTTACCATATCACTTTTTCTCATGAAAGAGAAAGTTGGAGGTACCAACACCAAGCAGGTCTGTGTGTAACTTTTAAGAGACCACTTTAACCTTATAACATATTAAAATTAGAGATACACACACAAAGCAGGTTCCGGTGCACCTAACGAACCGCTTTATCATAAATTAGTATACCAAGCCGGTCCAATAGAATTATGACACGGCTTTAACCTCCATTAACTGCAGTGTACACATACTAAATATTGAAGGTTCAAATACCAAGCAGGTCAATGTGCACCATAAGACCGCTTTATCCTCCAAAGCTGCAGCACCTAAATATGAGTATAAAAAGTTTATTTAAAACACACAGGTCTACGTGTTATTATCAGACCACTTTAAACTCCGTCCACTGACGTATGTCCTATCTAAATCCTTAAATATAAAGTTATCGAGGGCTTAACACCAAGCAGGTCCAATGAACCGTGAGACCGCTTGATCCCCTCAAAACTGACATACATCAGGTAAAACCACAATAACATGAAGTATAAACCAAGTTTAAACCAAGCAGTTCCCATAACTGTGAAACTGCTTTACCCTACCAAACCCTGCATGTTAGCGATTAAATTCCACCAAGCGCGATCCCATCACCAGATCCGCTTTAACAAAGACTGACCAACGTGCATGCTGTTCATAACTTACCAAGTGTAAACACCTAAGTGCACACTTTACATATTACCACCAGCTTAACCTATTATTCTGACTACTTTCCCTGAATCAGCCTTACAAGCCGACATAAATATGAATACCTGTAGTAGTACAGTGAACGATGACGGGAAGGGGTAGGCAGTGATAACCAAAGTGAAGGACAAAAAACCTGCAAACTCTGGAGGCCCATAGCCAATAAGATCTTGATCCAGTGAGAACAGGGAAAAATTCCCCTCACGCCCTCGCTAAAAGCGACAAGCAGCAGAGCCCAAGGTTATCGCCATGGTGGGGCAGTATTTACCTTATGCTAGGGTTGCGGGCGTATATATGACTTATATGCTCCTGACTTCCAGCGGCTTATTGCCTGTATAACAGAGGGCGACTCGCCTCTTTCTGCTGCGGCAGTAGCCGCCCCGATTCTAAATGAATGGGTACCATAGAGCGACGGGTCTAAACCCACATACACCAACGCACGTTTAAACACTGCATTAAATTGGAATTTAGAAAGAGGTGAACCATCTGCATGTATAAGCCACATCTTTCCTTCTTTAGGGCGAACTATTGAAGATTTTGAGCACCAAGCCACCAGGCATATGCCCGTATCTTCCTGTGCTGCTATGTTAAACCAATGCCCTTTACTAAGTTGGTCAGTCTTTGAGCGGGCAATTTACAAACCACGTGTGAATCTGTAATATATGTATACTTTGCCAATAGCGCATTACCAATATCTGCATTTGATCGCGCAACCAGCTCGCTTATTCTAAAAGCCCCATGGAAGGCCATGCAAAACGCCGTACTGAAAAGGAGCGCTTCGTACTGATCCGCTGCAACAGCCATGAGGGCACTCACCAATAACCTCAAAATAACTATGGAAATGGGACGTCTTGCGTCTGCTTCCACCGGCCGTTCCTTTGCCCAACCTCTCAATGCTTTGGAGATCATGAAGCCCTTAGTGGGGTCCGCCACACTATGCAGACGTGCCATAAAAGAAATCCCCGACAGGGTAGCGGCCATATTGGATTTCGACGCTCCTTGGAGGTACCTACTCCACATGAAATCTAACATGGGATCCTTTTGAATTGAGGGGTGACTGCCCGTGTACGAACTCAGGAACAAATGCCATTGCTGCCAGGAAGTTCTGTACGATTTCCTCATGGAAGCAGCCAACGACGATTCCGCCAGGCCCATGATACCGGCTCGACCATCTGCCAAGCGGAAAGGGGACAGGGAATACCTATTAGGCTAGCTTGGGGTGCTAAAGACCGGAATCGCTGCCATTGGCAACGAGATAGAGAGTCAGCTATGTGATTCTCTATACCTGGAACATGTTTGGCCCGGAATGATATGTTGAACTCTAAAGAATGCAACACCAGTCTGCGCAATAAGTTAACTGCCGGCAGAGAGGAAGCGGTCTGTCGGTTAATAGCTTGCACTACCCCGAGATTGTCACACCAGAACACTAAGTTCCGGCCAGACAAACTCTTCGCCCATAGCTCCAGGGACAGTACTATGGGAAACAGCTCTAACACCAACATGTTCTTAACTAGGCCATTTTTATGCCATTCTGTCGGCCAAGTAGCCGCGCACCATTCTCCCTGAAAATCGCCCAGATCTTAAGATCTGCCCGAATTTCGGATGCTAAACGAATCCGCGCATGAGGCCTTGTCATGCCGGCTGTGGCCAATTGTATCTTCCTACTGAATATCCTGCCCATAGGGATCACCCTACAAGCAAAATTCAATGTACCTAGGAGTGACTGGATCCGCCGCAGCGAGCTAGTGTCTGAACTCAGGACCTCCGATATGATTGTTCGTAGTTTCTCAATCTTATACCTGGGCAAGCGACAACATCCTACAGTGGTGTCTATCTCTATTCCCAGAAATGATAGGCAAGGGGCTGGACCCTCTGTTTTGTCATGGGCTATAGGAACTCCCATAACAGGAAAAAGAGCTTTTGCTGCAAACAAAACTTCCGAGCAAACAGGGGATGAACCTGGGCCTATAAACAAAAAATCGTCTAAATAGTGTGCTACCCCAACGTGGCCCGTTCCTGCTTGTATACACCAATGCAGGAAGGAGCTGAAGCACTCAAAAACGAACATGACACCGAACAGCCCATAGGAAGACAGCGATCAATATAAAAGCTGTCTTGGAATTTGAAACCCATGAATCTAAAAGATTCTGGGTGGAGCAGGAGAAGCCTAAATGCAGACTCGATGTCTAGCTTAGCTAGAAGTGCGCCTTTCCCACAAGATCTCACTATGGCCAAAGCCTCCTCAAAAGATTGGCAAATTACCGAGCTGTGGCGAGCGTCTATGGCATTGTTTACCGACGAACCCAGGGGGTGGGACAGATGCTGAATTAACCGGTATTTACCCTCCGCTTTCTTAGGCACTACGCCTATAGGGGATAAAATTAAGTTTGCCAAAGGAGGAGACTGAAAAGGACCCTGCATCCTTCCTAAGGCCACTTCCTTACTAACCTTTTCGAGTACTACCTCTGGAAAAACCGATGCCGACTTCAAATTCCGGCCATCCCCAGACCGTACAAGCCCGGAGATGGAAAGCCTAAAACCTGCAGTAAAACCTTCTTTCAGAAACTTGGCTTGTGCGGCATCAGGAAAGAAACCAAGCCATCTAATCAACACATCTAACTTACTGGGGGATTGGGCCTTGCCCAGGGGGTCCCGACATGCCCCGCCCTCTTCCTGCACCTGAAGCACCTGAAGAATTCCTGGTGCATTCCCGGACTGGGTGCGGACCTCTACAGATCGCACAGGCGTGCCTGTACCTGCAGGTGTCCCCCCTGTTGCAGGTGGAATTATTGAATGCAAAACATCTGTTCTGCTTACGGTGGGGGGCGCCATGCCCCCCTCCTCCTGGAAACCTGACACTTGGCCGTTGCTCCTCACTCTGAGGTCGCATAAGCTTCGACCACGTTTCTACATCCTTGCATTCAAAGGGAATACGCTGCATCCCGTTGGCTTTTTCCCTAAAACTTTCGTCATACCTACGCCATATTGTAGGCCCATCATTAACTACCATCTCCGTTATGAGGTGCAGGTAGCGCCATACGTCTACCAGCGCCTCGGGTCTGGTCTCTAAGTAACAGGCTGCGAATACACAGTAGCCTGACAGCCAGTTATAAAAAGAACGTTAAGCTTCCTCACCTATTCCCCCTCTACTACACGCTGCTGTTAACTGCTTTTTGGATTGTTTTGTGAGTGAAAACATATCCACTAGGAATCCTTTGTTAATCCTGTCCCTCACGCATGGTGTCAGTAGCGCCGTATTGTCACAGCACACCATGGGGCCCCCTAACGCTGCGCGAGGCAAAACTACTGCGGGAGCCGCTTTCACTGGTTGAACCAAATGTTCCTTTAGCAATCGCAGCAGCTTGCGCGGTCCTTGCTCGTCATCTGACGAATCGTCATCAGTAGATGACATTGGAGCGCTATGTGTAGAAGGGTGTTGTGTCAATAAAAAAAGTGTTCTCACGAGCAATGGGAACCGGAATCCCTTGTCCTGTCTGTGGGGCGATGGCTTGAGACCCAGCGGCCGCTGCAATGATCCCTGGCGCATCATGTCCACTGGCCGGCATTGCAGGTTGTTCCACCGGAGCTCCTCCAACCGCGTCTGTTTCATTCCCTTGCTGTGCCTGTGTTACTGGGCGAGAAGAAAGATTAGCAGATGGCAACACATTCAATACTGCACCCTCCTGTCCCGACCCGCTGAGCGAGACGGAAGCCCCACTATACCGACTTGTGTTATCAACATCAAAATTTTGGAGATGAACCAAAGGAGCTACGGCTGGATAGGGGGCAGGGATTTGATTGGGACCTGTGGGATGAGATGGTCCCTGACCATACGATGAGGGTGCTGCCCAATTCTGCGACAGCCTTCTCTCCTGCGGCGGATAGGGGGCAATCCATTCTTGTACCCCACTCTGTTCCCCCTGTGTTTGACGAGGAGGGGGAGGGTAAGGGAGGGACCAGGCATTATTACCCGCCTGAAAATCTTGCAAGTGGGGAGTTTGTATGTACTGGGACCGATTATTGTAAGCATCGTAAAAACCCATCCCAGGTTGCGTTACCGCTCGTTTGCGATACGGCAATATATTACCCACCCCAGCAGAAAATGATGATGGGCCTGCAACTGATGAATGGGCCTCATACCCATACTCCCGAGCCTGATGCGGATTATGCCCATGTAATGCATACTCCGCGTGTGGTGACCTAGGGGATTGCGTTCCGGCTATGTTCGGGGCGCCTAACGCTGCTGAGGGGCCTCTAACTGCGAGTGCGCGACCTCTAAACGTCGACCACCCCTCTGGCATTAGTTGGGGCAAACTTGAGTGAGCATACCCTGTTTGAACATCCCTGGGGTGATGGCCCGGCTGACTGGGAAAAAGGGGGGATGGTGGTATAGCATCATAAGAGACATTTGACATCTGTGCTTGCATGTAAGGGTGTGTTTGTGTCATGGAACTTGCACTTTGCACATTAACCCCACTTTCGTTGTTCGCTGAAACAACCCTTTGTTCAAGTACATTTACAACTGCATTAACACTACCGGGGTTTCCTAGCTGCAGAGCAGCATTCTTATCTTGTAAGCGATTGGCTGATGGGGATAACCTCCTACCACTTTTACCCCCTCTTGAATGCTTGCATGCCCCAGTGTTAGGAAGGCGCACAGCCCTCTCGGGAGCATGTGAGCGTCTAATATTAACCCTTCTATTAAATACTTGGCGGGCGACACTGCTAATGGGCTCCGGCGCCAACAAAATGCCTGCGGCACTAAGGGGCTCACCTCCCCTGCTCGAAGGCACATCCCCACTAATGTGACTGCTTGGATTAACTATTTGGCGCCCGGGTCCCCTATTTATTTCAGAGACTGATCCAGCAACAATGCCTGCAGCGGTAAGAGTCTCCCCCCCACCGCTGACAGGCTCATCAATAATAATATTGATATTAATGTTTAACACTTGGCCCTCAGAGCCCCTAGTGAGCCCTGGTGCCAAATCAGCCATTAAGCCTGGGACGGTGTGAGGCTCCCCTCCACCGCCCACAGGCCCCTCCAAAGACACAATGCCCCCTGCGTTAACTCCATGGCAACCGGAGCTCCTAGCGAGCTCCGGCGCTGCAACATTGCCCACACCTGCAGTGGTGAGTGGATCCCTGCCACCACTGACAGGCGCAACACTGGCATCCCTCTGATCCCCCTGACCACTGGAGCTCCTAGCGAGCTCCGGCGCCGACACTGGTCCAGCGCCTGCAGCGGTGACAGGCACCCCTTCACCGCTGGCAGGCGCTTGCTGAAAATCCAAGATGGCCGCAGCAGCATCCGTGGGGGGCGGGGCTCCCGCCCGTTCAGCTACTGGGGATACAGCGCTGTCTAGGAAGCGGGCATGGGGACCTACTGAGCGGCGGGGACGTGACATATTTGACGGTGAGAAGGGGAATTCACTAACACTAATTGCTGGGAATTAATCTAGGGGAGGTGAGAGAGCTGGACGGCTGTGTAGGGGGGAGAGGGAGGGGGTGGAACAGGAGAGTTTAAGCTAGCAACAGAGAGGCACACAAAAGGGAGGAAATTAAAGAGGAGGAAAAAATAAGGAAGATAAAAGTTTAATTAGAACAAGGATAAATAAGGCTAGAGAGGGAAAGCATTGAAGAATGACAGAAAACAAGTAAAGATACTATGCCTTTCCACCACGCTGCAGCTGTCTCCTATCTGACATCCAGGGACTAAGAGAGCCAGCCCACAGCTCCAAGGTAATTTATGTCCTCTTGGAAAACCACTCCCCCCGGGAGTGATAGGCTGGCTGCCACAAATTGTTTAACCCCTAATGTCAGTGCAGATGAAGTATAGCACAAAATTTTAATTACCCTCAGCTTAGGGCTTCACTTAAACTTATACACAATTTTAATGTAATTAAACTCTAATGCAATTTTGTAGTTCTACTTTTTTATGAAGTTGCTCTAATGTCTCTTTCTAAGACACGCAGGCCCTAAACTACGATAAAACTAAATTAAGAAAATGTAATAGTACTGCATATGTGTATTCCAGTGAACACACAAATCTGTGAATTAGCAGATCAACCATTTTGTGAGTGACAGCAATCTCACTCCATGATAGTGCTGAATCTGCAGCTAACCACAGGATGTGATGGCATACCATGTCTGTATTGCGCAAGTAACACGTCCATTAAGGTTTCTGCCTTAATCGTTGTAATTTCATTGCTTTTCGGAGTTTGAGTGGAAGAGTTTCAATAGTTCTCTTACATTTTAGATGGTGTGTAAGGAACCTTAATCGGACATGTTAAACTGTAAGGTTTTTGTCTATGGAATTTCATGGCTTTTTGTAAAGTAAAAATATTGATAATAAATTTTATAAGCCTAAAATTGTACGGCCTTTAAAAATAACTTTATCTTTACATTACTTTAAATCTAATTTCCACTATTTTTCTTAATCCCTAAAAAACAAGAGTTTTAATATTGCTCTATTATACTAACCTCTACCACCTCTGTTGGATGACTGTCCCACCTATCCACTACAGTTTTGATAAATTAATTTTTCGAAGACTCCCTGTAAACATAGCACCCTCCATTTCCAGCGCATGGCTTTCTCTCACACATACCCCAATGCCCACCAGCTTTGTGATCACATGCACACATGCCATTGCCAAGTGCACCAGCTTTATTCTCATGTCACCCCCTGCACACCAGCTTTTCTCTCACGTCACCCCCATTCACACTAGCTTTTCTCTCACTTGTCACTGCTTATGCACCAGATTTTATCTCACATCACCACTTCTGCACCAGCTTTTCTTTCACATATCATACCTTGCGCACCAGCTTTTCTTTCACGTCACACCTGTGCACCAAATTTGCTGTGGGAAGGGAGGGGGGATCGGGATCGCAAACAGTGTGTTGGGGCAAAGGATCACAAATACACTGTTGTGGGGAGGGAGTGGGGATCGGATGACAGGCAGAGGAGTAGGGGATCGGATGAGAGGCAGAGGAGTAGTGGATCGGATGAGAGGAAGAGGAGAAGGGGATCGGATGACAGGCAGAGGAGAAGGGGATCGGATGACAGGCAGAGAAGGGGATCGGATGCATCTAATATGATTATATCATACTGCTGCTAGATCCAATTTTGGAGTTCATCAGTTGCTGTCATCTACATATCTCTGTTAAATCAGAGGGTTGTAAATGTCCAATCTTATTACCCTGACAATTATGTTCTTCATAAGTCATCTAGTAATATCTGCTGCGATATTAAGTCTAAATGTTAATTCAAAAGAGCATCAATGTCCAATGTTGTATTATGTTATATTAAGTACACATCACTTAACACGAGAGCATGAATAGTAATTGGTCAATCAATCAATCCTCTGTTTTACACATACATCGGAGATAGTCAGAACATAAGCATCCTAGACCATATCTAATGTACCAAAACAGACCAGACAAAATAGAATGAGTTTATTTTACAGTATTAGAGTAATATCCCTCCAGCATTCCAAATAATAGTTGATTTCCAATTAGAAAATCGCTAGCATGCTGACACATTAAATTAGGATCTCCCATCGCTTGTCATACTAGGGTCCTGGGGGTAAATGTATCAAGGTGCGATTTTGCAAACCCAGCGATTTTCTTGGGAGAGTTGAAACTCGCAGATTTATGAAGCTGAGATTTCATGTAAAATCGCCAGAGTTGTGCTTCTGTCAAAATCGCTATTTGCAAAAATCGATAGAGATCAAACTCCCGACTGTTGCCACTGCAGCTACACAAGTCTCAAATGTATGAAGCTGCGATTAAGCAAACTCAGGAGAGTTTGCTTTTAAACACGCCAGATACAACATGCTGCTTGCTAGCAGCGTGTTGTTTAAATACATCACTGTAACACTGTTCTGCAATAGAGCTAGAGCTCATGCAGCTTTCAAAAGTGTTAAAAATAGATCAAAGTAAAAATAAAAAAGCGTGGGGTCCCCCCTCTATTTAGTCTTAACCCTAGTGCTGCCAGCCTACTGCTGGTTCCGTGAAAATCGGGGAAAAAATTTGAGTGGGGTCCCCCCTATTTTCATGGAACCAGCACTAGGCAAACCAGCCGAGGTTGGAGGCACTATAGCAGGGGACACGCGGCAGGGGTCCCTCTGCCATAATGACTAACCAACCCAAGGCTGTTCAGCACTGGGCTGGATTCCCTAGGGAGTGGGGTCCACCAAAAAAAATGAGCGGCCCCCCCCTAGGAACACCCAGCCCAGTGCTGATAGCATAAGGGCTTTTCCTACACCCCTGGGCGGTGGGTGTAGGGTAATAACGGCGATATAAGTCATAAAAAAACAAACAGACGCCATTTTGTTTTGTGGAACTACAAGTCCCAGCCAGCCAGGTTGCCCTAAATAGTGTGGACATGCTGCTACTTGTATAACTACAAGCACCAGCATACCCACAGCAGCCAGGGCATGTTGGCACTTGGAGAACCATAAGTGCCAACAAGCCCTGACACCCAGGGCTGGCTGGGACCTGTAGTTCCACAAAATAAAATGTTAACAAAATAACAACACCCTCATTACAACCACTAACATTTATTACAAATATTAAACCCACAATAATGACAGTAAACACCCTCATTTACACCACATACTTTATTAAAAAGAATAAATCCAATGACGTTTTCTTTTCTTTCTTTTCACAGCTTTCAATCCAAAAATGGCTGTAAACTAATTCAAAAATACATTTGTATCCAAATGTCCATGCTTGCCCCTGTCCCCAATAAATTTGTACTTACAAATGTCCATGCTTGAAATCTCTACAATTCTTCTGCACAGGGGGGGGGGCCTTTGTTGATTGCAGTCTTCTGTTCTCCGGCAGCCGGAATGGATGGCTGAGTGCATTCACCATCCATTACGGCTGTCGGAATGCATGGCTGAGTGCATTCCACTACCAGAATGGAGTGCTGAGTGCATTCCCCGTCCATTCCGGCTGCCGGAATGGATGGCTTAGTACATTCACCATCCATTCCGGCTGTCAGAATGCATGGCTGAGTGCATTCCACTACCGGAATGGAGCGCTGAGTGCATTCCCCATCCATTCCGGCTGCCAGAATGGAGCGCGGAGTGCATTCCTCATCCATTTTGGCTACCGGAATGGAGTGCTGAGTGTATTCCCCATCCATTCCGGCTGCCGGAATGGAGTGCTGAGTGCATTCCCCATCCATTCCGGCTGCCGGAATGGAGTGCTGAGTGCATTCCCCATCCATTCCTCTGGCATCGCACTGAGGAATAAACTTTGAAATAAATGCGGTGCCAGGGCTAAAAATTATACAGTGTGCCCCCTCTCAGACCCAAAACACTAACGAGCCCACCTACAGCCAGTAAATATCTGTAATTTATCTGTAGTTTACAAATCAAAATCGGTATGTGGGGGGAACACACAGCCATATTTGTGCTCCCAAGTGAAGCCACATATACTACACCCAGCACAAGACTCTATCTGACATGTACATTAAGTTTTCTGAAATCCCCTATCTTTAAAATGGGGCATGTTTTACCAAATTGTAAAAAAACCTGTAACATTCTCAAACTTGTGAACCCTCAAAGGCTATCCTCAGCCCTAATAGCTTTCTAAAAAAACTTACCACGTGTCTTTAAATGTACACCGAGTTACGCTCTCCCAAAAATCCCAGAAAAACGGCGAGTTTTGCGAAACAGGAAGTGGAAAAAAACGGCTAGATTTTGAATTTTAGATTGTTCCTAAAATTGTCATTTTTTATTCTTTTTTTCTGAAATTTCACATGCGGCACCTGTGGACATTTCTCCTTTTGCATGCCAAATTTCAGTTTAATAGCTTTATTACCTTTTAAGATGTAGACCCTCAAACACCATGCCCCCCCTCTCACAGATTCCCTATGGCAAAATTACATTTTTTACATGTAACCTTAATATAAGGGCACAACTGTGTTCCTGATTTCACCCATACTCAGCTGGCTATTACACCATCTGCACATCTGGACTATCAAGGTATTGAAAGAAAACTTCCTCTAGACTACTTGGACCAGCATCTACTTTGTTGCGGCTTCCCACCTGACGGCACATGCAACAACCATTGGGACACAGCGTGACAGACTATTACGAGTTGCAGTTGGAGTGTGGTAGGAAACTGGAGCACCCGGAGGAAACTCACGCAAACACAGGGAGAACATACAAACTAATCACAGATAAGGTCATGGTCGATAATTGAGCTCATGACCCCAGTGCTGTAAGGCAGAAGTGCTAAGCACTTAACCACCGTGCTGCCCATTTTTCCTCTCATCTGAGAGAGGTAAAGAAAGTTCCAGGAAGATAACCACTTGCATTACATGGAGTGTACCACACTTAAGAACGGGTCTCCAGCCATTTAAATAGATCCCCATCGGTCATCAGTGACACTGGCTTGCTGGTGGAGAGACAACACAGCGTGAATGTCTCCACCACAACACCGGATGAGTGCACTGACATAATAGGGATATATTGACTTTACTTTTTATGCATGGGTATTGATGCATACCAGGAGAGTCTATTGGAGCCTGGGTCTATTATTAAATTGTACTTATTTGACCATTGGAATTCATTAATTAGACTTTACTTTACACTTAGTGGAACCAATTCTATCACACCACTGAACAACTGTACTATCTTTGCAGAAAATATACTTTGCACTCACCAAGACTTTGTACATTTATGGACCATCAGAACTGTATATATAATATAACACTTGCGTCTACTTGAGCTTTACTACAAAGTCCTTAAGCTACTGTATTGCTTTTTTTTTAATGTGTATTCATTTAGATATCTGCTGCAATTATGCTCATGTGATTGCTTATGGTGCTATTTGATTTACAATAATGTACACTGTTTACTACTGTGACTGGATCACTCATAAATAACATATGGTATGAATTTATTTAAAGGAGATAGCACAGGGCGCTTATTTATATATTTGCACAAGCACTTATGTCTGATACTGTGTATATGTTGAGATAGAAAATTGTTATTTCTGAGACCAGAGTAGAAAATTAGTTTTTTATATTTTAACCTTTCTAAAGCAAATCTCATTTCTGATGTATATATCTGATACCATGAGTTTTTGTTTACAAAGTCTTCTGTGTATTGTGATGTGGGGAAATGATTTGTTTGAGAGTTGTACTTTTTCTTTGGGAATGTGTATTCTGTGACTGTCTAAAGTATTCATGCCAGTTAGACCTTTTGACTTGCTAGTAGGTCTCCTGCCTTTGAAATAAGATGCAGGATATCACAGCAAGTTTTAAGAATTTCATAGATAAGTGGTAAATATGGTTGGCTTTGCATTGCATGTAAATCCGTGTTTGTGTAAACAGGTTACATCCTGATTCTAAAAATAGCCTGTTCGTTTGTTTTTCTTTTCTTTTTGTTGTTTAGTATGTTTATATCTTAAAAAATTTCAATAAAAATACTGGATTTAAAAAAAAAAAAAAAAAAAAATAGCCTGTGTCTGAACTGTATAAAAGGCACTGGCTTGTATTCAAAACTTGTTCTTCTGATTTCATCTGACCTGCTCACTGGTACCTTTAACCAGTGAAGAGCAAATAAACACCTTGCTTCAAAGCCCTGCTTGAAAACAACTTCAATATTGCTGTATTCCTGTGACCTGCAGATTAGACCCTAAATCTAATCCTTTCTCCACCTGTCTCTGAGATTTGGACCCAAGCTTTTCCTGTACCACTGCTCTGCCTGCTACCCATGCAGCCCTGGGGAGTGTGATAGGCCAGGGGGGGGTCCATCCACAGCGACCCTGATCCATAGTAAGAGGTCAGGAGTACCAGCCTAGGTATACCAGTAACCGGGTACACTTGCAGCATCAGTTGCCCAGAAGAAACCCAGTACTGGATGCCGGTAAGGAGTCCAGTGGTGGCAGCATGTGTAAGCCCCTCCCACTGCGGCAAGAGAGCGCATTTGGAATAATGAAAGGGAACGGTGGCAAGCCCAGCTGGTTCCCAGCAACAACAGACAGGGTGGCACAGGCAGTCCATCCTGTCACAATTACACCTTTGCTACATAAAGATTTATCCAGACATGTTCTGCCTTTACACTTCCTTTATTACGTCTTGGGGAAACCCTCTCTATAGTAATGTCCATTTCCCTATTTTTAAACTCTGCATGAATGGTGACATATAATTATTAGGCATGAACTTAGTTACCAGAATGCGGCTTTGCCATAAATACTAGCCGCCAGAATGGGCCTCTGATGTGTAAGCTAGTCATCTCAACTTTGCTGAGTGTACAAGCCACCATCAGGAAGGTTCTGCTGTGTATTCTCTTAACCAGAATTGACTCATTGTCTGTACTGGCTACAATAATGGACTCAGAGTGGAGTGTGTCATAAGAATTTTATTTCATATTGACATGTGTAAAGCTTACTAAGTGAACTGACATTCATAGCATATTTTTTCCCATTGTTCTTCCAAGAGTAACTGCTAATTTTCTTGCTGTGTAGTTTTTAATGAGTGGCCTTTAGCTTAATGGTACATGTAATAATGACCAAAATATAAATACTTGCCTCTTATGATGTTCACTACTCCCGTACATTTTGATTGTACCAGAAGTATGCCTGTTCAGAATGACTAGGCACATGCCTGACTTTATCCTGTGTAATGCTGCTTTCTCTGCTACAATCACTCTTTTAGTGCTTAATGTCCTTACTGTAAATTATTATGGATATTACAATGCACCTCAGATTTTCTTGACCTGTTAAAACACACAACCCACAGTGTCATGACTTCATAAGGTGATTTCTAATATCTTTATAATATACACTAGAGGGTTTTATTAGGCTGTACATTTATTAACCATGTTATTTCTTCGATGTCAGTCATTATTTTAAAACCTAGTTTTAATGTTCACCAGTCAAAGACAAAGGGCTAGATTTACTAAGCTTTGGGTTTGAAAAAGTGGGGATGTTGAATATAGCAACCAATCAGATTCTAGCTATCATTTATTTAGTAGCTTCTACAAAATGACAGCTAGAATCTGATTGGTTGCTATGGGCAACTTCCCCACTTTTTCAAACCCGCAGCTTAGTAAATCTAGCCCAAAGGCTTTTAAATTGAACAAAATGAGATACAAACATTTTCAAAGCAAATTTCATTCAAATTCTTACAGGTTTCCAAAAGCACCATAACAAAATAAGTGGCATTTGCCCGACAATGAAATTATGCCAGCTTGATAATATACCTTTACATGGAGATTCTTCAGGGGAAGCAGGAGGGCTGGAGTGCAACAATGAAATCACTGACATAATATCGACTTGTGTTTTGATGGTGATATCTTCATCCATACTGACACTTTTTTGATGTAACCCTGATGCTAGAAAGAAAATAAGATCGTTATCTTAACTAAGTTGTACTGTGTCAAGTTTTATAGTGGAATTTAGAGTAAATATGTAAGTTATTGTGGTATGGCCTAAAGTGCATGCATCATTTAGTGGGTATAGGTGCAGCAAAAATATTTTTTGCCCATAGATATTGTAAGATATACATTCTACTTATCATGAACTCTTAGGCCACTAATTTTTAGTTTCTGAAAATAATATGTAATTCTATGCAATTTTACATGATTCATTTCAATTTACTAATAAATATGTATCTTAATTTTCCTTGATGTTACTTCCCTTGAAAGCTCCTAGCATCACGCATGCCTCACAAGAAAGCCAAGGAGAACACACCCTAGAATCCTTTGTACCATTGATTAATCGCTGTAGCAAGTAATTTTTCTTTACTCTGCACAATTAATTGCAGAACTGGATGATCAAATATGATGGTAAGCTTTCATGTCAGTGCCCTCCCTCCGTCCTTGTCTGTACCCACCTCATCCAACTGTGCATTATTTTAACTTGCCTCCTACATGTTCCTTATGACACTTGTTATATGCATTGTATATTACGTCTTATGTACAGAATTGTGCTTCTTGAATGTCCAGTACTTTGCCTGTTAGTCCTTTACACAGTTGTAATTTGCTCTACTTCCCTACTGTACAGGGATACAGAACATTGTGGTGTCTTATAAATAATAATATTAAAAATGATGGTCCTCTGTGTAGCTCATAAGAAACAAGATGATCCAACAAGTGCAATCAATGTTAATTGATTGATCACTTACAATCAAGCAGCTACATCTCCTATGTAGCCCAACGTTTTCATTACTTAAGTACTTAAGATTACCAAATAGCTTTACCGCTATAAACTAAATGCATTCACTGAGACTTATGTCATACTTTTCTTAATAGATAGCCAAATTATTTTGTTATTTGTCCATCAATTTCACATATTAACGTATTTAAAATAGTTTAAAAGAAAACATTCAAATGCAAACATAATAAACACAATGGATACATTTAGTTTCATAGATAAATTTAGCTTCATGTGTATTTATTATGCATTTAAAATTTCTTTTTTTTAAACTGTCCCTTTTAGTCTTGCCATCTATTTGAGGCTAGTGGGTCAGTGAGTAATGGAAAGCTCACTAAAGCTGACCGTTAGAGAACCACTGAATTAATCAGTTTTCTCAAAGAAAGAGCTTGCTTAAATTCTGCTAATTGTTGACTCGGGGGCATAACTGCTGTGGTAGCAGACCATGCAGCTGCTATCGAGCCTAACAATGACAGGGAGCCTGTCAATGCATCTTCAGAGCAGTAAAAATGAATGACAACTCTGAAGGTTCATGCTCTGCTCTTCTGAATATGCCTGAGGACTGGCACATGCACTATAGAGCAGCATTTGGGTCTAGAGTTTTGTTGTGATTCTTATCCGGTAGAACGCAAAGCCCAAACAAGACTCCACTGTTCATGCATCAGCCTCCAGGCATACTCAGAAGAACAGAGCAATGGACTCAGCTCGGTGAAGTAAAATTTCCCTAACTAAAAACTATATGGCTTAAAATCCATCTGTTCTGGGAAGCCTAGCCTTCCTCTGTCTAACCTCTCCCCTGCCCACCTCTTCACGATCCTTCTCCACTAGCCATTCTGTACCTCACCCTCATTCTTCCTCTGCTCCTACTTATTCTTGTTCATCTCTCCCCCCAGGGTTCTAATCCCATCACCCTATTTCCCCACACCGTGTCTCCTGTCAGTATCCTCCTCCCCTCTAGATTTTAAGATCCCTTGAGCAGGGCCCTCTTATTCCCATGTCCTCTTCCTCCTGTTTATTTTTGCCTTCAGCTCCCCAGCCTCTTTTCAACACCTCCACACTTTACTCCTGTCCCTGTCTCGCCTCTTCTCACTTGCCTTTGCTATTTCATCAATGCCCTGATCCTGTTAGTGACGCCCATACTGCTAGGCACAGGTTCAGCCTCCTTTAGTTCACTCCCCACCTTCCTCCATCCCTTTCCCATTTTCTCACTTTTACCTCTTTACCCTGTGCACCTGTTCTCAGCTGAGTTTGTAATTTATTGCACTCTATTTGTACTGCCCTGTATTCCATGTTCTGTTTTGCAAAACAAAATCTGTTTTTTTCATGTGGGTGCATAAGTACATGTATGAGTCTAGTGTACTCTAAGAGCGAACATTCATAATCTATCAAGCCCAGCCAATGAAAAACATTTGCACGGCTGCCATCTTGAAAAGCAAGTCCATGCAAGTAGTAAGCACAAAACATTTGATTTTTCATAAATGAGCCTTAAGGAAGTCATGAAAGCATTGAAAGAGATAATCAGTGCAAGGAGAACTTGATTCAACTTGCTTACATAAATTTTTAAACCAATTAAGTTCAAAGGTATATTCATTTTCTATATATATTTCTATTTTGTATGCTTTATGATTGACTGTTAAAAACGCACAATAGATTTTTATATATTCTCTGTATCAGGTGATATATATATATTCAGCTGCTTCTTACTGCATGGGACATTTTCCTTGGTAAGTCCTTTTCTGCGAACAGGATAAAGGTTTACTACAGGAACTTGTAGTACTTGGCTCATTCTGTTTTGTTGGTGTATATAAGCTTTTGTTTGGCTTATGGACCTCAACAGTACTGGAGACATGTCAGATTTTGCACATCTTCTCTCACTTAAATTTTTGGTCACTGGGAAATAAAATACTATTTTAAAATTTTGCACATATAGAAAAACACATAACAATAGTAAAATCTGCCAGCTTATGCACACAAATAAGTAAATAGACCTGCTACACAGATTACCTAATTATAAATAGACACATTATAAGTAAACTTTCTATGACACTAGAAACCACACATTGTTATGTAGCAGTCTCTTACCTGATGCTCCTTACAAACAAGAAAATAATTAGAAGAGGGACCTAGACCCTTTAGGCTACAGAGATGATTGGTTACTCATTTAGGAAGAACCATATCCTTAAAAATTGGAGACAATATATACAAAATCTACTACCAATGTTTCCGACAAACCTTCATAAAATATTCTGTTACGCTCCATCTGTATGTTGGAGAGACTAATCAAAAAGTCACATTTTTCCATATTTGGTAAATTGATAAATTACATTTTGAATCTTAATATTCAAAAACATTCCTGGGGGTATATTTACTAAGCTGCGGGTTTGAAAAAGTGGGGATGTTGCCTATAGCAACCAATCAGATTCTAGCTTTCATTTTGTAGAAGGTACTAAATAAATGAAATCTAGAATCTGATTGGTTGCTATGGGCAACATCCCCACTTTTTCAAACCCGCAGTTTAGTAAATCTAGCCCCTGGTCTTTCCTTTTTCCAAACCATTCAAATACAGTGTGTTACTGAACTGAAATTAATAGTTCATCAAAGTGAATAGAATTAAATCATATTTACATGATCAAAAACATACATCCCAGGAAATCTGGTCACCTTGTTATAATTATCATACACATCTATTGACCTCAATAATATAATAAATGCACTAAATACAAGAATATCTCTAATCAAGATTCACATCCTTGTGTCTTTTGGCTTCTCCTCACACATTTTTTTTGTACCCTTGCCCTGCCCATTCATATCTCCTCTTCTTAAATTCGTTATACATGCTGCAATTCCATGAATGAAAATAATGTAACATTAACAACATTTCACTTTAAAACTATATAAAAACTTGTATCAGTAGTGGGAATTTTTTTCCTGGGGTAATACAGAACCCATTTACTTTGTTACTATCATTTTAATTTGCAAAATTTACATATCAAACACTGCATGACTTTATGGGCCTGATTCATTAAGGAAAGTAAAGCAAAAAAAAAAAGAGTAGCTTTGCACTTTGACAATACTATGTTGCATTGGAGGGGTGGTCAATTTTAAATTTGGGGGCATAGTTGGCAAGGACATGTCTTAGATCAACTTTAAACTTCAGTGTACAAATAAAGCCATCAGGTACTTGTGTGCTACATGAAAAAACAGAAAGGGCCTGATTTATTACGGTACTTAAATTAAGAAGTTTCTTATTTAAGTCTCCTGGACAAAACCATGGTACAATGCAAGGGGTGAAACTTAGTTTTCTGTTTTGCGCATAAGTTAAATACTGAACCAAATGTACTCCTTTTTTTGCCTTACTTTTCTCAATGAATCAGGTCCTATGTAGTTTTGTTAACTAATTTTTATTTTCAATTTTCTGGTTGATCAATGTAGTCCGAATAGAAAAATCAGAATTAGACTCTTTATTTAACAGGTCAAATAATCTCATCCTATCGAACAGCAAAGCTTAAAAATTATGGTTTTCGAACCTCAACACCATTACGAATTTGTTTACAGGCACACATACTCACAAGTACTGTAGGCAGGTTCACATTGCAATGACATGATTTGGAGCTTCTCTTCATCCGTTTCCACATTCAAATTGGAGAGATATTGTTTTACCTTCCTGGCCATTTGAGCATCCTCATACAACTTCTTTGCATTGAGAAGGGAACTCCGCCTAAACCGTTTTTTGTGAGCTCCCCCTTGAACATCTAGCATATTTGAGTTTGTGCTTCCTTGACTCAGTGATCTGTAATACAGTAATGGAAAATAAACGTGGTTCAGGGAATTTACATTCATTATTATAATTTAAGGAGAATGCTTTAAAAGCAGATTTCTCTACATGGCAGTGTAAGTGTTGATGAAGAGTAACACTGTCACGAATCAATGCAGGAATACAGCTAAGGAGCCACGAATGAGGTGAAAAAGCATACAAGTTTATTGCTAAAGAGTCTGAACAGATGATGTAATAATGAGCTTGCAGTAATTACCAGGTTTACAGCAGTTGCAGGTAAACAGGAGGTGTGGAAAGATTCCAGGCAGCAAGTACAGGGAAATGCAGGGGTAAATACCAGGTTCACAGATGAAACGGGTCAGCAGAATGTAAGTAAAGATCTCAAACAACATAAACCCAGGAGCACGGCAGAAGGAAGTGACCACAGAGTGTAACATCAATAACCTGCAATGTGTGCTGGGTGTGACAGGTATATATAAGGGAAATGAGAACACACCCAGGTGCATGGGATAATTGGAGAACGGGTTAACCCCTAACGCAAACATGAAAGGCACGATAGCAGCACCTCTGGTGATCAGAGGTACTGCTGCAAATACACACTAATAAAGTCTAATAGTCCAGGAGGCAGGAGCTGCCAGGCAAAGCAGTATGCACTGCAAGGGGCTTGCAGGCAGATCCTGACAGTACCCCCCCACCCCCTTAGGAAGGATTCCAGACGCCCAATTACCAAAAATGTCTAAATTCGTCGGAATCATAGTTCACAATAGGGGGCCCAGCAGAAAAGTCCTCGTCCATGGGCAGAAAGACAAAGGAGACCATGCCAGCTGCCAGTTCAAGCACTGCAGAACCACCTCTCTTCTTACGTCCTCCTCTCTTACGAGACTTCTTTGGAATTGGGGCCTGAGCCAACTGGGTGGAGCACAAAGGTAGTTCTCGGGCTGTAGTGCTGGGTAGTGTTGCCAAAAGCACAGGTGACCCACAAGATGGCACTGCAGGGGTTGGAGAAAACTTTTTGATCACTGCCTCAACAAACAGTTGTAAGTCCGATAGGATGGAATGATCCATTTCAATAAATGTGTTTGCCCATTCCAAAGCCTCCCCTCTAAAATACGAAATTAGGAACAGTACCTGTCTCTTAGGGTTGTTAACAAGCTCAGGTATGGAGGGAATATAAGAAGCAGCAAATATCAGAAGGGCGCCAAGTTGGGAAATGTGCCCCTCAAAGAAAGGCAACGGCTCAGACTTGGCACTCTCAGCAACGGACTGGGCATGTCCGGACTGGGTGGCAGGCTTGGCAGCTGGCCCGGACTGGGCGGCAGGCTTGGCAGCAGGCCCAGACTGGGCGGCAGGCTTGGCAGCAGGCCCGGACTGGGCGGCAGGCTTGGCAGCAGGCCCGGCCTGGACGGCAGGCTTGGCTGGGACAGCTCTGTGAGAAGCCTCGGGGCAGAGAGCACTGTGAGAAACCTCGGGGCACACAGCACTGTGAGAAGCCTCTGGGCAGACAGCACTGTGAGAAGCCTCGGGCAGAAAGCACTGTGAGAAGCCTCGGGGCAGACAGCACTGTGAGAAGCCTCGGGGCAGACAGCACTGTGAGAAGCCTCTGGGCAGACAGCACTGTGAGAAGCCTCTGGGCAGACAGCACTGTGAGAAGCCTCGGGGCAGACAGCACTGTGAGAAGCCTCTGGGCAGACAGCACTGTGAGAACAACAAACAAAAAAGTTAGGCGCTATGGATCACTAATAAAAAAACTGTTGGACCGCAGCTCCCTACGGTGGACAACTGAATCCCCCAAACCCAGACGAGTAAACAAATATAAAGGGGCGCAGTATCCAGCAGAAAGTAAATTGCAGGCTGTACACCTAAATAATAATGAATTTATTGGTAATGGTATACCATATTAAAACAGTAAACATATAAAATCATCAGTGACTAGACAACCACCTGATATAAATAATCACTTTGCCTCTAGTGTTAAACATCAAATTCAGCATTAGTCATACAAACAGTGGTCCGGACCATATGGAAGTTGGAAATTATACTCTATGATGTTGTAAGTCACGAGGTTTGTATTTATAGGTAAGTTGTAATGTGAATTCACCGACTAAAGATGGTACAGCTCCTTTAAGATTATGAAAGCTCCTTGCTCATATCAATGCATGTGCCAATTTGTAAACCTTTTAATTGAAATGTTGATAAGCACATTAATATGTCTGGATAGAGTCCTGTATGAAAAGACACACTCGGGTGTATAGTATAATGTCCAATTTCTATCTTAAGTGGACAAAACGAATTAAAACCCCTTAATATTCTGGTGTCTTCATACGCGCACCTCCAAGCGCGTGTCGGCTTGTTAAGTAGTATGTCTCATCCAGGTAAATCCTAGTATAGTGATGTTTGGGTGCCTTCACTCTTCCCATAGAGCATACATATAGATATATGGCTCACTGACGGAGCACGCACAAAGGTAATGGCAACAAGCAGATGAAATACGTAACACTTAAAAAAGTGTGCAGTACTTAGCTTTACAAGACGTTCTTTGTACCGGATAGAGCCGTTATACGGCAATCCTCGTGGAGATGTACCAGAGAGTCCTCAAACATTACCCCGGGGTAGAATGGGTGGAGACAGCAAGTCAGCTGATGCCAGAGTAAGCAATCCTGACGCGTTTCTCCGTGATTAACACGGTTTCATCAGAGGAATGATGGTGTTGTGTTTAAGACCTACTATTTAAAGCCACTCAACAGATCATATGACGACCTGGGGCTAATAAGAATGTAATCCCGATCGTTCCAATGATTTAAAGGTAATGTGTAGATAAATTCTGATCCGGATAGTCTTGATGATTAGTAAATATTAGTGTACATATGGAAAATAGGATTCCTCCAGATATAATAAAGAAATCAAAAACATTGCGACTAAATCAAATCATCCAAACAGTTACATATATACAACTGAAATTACATAAAAAAAATATATAATAATACATCTTAATAAACACATCTAAAAGAAGAAGTTTGAGCTACGTAGTTCCCAATTTGACAGCTTAATAGAGCTGTCAATTGATCCCATTAACAAATGAAAAACATACAAATAAAATTGAGCCAATAGATAAAAAGGGTATATTACCCATATGATATCTTGGTACAGCTCACTACCGTGAGACAACCAGACCTGGTGTTTCTTTCTATATTAACTTAATTAGCAAATACAACTTGAATAAGGTGCCAGATATAAGTATAATGATGACATAAATACTCAGTATGATGAATTACATAATAGACCTCAATAGACATAAACATATCTGTATAAACATATGTGCAGATGGAACAATCAACAATGAACAAAACCAGAAAGCAGTGTAGAAGAAGCTAGATTAGATATTATTAAGCTCTATACTATCATTCAAACCCCGAGGAACCATAGTGTTAAATCTGAATATCCAAAAGGCTTCCCTGCGACATAAAAGATTGAACCTATCTCCTCCTCTAGGGGTAATGTCTATTTGTTCAATTGCTCTAATTTGAAGACCTTCTAAGGAACCGTTTCTACAAGTATTAACATGTGATGATAATGTGTGGGTTTTCATATTCTTAAGGATGTTTCTACGATGTTCAGTAAATCTCACTCCTACTGAACGTATTGTACGACCCACATACTGTAATCCACAGAAACAATTGATCAAATACACCACAAATGTGGATTGACAATTTAAAACTTTTTCAATCTGAAATTTCTCTCCTGATGTATTGGAGGTAAAGAAAGAACATTTGTGATCTGCAGATATACATGTAAGACATTTTTTCCTGCCACATCGATAAAAGCCTTCTGGTCTAGTAGATAGCCATGTATTCTTCACAGGGTTAGTTGATGATTTACTCTGTTCCCTAGAATTAAAAAAACTAGGTGCCAGATGTTCTTTGAGATTGCGTGATCTTCTAAAAACAACATTATTAGTACATTTAATGCATGAACTTAAGAGATCATCAGCTGCCAGAATCATGTAATTTTTATTAACAATATGTTGTATCAGCCGTGCATAGCTATTATACTGTGTAATAAATACTAGAGATCTCCCATCTTTCTTAGCATCTTTGTTATCATATCTCTTAACCATATTTGATTGACCCAGCAAATTAGTTCTCTCTAGATCTTCTATATTTTCAAGGGTACTGAGTATTTATGTCATCATTATACTTATATCTGGCACCTTATTCAAGTTGTATTTGCTAATTAAGTTAATATAGAAAGAAACACCAGGTCTGGTTGTCTCACGGTAGTGAGCTGTACCAAGATATCATATGGGTAATATACCCTTTTTATCAATTGACTAAATTTTATTTGTATGTTTTTCATTCCTCAATGGGATCAATTGACAGCTCTATTAAGCTGTCAAATTGGGAACTACGTAGCTCAAACTTCTTCTTTTAGATGTGTATTATTATATATTTTTTTTTATGTAATTTCAGTTGTATATATGTAACTGTTTGGATGATTCGATTTAGTCGCAATGTTTTTGATTTCTTTATTATATCTGGAGGAATCCTATTTTCCATATGTACACTAATATTTACTAATCATCAAGACTATCCGGATCAGAATTTATCTACACATTACCTTTAATCATTCTAACGATCGGGATTACATTCTTATTGGCCCCAGGTCGTCATATGATCTGTTGAGTGGCTTTAAATAGTAGGTCTTAAACACAACACCATCATTCCTCTGATGAAACCGTGTTAATCACGAGAAACGCGTCAGGATTGCTTACTCTGGCATCAGCTGACTTGCTGTCTCCACCCATTCTACCCGGGGTAATGTTTGAGGACTCTCTGGTACATCTCCACGAGGATTGCCGTATAACGGCTCTATCCGGTACAAAGAACGTCTTGTAAAGCTAAGTACTGCACACTTTTTTAAGTGTTACGTATTTCATCTGCTTGTTGCCATTACCTTTGTGCGTGCTCCGTCAGTGAGCCATATATCTATATGTATGCTCTATGGGAAGAGTGAAGGCACCCAAACATCACTATACTAGGATTTACCTGGATGAGACATACTACTTAACAAGCCGACACGCGCTTGGAGGTGCGCGTATGAAGACACCAGAATATTAAGGGGTTTTAATTCGTTTTGTCCACTTAAGATAGAAATTGAACATTATACTATACACCCGAGTGTGTCTTTTCATACGGGACTCTATCCAGACATATTCATGTGCTTATCAACATTTCAATTAAAAGGTTTACAAATTGAGGTGCGGCCCAGTCTGGGGACAGACTGGGCCGCAGACTGACAGAGGGTCGTGAAGTGTGTACCAGCTGGGGAGAACCCAGGCAAGCGGAGTGAGGTCCACGCAGAGGTCAAGGGTCGGCAGCAGACAACAGTACCAGTAAACAAGCCGAGGTCAGGGGTCACAAGCGGATAGCAGAAACGGTAAACAGGCCAGAGATCAGGGTCACAGGATACACAAGCGAAGTCCAATTCAAAGCCAAGGGTCATACACGGGAAATCAGTAGCGATTCAGAAGACAGGAACGTGAACAAGCAGGTCAGCAGACTGGAGTGCAGAAGCTATAACCGGCAATGAGGCAGCAGACCTCATTGCCTTAAATATACAGTTGGCCAAATCAAAACTTACATGCACCCCTGCAGACTAATGAGAAACATAGCACCATACCAATCAGGGCTAGTCCTTGATAGGTGCACACAGATGCAGACTAATGCCTGTAACTAGTCCCCATTAATTAGCCCACAGGCTGTGTCCTCTTTTGCGCATGCTCCCGGCTTCCAACACCGCCGGGACGCAGCGCTATATGACAGGCGTCCGGCCGTTGCCTTGGCGACGGCCGGGTAAGAAGGGGAAGTGATGTCCCGGTCGTCATGGTGACGGCCGGGACGCTGGGGCAGGCAGGAAGCGAGCCACGGCGGCTGTGAGTACCGCCGCGGCTCGTGACAGGTATACAGCAGTTGCAGGTAAACAGGAGGTGTGGAAATATTCCAGGCAGCAAGTACAGGGAAATGCAGGGGTAAACACCAGTTTCACAGATGAAATGGGTCAGCAGAATGTAAGTAAAGATCTCAAACAGCATAAACCCAGAAGCACGGCAGGAGGAAGTGACCACAGAGTGTAACATCAATAACCTGCAATGTGTGCTGGGAGTGACAGGTATATATAAGGGAAAAGAGAACACACCCATCTTGCAGGCAGATCCTGACAAACACATTTTAACATAATACAAAATGTTAATGTGATAACTTGCTACTCGGGGTAGCATTTCTAGATGGAGCAAAGGTGTCGGCGGCCATCTTTTGCTCTGTAGCGACAGGCTTCAGAATGCAATGGAGCAATGGAATGCTAGTAAAACTGTGAGGAGTGGTTTGATGAAAAGACAAAAGACGGAAAGATCTTATTTAAGGGACACATGAGGAGAGCAAGTTTTGAGGCAAAGAAATGTGACAGAGCACTAAGGAGAGTATAGATTAGACAGAATATTGATAAAAATGGAGAAATCAGACTGAGAAAGGGGCTAGGAGAAGTAACAGTGACAGGAGAGAAATTTGTGACAAAACAGATGAGACACGGTTAAATAAATACAATGACTTTCTAAAAAAATTAATCCAAGAGACAGATTTGTTATTATTGTTGTCTAGAACTGGATGGGTATTACGTATCAGAGATGGAGTAAAGTGTGTATGTGTATGTGTATATATATATATATATATATATATATATATATATATATATATATATATAAAAATAATAAGCAAAAGGCGCTTAGTGCATTAATATAAAAAACACCAAATTGTGACAATACTTATGCGTATATGTGTACCTCATACACAATAAGAATATAAAAAACATACAAATTTACGCAGCAGGCAGCTCTTCAAAAAAGCACTCATTTGCAAGTGCCCAAATAATTCTAAAAGACAAATGGAGAGAGAAGCGCCACGCATAGTGTATTAAATGACCAACAATTAGTCTTTTCAGTGTGACAAACAGATTATCTGTAATTAGATTCCCGACATCCTATATAGTAAGAATCCTTGATGTCCAGTCCTTATGGCTCCAGATATTCAGATCGCTATGGACTCAGAACAAAACTATTATGGTGTAGTATGCCAAATAAGGCTACCAACAATTCCTCAAAAGTGGGTACCAACATAAGCTCATATCAAATTGATCCATAAAAATTTTAATTACAAAGGTAAAATAATTTTATATATATAAAATGCGCCCGTACATAATATATAACATATATCGGCTTATCTGCAATCTTTCCTGATGGTAGTCACGGATCTCTCAAAACCACCTGGCTGAGGTAGATATGGTAATCCACGGAAAGAATCAGAAAACGCCTTATCCCCCTCAACGCGTTTCGTCACTCGACTTTTTCAAGAGGATTCCGGGTATGTAGTACTACATTTTATTTTACCTTTGTAATTAAAAAAATTTTATGGATCAATTTGCCATAAGGACTGGACATCAAGGATTTTTACTATATAGGATGTCGGGAATCTAATTACAGATAAGCTGTTTATTATTCGTTTTTTGGTACGAGGCCAATTCACTTGTTTGTCACACTGAGAAGACTAATTGTTGGTCATTTAATACACTATGCGTGGCGCTTCTCTCTCCTTTTGTCTTTGAGATATATATATATATATATATATATATATATATATATATATAACAAATGTGAATTTGCTAAGCTAACGCCATCTTGTTGCCTTATAGCCATTTTGATCTGTTATAGCTTAAATACAAATTAGATGCACAAGTTTTGTAGGAGTAATTCATTATTTGCAAGGCTATGCTTATAACCTTGGACATAGCAGACAGGAGATAAGCCACACCCCCTCCCCCTTGTGGAGTATTCCTGTCTGATAATGAGAGAATGTACTAACATCTGTGTAAAGGGAGCATGAGTGGTTAAAACCTTTTGGGGCGTAGTTTTCTGCAATACGTGATTTTTGCTATATAGATAGGGACTTGTAACTAATAAAGCAGAGTTTATTGTACACTCAAACCATGCAGTGTATTTAATTCTCTCCAGCTGATGAGCTCATAACTGATAAACTGGCACTTAGAGGTGAACAATCTGATTTAGATTCCACAGCAATGGAGGTCCACACTGAAACTGCTGACCTGAGCCAAGAACAGACAGAACTGGAGGTCACCCTGGACACAGGACTCTGACTATAACCCGGGTGAGTAGAGTTTTCTACTCGTCAGGCTCCTCTGTTTAGAGCTTCCTCATGTCCGTCTAGGGTATCAGGCACGCAGATCTGTAAGTCTCAGAATTATACAGTTACTAACAATTTGTTTATTGTAATTGTATTGGTAATTAGATTTCTGAAAGATGAGTGAATTTTGAGTGCATGTGTGATACACCATCCCCAGAACTTTGTCAAGAAGTTTAGAAAGAGTTTTCAGACCTTCGTCCCAGATGCTGTCAGGCTATTCTGCACGGACACCCAGTGTAAGGAGTCCAAAAGGGGCATCTAGTGCACAGAGCCCAAAAGGGGAATCTAGTGTACGGAGCCCACAGACCCGGACATTCAATGTTAGGAGTCCACAGAACGGGACGTTCACTATTGGGACAACCCACAGAAATTAGACCATAGTCTCTATTGGGAATCAAAAGTAATGTCACTATAGTGGAATATATACAGTAAGCAGATAGATGACAGCAACCCCCCCCATAGAAATGATGCGCAGATTTCTAGGATGTGTGGGGAATAGGTCTGCAAGTAATTTGTCAAGAAAGCGGGGATAGCCAAAGAAGGATTTGACATGTGTTAATGGAGAAACAAGGGTGTTGCAAGTGGTAATGTGACAAGAACAAAGGGGCATTGAGCCCAAACCCCAAGAGATAGTTTGAGGTGGCAAAGGAAAGTTAAGAGATCTAGAAAGTCGTAAAATATGTAGATAGGCTAAATGTATCACAAGCTAAATGATATAATAACTAAAATAATGAATCAAGTAGGTTGTGTACTAAAAATGTATGTTTGATGCTGCGCAGCTGAGAGTGAAATGTGCCCCTCCCTTATTCTGTGTAAAAGATTTCAGTGTGTTGAAATAAGAAGTACTCTGTATTTTGTTATCTGGCAATGTATGTAACATTGATAAAAAGGTTCTTCAATAATACTTCAATATTTCAAGAGAAAAAATATGTCCGGAGTGCTGATTGATAGTAGCATGTTGAAGCTAATTTGTATTTAGTCTAATGCTGGGACTTGTAGTTCCCAGCAGCAGGCTGGAAGATAACAGTTAATTTTTCTTTCTCTGTATGTGAGTTTTATCTCCATCTGTCACGGGCACTAGGAGTCTTTACCCAGGGATCACCAGGTGATAAGCTTACCAGAGCAGTATAGATGGTAATATGGTACTCTGGTAGCAGGGTGATCACGGAACAGGAGACAGCAGATGATAGAGATGCTCAGGAAAGTCTATGACTAGCAGCACTGGTGATATATATGTAGTAATACACGAGGAACTGTATGGACAAAGGACACGTGAGGGTAGTCAGTGGTCTGCGGTAGCAAGTTGTACCACTGCTATAGTGAGGAGGAATGTCCAACAGAAACGAGGAGGTGATGAGAGTCAGCGGTCTGCGGTTAGCAAGTTGTACCGCTGTCTGGGTGAAGGAATGGAATCCAAGTGGAGGTATCCGGGGAGTCAGTGGTCTGCGTTAGCAAGTTGTACCACTGCTATGTGAGAGGATACTGGAACAGGTGACATGGGAAACAGGGATCAGTGGTCTGCCTCTAGCAAGTTGTACCACTGAATATATATGTGAGGAGGAGCACGGGGAGAGACTGCAATACAGAGGATACACGGGCACCTTGAACTTGATCCACAATGACATGCACAATATAGTAATGACTGAACAGCACTGCAATAATATAAAGTCACAGAAACTATCCGGAAACAGATAACACAGTCAATGATGGTAATAGTCTCAGCGGATAGTAAACTCCAGAGGAGCGCAACTCAGTCCAGCAAGATATGCAATACACCAGCACAGTCAATGAGAAGTATGCATACCGTGGTTCAGGAGCAGGCTGTCAGACAGGAGTGCAGAGATACCTGAACGGCTGGAAGCCGGCAGGATGCGAAGTCCCAGGAGGATGAAGCGGCAATCAAGTAGGTGCAGCGCACAGGTAAGTAGACCAGCAGGGGAACAAATACTCAGGAAGCAGTAGTATGTAGAACTGGACTCCTGGAGGACCCTGAAGAGTAGCGATGGTCTAGACAAGATGAAAGCAGTGGGCGCAGATCCGATGCAGACTGGCGAGTAGAGACCAGCGGGAACACGGAGAAGCACGGAGAGCGGATCAGCTGTTGTAGAAGGAGTAGAACTGAGGAGTAGCAGCCAGCAGGACTCTGCAGGTACACGGAGGTAGCGGATAGCAACCAGCAGGTGCAGCCACGATGAAACACAGGAGAGCAGAGCTGAGCTGGAACTGTTGAGCACGGAGAGCAGCGGATAGGAATCAGTTGTAGCAGTCTCGAGGAAACACGGGAGAGATGAGATGAGCTGAAGACTGAAGCGCACGGAGGCAGCAGATAGGAATCAGCCAAACAGTCACGATGAAACACAGAAGGGTTGAAGTGGTCTGAGGACTGTAGTGCACGGAGGCAGCGGATAGGAATCAGCTAACAGTCACGATGAAACACGGCAGAGTTGAAGTGGTCTGAAGACTGTAGTGCACGGAGGCAGCGGATAGGAATCAGCTAACAGTCACGATGAAACACAGCAGAGTTGAAGTGGTCTGAAGACTGTAGTGCACGGAGGCAGCGGATAGGAATCAGCTAACAGTCACGATGAAACACAGAAGTGTTGAAGTGGTCTGAAGACTGTAGTGCACGGAGGCAGCGGATAGGAATCAGCTAACAGTCACGATGAAACACAGCAGAGTTGAAGTGGTCTGAAGACTGTAGTGCACGGAGGCAGCGGATAGGAATCAGCTAACAGTCACGATGAAACACAGAAGTGTTGAAGTGGTCTGAAGACTGTAGTGCACGGAGGCAGCGGATAGGAATCAGCTAACAGTCACGATGAAACACAGCAGAGTTGAAGTGGTCTGAAGACTGTAGTGCACGGAGGCAGCGGATAGGAATCAGCTAACAGTCACGATGAAACACAGAAGTGTTGAAGTGGTCTGGAAACCACAGGAGTAGAAGTGGTCTGGAAACCACAGGAATCAGCAGCGCTGAATACACGAGGAAACACAGTAACACCTTCAGAGGCTCATGGGGAATGAGACTCCAAGATCAGGCAACGTGGTATTGACCACAGGTGCTTAATATAGGGAGTGTTGCCTGATCTGCCAATTAAGTTAAAGGAACAGGTACTGAAGGGTTTGAAAGGGCTGCGCATGCGCAGACCCTCAGGATGGTGGACGGCCACGGTTTCTAAACATACGGGAAGAAGCACTCACAGTCCGGTGAGTGACAGTACCCCCCCTTTTAAAGGTGGGCACAGAACGCCTGGAACCGGGCTTGTCCGGATTTTTGGAATAAAACTTCTTAAGAAGAGCTGGGGTGTTGAGATCTTCAGCTTTGATCCATGAACGCTCCTCAGGACCAAAGCCCTTCCAATGAACGAGGAAACGGAGGACTCCTCGCGAAATTTTTGCGTCCAATACATGAGTAATCTCGAAATCCTCCTCCTGATGGACTTGAACTGACTGAGGTGCTGAAGGAGGAGTCGAGAAACGGTTGATGATGAGAGGTTTAAGCAAGGACACATGGAAGGCATTGGAAATACGAAGGTTCTTAGGAAGTAGAAGTTTGAAACAAACTGGATTTATCACTTGAATGATCCTATATGGACCAATAAAACGAGGAGCGAATTTCATAGATGGGACCTTCAAACGAATATTTTTGGTAGATAACCAGACACGATCTCCAATTTTTAGTGGTGGAATAGCCCGCCTCTTCTTATCTGCGAAAGACTTATATTTGGCAGATGTCTTCTTTAAACAGGTTTTGACCTGAGACCAGATATTTTTGAAGGTCTGACAAACAGTCTCTACAGCAGGAACTTGGGTGGTAGGGAGGGCAGGAAATTCCGGAAAAGACGGATGGTGACCGTAAACCACAAAGAATTGAGTTTTGGACGATGACTCATGGTACATGTTGTTATGGGCGAATTCAGCCCAAGGAAGCAATTCTACCCAGTTGTCTTGATTGGCTGATGAGAACATCCTTATAAAGGTCTCGAGATCTTGATTGACCCGTTCAGTTTGTCCGTTTGATTGCGGATGGTAAGAAGATGAGAGTGCTAATCGTATGCCCAAGGTTTTACAAAGGGCCCGCCAGAATCTGGAAACGAATTGTACTCCTCTATCTGACACAATCTCAGACGGACATCCATGGATACGAAAGATTTCTTTAACGAAATGTTCAGCCAGAGTAGACGAGGAAGGCAAACCAGACAAAGGGACAAAATGAGCCATCTTCGAAAATCTGTCTACCACTACCCAAATAGTATTACAATTTTTACTAGATGGTAGATCAGTAACAAAGTCCATACTAATATGAGTCCAGGGCTTGGACGGAATGGGTAGTGGTTGCAGCAACCCCGCTGGAGTTCTGCGGGAGGATTTAAACTGAGAACACAATTCACAAGAAGCAACAAACTCTTTGACGTCTCTCCTCATCGAGGGCCACCAGTAACTTCGAGAGAGAATCTCAAAGGTCTTGCGTTCACCAGCATGTCCAGAAAAACGAGAAGAATGGAACCACGAAAGGATTTTCCTCCTAAGAGTAGGAGGCACGAGGGTCTTCCCAAATGGTAGCACTTTGGTGGAAGAAGCAGCCAGCGAGATACATTTGGGGTCTAGTATAGAATGGTTGGAAACCTCTTCAACTTCAGAGGACGTCACAAAAGCTCGAGATAGAGCTTTAGCTTTCTTGTTCTTGGCAGCTGGTTTGAAGGTTATGATTAATTCGAAACGGGAAAAGAAAAGAGACCATCTTGCTTGACGAGGATTCAAGCATTGGGCAGACTGTAGGTATGACAAGTTCTTATGATCCGTGAAAATCGTCACAGCGTGACGAGCTCCTTCCAATAAGTATCTCCACTCCTCTAATGCAACTTTGATAGCCAGCAACTCTTTGTCCCCGATCGTGTAATTTTTCTCTGCAGGCAGGAGACCCCGAGAGTAAAAGGCACAAGGATGGAATTTTTGTTGCTCCGAGCGTTGGGAGAGAATGGCTCCTAAGCCCACATTAGAGGCATCTACTTCTAGGAAGAAGGGAAGTGTCACATCAGGCTGTCGAAGAATGGGAGCAGAGGAGAAGGACTCTTTAAGAATTTGAAAGGCTTGGAGGGCCTCGGATGACCATTGCTTAGTATTGGCCCCTTTACGAGTCAGGGCCACAATAGGAGATGCAATGGACGAGAAGTCTTGAATGAAGCGTCTATAGTAATTGGCGAAACCTAAAAAACGCTGGATAGCACGAAGAGTAGTTGGCTGGGGCCAATGTAATACAGCATTCACCTTTTCTGGATCCATTTTTAGGCCAACTCCGGAAACAATATACCCCAAAAATGGAATCTGGGGCAACTCGAATGAACATTTTTCTAGTTTGCAGAAAAATGAATTTTTCCGGAGTCTGGAAAGGACCTCTGCCACATGTTGGTGATGAGAAGGAAGGTCCTGTGAAAAGATCAATATGTCGTCCAGGTAGACAACGACACATACATATAACAAGTCCCGAAAGATCTCATTAACGAAGCCTTGGAAGACAGCGGGGGCATTGCACAACGCGAAAGGCATTACTAGATATTCATAATGCCCATCTCTGGTGTTGAACGCTGTCTTCCATTCGTCACCGGGACGGATTCTAATTAAATTATAGGCACCACGAAGATCCAACTTGGTAAAGATCCGAGCTCCCTTGATGCGATCAAATAACTCAGTGATCAACGGAATGGGATACCGATTCTTAATAGGAATGGCATTGAGTCCACGAAAATCTATGCAGGGGCGTAGTGATCCATCCTTCTTTTTTACGAAGAAGAACCCGGCTCCAGCGGGAGAGGTGGAAGGTCGAATAAACCCTCGCTGGAGATTCTCCTGGATGTACTCAGATGTAGCTTGAGTTTCAGGTAACGAAAGTGGATAGACCCGACCCCTAGGAGGAGTCTTGCCAGGTAGAAGATCGATCGGACAATCCCAGGAACGATGAGGAGGAAGACGTTCAGACTGAGCTTTATCAAAAACATCGGCAAATGAAGCATACTGAGGGGGGAGTCCCGGTGAGGAAGATGAGATGGAAGATTGCTGTACTTTAAGAGGAATGACTTGAGAAAGACAACGATGATGACATTCAGCTCCCCAAGACGTAACTTGAGGAGTGCACCAGTCAATCTGGGGAGAATGACATTGAAGCCATGGAAGGCCTAGGACAATCGGACTTGTCGTAACAGGAAGAATTAAAAACGAAATCTCTTCATGGTGTAGCACACCAATCTGAAGCGTTACTGGAGACGTACTCTGGGTGATGAGACCATTGATGAGACGTGATCCATCTATAGCAGTCACAGTAATCGGTGTTTTCAAAGTAATCACTGGTAGGGACCATTGATTCACTAGGGATTTAGAAATGAAATTTCCTGCTGCTCCAGAATCAATCAGTGCCTGAGACTCAAAGGATTTGGTAGCAAAGGAAATCGTAACATCAAAAGCGCAGACTTTTAGTTTCGTAGAAGATGGAGAGGACTCCAGGGACCCTAACTTCACCTCTCCAGAACTAGTTAGGGCCTGGCATTTCCCGATTTCTTAGGGCAAGAACTGAGCATATGTGTGGAATCAGCACAAAAGATACAAAGTCTATTCTTTACTCTTCGTTTCCTCTCTTCTAAAGATAATTTGGAACGTCCTAACTCCATGGGAATCACAGAAGGTGAAGCTGGACGAAATTGAGGGGTTGAGCAAAGAGGTGCTTTAAGTGAAGTTATTTTCTCAGATTCTCTTTCACGAAACCTCATGTCTACACGATGGCAAAGAGAGATCAAATCTTCTAATGATGTAGGAAGCTCTTGGGTAGTCAGTGCATCTTTAATTTTATCGGAGAGCCCCTGCCAGAAGGCGGCAATTAATGCTTCAGTGTTCCACTGAAGTTCAGAGGCTAATATCCTAAATTGAATGACGTACTGGCCTACTGTATGAGAACCCTGACGTAAACGAAGAATGCTGGAAGCAGCGGAGGTCACACGACCTGGTTCATCGAACACACTTCGGAACGTAGAGATGAATTTGGCACTATCTTGTAATACAGGATCGTTTCTCTCCCACAGAGGGGAGGCCCAAGCCAGAGCTTGTCCAGAAAACAATGAGATAAGATAGGCCACTCTGGAACGATGGGTAGAAAAATTTTGAGGTTGGAGCTCAAAGTGAAATGAGCATTGGTTGAGAAAACCCCTACAAGTTTTGGGGTCTCCATCGTACTTTGACGGAGTAGGCAGGTGAAGCGTGGGAGCTGTAGACACCTGGGATGGCACTGGGGAAACGGAGGAAAGCACAGGAGATTCAACATTAGCTGTAACAGGCTGTCCAGATGGTCCTTGGGAGGCTAACGACTGGTAGCATTGAAGTAACAGCTGTTGGCGAGCATCCTGTTGCTCCACACGGGTGACCAGACGCTGCAGCATCTCTTTGGCTGTAGGTTCCGTATCTGAGTCTGTCATGGCCTGATCTTACTGTCACGGGCACTAGGAGTCTTTACCCAGGGATCACCAGGTGATAAGCTTACCAGAGCAGTATAGATGGTAATATGGTACTCTGGTAGCAAGGTGATCACGGAACAGGAGACATCAGATGGTAGAGATGCTCAGGAAAGTCTATGACTAGCAGCACTGGTGATATATATGTAGTAATACACGAGGAACTGTATGGACAAAGGACACGTGAGGGTAGTCAGTGGTCTGCGGTAGCAAGTTGTACCACTGCTATAGTGAGGAGGAATGTCCAACAGAAACGAGGAGGTGATGAGAGTCAGCGGTCTGCGGTTAGCAAGTTGTACCGCTGTCTGGGTGAAGGAATGGAATCCAAGTGGAGGTATCCGGGGAGTCAGTGGTCTGCGTTAGCAAGTTGTACCACTGCTATGTGAGAGGATACTGGAACAGGTGACACGGGAAACAGGGATCAGTGGTCTGCCTCTAGCAAGTTGTACCACTGAATATATATGTGAGGAAGAGCACGGGGAGAGACTGCAATACAGAGGATACACGGGCACCTTGAATTTGATCCACAATGACATGCACAATATAGTAATGACTGAACAGCACTGCAATAATATAAAGTCACAGAAACTATCCGGCAACAGATAACACAGTCAATGATGGTAATAGTCTCAGCGGATAGTAAACTCCAGAGGAGCGCAACTCAGTCCAGCAAGATATGCAATACACCAGCACAGTCAATGAGAAGTATGCATACCGTGGTTCAGGAGCAGGCTGTCAGACAGGAGTGCAGAGATACCTGAACGGCTGGAGGCCGGCAGGATGCGAAGTCCCAGGAGGATGAAGCGGCAATCAAGTAGGTGCAGCGCACAGGTAAGTAGACCAGCAGGGGAACAAATACTCAGGAAGCAGTAGTATGTAGAACTGGACTCCTGGAGGACCCTGAAGAGTAGCGATGGTCTAGACGAGATGAAAGCAGTGGGCGCAGATCCGATGCAGACTGGCGAGTAGAGACCAGCGGGAACACGGAGAAGCACGGAGAGCGGATCAGCTGTTGTAGAAGGAGTAGAACTGAGGAGTAGCAGCCAGCAGGACTCTGCAGGTACACGGAGGTAGTGGATAGCAACCAGCAGGTGCAGCCACGATGAAACACGGGAGAGCAGAGCTGAGCTGGAACTGTTGAGCACGGAGAGCAGCGGATAGGAATCAGTTGTAGCAGTCTCGAGGAAACACGGGAGAGATGAGATGAGCTGAAGACTGAAGCGCACGGAGGCAGCAGATAGGAATCAGCCAAACAGTCACGATGAAACACAGAAGGGTTGAAGTGGTCTGAGGACTGTAGTGCACGGAGGCAGCGGATAGGAATCAGCTAACAGTCACGATGAAACACGGCAGAGTTGAAGTGGTCTGAAGACTGTAGTGCACGGAGGCAGCGGATAGGAATCAGCTAACAGTCACGATGAAACACGGCAGAGTTGAAGTGGTCTGAAGACTGTAGTGCACGGAGGCAGCGGATAGGAATCGGCTAACAGTCACGATGAAACACAGCAGAGTTGAAGTGGTCTGAAGACTGTAGTGCACGGAGGCAGCGGATAGGAATCAGCTAACAGTCACGATGAAACACAGCAGAGTTGAAGTGGTCTGAAGACTGTAGTGCACGGAGGCTGCGGATAGGAATCAGCTAACAGTCACGATGAAACACAGCAGAGTTGAAGTGGTCTGAAGACTGTAGTGCACGGAGGCAGCGGATAGGAATCAGCTAACAGTCACGATGAAACACAGAAGTGTTGAAGTGGTCTGAAGACTGTAGTGCACGGAGGCAGCGGATAGGAATCAGCTAACAGTCACGATGAAACACAGCAGAGTTGAAGTGGTCTGAAGACTGTAGTGCACGGAGGCAGCGGATAGGAATCAGCTAACAGTCACGATGAAACACAGAAGTGTTGAAGTGGTCTGGAAACCACAGGAGTAGAAGTGGTCTGGAAACCACAGGAATCAGCAGCGCTGAATACACGAGGAAACACAGGAACACCTTCAGAGGCTCATGGGGAATGAGACTCCAAGATCAGGCAACGTGGTATTGACCACAGGTGCTTAATATAGGGAGTGTTGCCTGATCTGCCAATTAAGTTAAAGGAACAGGTACTGAAGGGTTTGAAAGGGCTGCGCATGCGCAGACCCTCAGGATGGTGGACGGCCACGGTTCCTAAACATACGGGAAGAAGCACTCACAGTCCGGTGAGTGACACCATCTTACTGTGTGTGAGGGAGATCCGTGTTTGTCTGTCTTGACCGTTTTAGAAGAGACATGTTTCAAGGTTGAAAATTTTTTACAGTTGTAAATGTAATGCTTTTGAATAGACGCAAAAGAAGTTTTAAAATCTTTGGTCCGTCACTGCAGGATTTAGTGGTCGGACAAGATTGTAAATAATGTAAATTATCACTATTATTACAAGTGTCAGAACAAAGCTGGCTGGGGTCCAACAAATTGTTTCTGTATTTGAACAAAGTAATTTTGTTTCTGAAGTTGAGAAAAATAGCTTTCTCTTTAATGAAGTTGAGAATTGTGGGAGTGAGCTTTACATGCAGATATATTACAAGCTGTTTTTATCTGTGTAAAAATGGCGTTGATGAATGTTCTCAGAAATCAGGAGGGTTTGTTATGCCCATAAAGAAATGTTATGTAATAAAATGTCGTCTGTGAGCGAGAATTGTGAATATATATTTGTACTTTAAATATGGAAATCACAGAATCTTGAAATATGTGTGAATATTTGGTCACGGAAGATTTTGTTGAGAAAATGTTGAGTGATTTACAGACACAATGTAAGGTGTCTAACAAGCGTAATCTAAGTCAATAAGAGAAGCAGTGTTGCTTTCAAATAGATGAATGCCTGGAACCAAGATTACAGATTGAATGTTTGTAAACGCGGAAAACATATTAGTGTCATTCAAGGGGGCTGTACTAGGTGATGATGAGAAAGGAGTGGCTTTGAACACCCAGGTCTCGTCACTTTGACATTCCCTGTTTGTGAGATTAGGAACTGCCCCTTTGAGGAAATCATGGCATGGAATGCATAGCATCACAGTTAAGCTTTTAGCAGCTGTTCACTGCACAAAAATGTTTACTGGTTACCTGATAACGGTGTACTGATACTGTGGTTGTACTCACTAGCAGGGTATGGATAGCACCAGGGTTTGTCCAAGCAGTGCAGGTGTTAGTAGCAGGATGCTTAATCTGTGCATAGAATAACCTGGGTAAGTCTGTCCTATGGAAAACCGCGCCCCAGACACAGTATCCCTATAAGAGGATACAGATAGACTTTATACAACTTCCCAAATGCTCGGGCTTTGAGAATGTGCTAGTCTGTTTCGACTTCTTTAGTCACTGGCTGAAGGCATGGCTGTATAGGAAAGCAAATACTAAAGCAGTAGCCAAGAAACTTACGAGTGAGGTAATCTGCTGATATGGGGTACCAGAGGTCATTGAAAGTGACAGAGGGACACACTTTACGGGGCAAAGATTCCAGGAACTGTTAAAAGATATGGGAATCATATCTGCCCTTCACACCCCTCACAGACCCCAAAGTTCGGGATGTGTGGAGCGCCTTAATGGTACACTGAAATTAAAAATGCAGAAAATAATGGCTGAAACAGGCCTGCCATGGATCTGAGTAAGAAACATTGCTAGGAAAGACACTGGTTTAACACCAAATCAGATACTGTTTGGCACAGCACACAGAACAGGCTGTTACTTTGCATAGCAACTACAGCATGTACATGGTGATTTGTTGAACTATGTTGCTTTATTATAGAAACAACTAACTGAAATACACGGTCAAGTGATTTCTTCCATTCCAGGCCCTAATTTTGATGCAGGTACCTATAAACTACAACCATGCGACTGCGAGGTTGTGAAAAAGCACGTCAGGAAGAGTCTTTTACCCAGATATGAGAGTCCTTTACAGCTCTTATTGACAACTCCCATGGTAGTGGATGTACAGGGAAATGACACCTAAATACACGCATCCCACTGCAAGATCTTCAGACAAGGGGAGTCTGAGTAAAATGTATTTTACAAGTTTTTTAAAGGTCCAAGGGAGACCAGAGAGTGGTGTTCATTGATATTAGCAGGATTATTATTAATTGCACATTATGTTCCTTTGCTGTAGGCTGTAGATGTGTTCTAGTCTAGAAAGGAAAGCTAGGTCTGGAAGAACCAGACTCATGCCAATAGTAATGTAGAGATCATTATACATAATAAGAAAAATTCTCATATGAAAGTTTAACCCAACCAAATAAGAAAAGAGCAACCCATGACTGTAGGGGTTTACACCCAATACAGAAATGTAAATTGAAGTCCAGGGTTGCACCTTTTTAACTAGTGATGCAGATGATCCAGAGAAAATGTTTGATGAACACTTACAAAAAATTAAGACATGAAATATAAATTTTTTAAAAGGAGTACACTGGAGATGCTTATCTAGAAGGATAGTTTTCATGGCTGTACCTGACCGATTGGTTCAACGGTATAGGAGGATGGTTATCAGGTTTTATATATGTTGTACTTCAAGGACTGTTACCAATCCTTATTATAATATATATATACTAATAAAACTGATTATGTGGCTTATTAGCAAGTGTATTAAAGCTAAGTGTTTCTCTTCCAGAAAAATTAAAGTTACCACATCTGTCTTAACCGTGTGTACTGTACACCCCCTCTAATGAGTGTGAACCTTGTGGAACTCTCAGTACTACTGCCAGTTGTGATCAGTGCAGAAACCAAGAACCTTTTCCTTGGAAACCACATGGTCGTTACTGAAGCCTATCCTTATGAAGATATACAGCACAATGGACAATCCCTTATATTGTGAAATAAGTGACACATAACAAGTTCATCAGTGATCTTTAAATCAACCCCAATTCCCACAAAACTATAATCTAGTTAGGTACCTTTCATGTAAAGTGCAGATTACAAACACAACAAAACATGTGTGGGAGAATGTGGCCTCTAAGAGGCTGACTAATAGACACAAAGACATTGCATGGATGGCTATCCAGGGATGTCTGCCTCTCAGGACATTCATGCACTCCCGGAACCTGTGCCGATATGTCCAGTGCCCCTTCCGCATCACCAGAAGGGAAACAGCACAGTGTATTTTTTGGGACTGCCCCACTGCACAGGCACTGTTGGATGCCTTGGAACATGAACATAAGGACAGTGTGCCCAGAACTCGCCTTTCATACAACTCAGTATTTTATAGATTATTTCCTGGGACCCACATCATTAGGTAATAAGTATTTAGATCAGGACAGAAAAACTTATTTAGTTGTATGCAAAAATAATACACATAAATCCAATGAAATATAATATTTTTATAAATTATATTTCTGTCAAAGAATAATTGACAGCTAACTCACACCGTGACCTCCTTCATCTCCATACACACTGCCCCCTCTCACTCTGCCCTCTCTCACATTGCCTCCTCTGCCCTCACTCAAACTGCCTCCTCTCACTCACGCTGCCTCCTATCACGTTGCCCCCTCTCATGCTGCCTCCTCTCACTTACACTGCCTCCTCTCACGCTGCCCCCTCTCACGCTGCCTCCTCTCACGCTGCCCCCTCTCACGCTGCCCCCTCTCACGCTGCCCCCTCTCACGCTGCCCCCTCTCACTCTGGCAACTCTCACATTGCCACCTCTCACTCTGGCCGCTCTCACATTGCAGTTCTGCTGCGGACCTACGTGACCGCAGCAGAACTGTTTACCCTGTACATTGATGAGCTGTTTTAAAAGTAGACAGCTGGTGCGCACATGCACATACCTTGGTTTTTTGGGCTACCTTACCCATAATAATACACCAAAGGCGCCATATCCCTTCTTATTCGTCACTATTCAACCCTACTTGGCTTACCATACAACTTTGAAGGGAGGCTGCCACTTTGTCATTAAGAAGGTGTCCGGGTGTGAACTATATTATCATTTTCAATTCTGAAATAAGCGCCACTGTTATTGTCATCATATATATATATATATCGTATAATTGGATGAAAGAAAGGATATTGATTAATATTGTTTTACCGTGCGATTGCGAAGCGTACGCCATGTGTTATGGCGTAATCTCACGTTAAGTTACGCATGGATACACTCGCACTTACACATTCATATTTATATATATTTCATATTTATAATGGTTCCACTCCACAGTCGTTTATGAGCAGATGTTATTTGGTTTATAGTTCTATATTATAAGGTTATGTGTACACTTTAGTGATATTTAAAGTTAAGGTCACGGGAAGCTATTTATCCGCAGTTGTCTAATTCATTCACCGAAAGGATCGCACATTGCGTGTGTGAGTTATCGATGATAGGGAATAAATGATCAAGATGATATTGTCTGTGTAATGCTAATAGACCAGTTCTTGGCGGGAAAACTAAGTAAGCATCATCTGGAGAGCTGACCTCCACCCTTTGAATGCAGACCACCACCCTTGGAGGGAGTTGTTTGAACAGACCTATGGACTGCATTACACTGGACCTTCCTGGAGCCTGAACCTATGAAAACTTGCCAAGTCACCTGTATTGTCTTCCCTGTATCACTAAATGTATATATACAGCTCCTTGGAAGCAGCTAAGCAGTTACACTGACCACAGTCTTCAGGACTGAAGGACTGTCTAGCTGGATCCAACAGAGAGCACAGCGTATGTATGTATGTATGTATGTATGTATGTATGTATGCATCATGTATCGGCTGTACTGTACTTATTTATTGAACTGCTACACTTTTGCTTTTGCTAAACAAATTGCTTGTGCTTTGGAAACACACAAATCGCATAGACAATGCTTATTGAAAAATGATGAAATTACTTTAATAATACACACACACACATACTTATATATATATATATATATATGTATATGTACCAGAATTGATGGGATTCTTACTGGCTGGCCTGTGGTGCAAAGTCTAATCGGAGTCTGGTACGCAGGTATAACAGACACTCGTAGTAAGGTAAGCCGGGGTCTGGTACATAGGTGAAATAGCGGATACTCGTGGTCAGATAAGCCTGGGTCTGGTACACAGGTAAGATATAGCAGATAATCGTGGTCAGGTAAGTCGGGTCTGGTACACGGGTAGAATAACGGATACTCGTGGTCAGGTAAGCCAGGGTCTGTTACACAGGTAAGACAGCAGAATAATCGTGGTCAGGTAAGCTGGATCTGGTACACAGGGATTGGAGAGCAGGGAATGGTCAGCAAAACAGGACTGGTACAAAGGAGCACTAGCGAGGCATAGTACACAGGAACAGGAGTCAGGAACGCTGAAGTTGCTCTGACGCTGCCCAACCGCGAGAGCGAGGTTTAAATAGACAGAGGATTTGAATTCCCCACACTGCCACACGATCATGTGACTTCACCTGATACCCAGAAATGAGAGCCGGGACTGCGGCGAATGCGGCGCTGGAACGGGGAGAGGTAAATGTTTTATTTATATATATATATATATATATATATATATAGTCGAAGTCGTATAATTGGATGAACGAAAGTATATTGGTTAATATTGTTTTATCGTGCGATTGCGATGCGTACGCCACGTAACACAGATCCGTATGTCACCTACCACAGCGCGTGGTGCGATCGCACGGTAAAATATGCACGCACACACTCGCATTACAACATTTAGTTATTTATATAATTCATATTCATATTGGTTCTGTTACACTGTAATTTATGAGCAGATAGCATTTGGTTTATTATTAGTTTATATAATAAGATTATATGTGCACTTCAGTGATATATATGGTTCAGGTTGTGGGAAAGGTGGCATGTCTAGTATCAAACTGAAACCCTATTCATCAGCAGCTGTCCGTTGCAGTCGGCGAAGAGATCGCACATTGCATACTTTAGTTATTGATATTAGGGAATAAACCTTTGTATGATGCTGGCTATGAAAGGAGCAGACCCCCTGGAGAGACGACCCCCACCTTTGGATTCCTTAGATTGAATCAACCTATGATTTGTTTACCCTGGACCCACCCAACGTCTGGACCTATAGAAACAATCTACGTCATCTCTATTGTTCACTATGTAACACTGTACTGTATATAATCATAGCTGCACTCCCCCTGGCTCTCAGTCAACTGACACAGTATTCTAAACAGATATACTGTCCACTGGGTCCCGTGGTTTGCGCAGCGAGCGCATGCGATAGCATCGGTATGTATTTATCTATTGATATTGGCTGTACTGTACTGTATCATAATATAATAATGTATTGAATTGTTGACTATTTACATCTGCTAAAATAAATCACTTTGTGCTTTGGAAACACATACAATTGATTGGGCAATGCTTATTTGAAAACGATAGACATATATATACACACACACACATACATACATACACACACACACACACACACACACACACACGTGTATGTGTATATATATATATATATATATGTGCAAATGTGTGTGTGTGTGTATATATATATATATATATATATATATACATATATATATATATATATATATATATATATATATATATATATATATATGTGTGTTTGTGTGTGTATCTATCTGTACATATATATCTATATATATATATATATATATATATATATATATGTGTGTGTGTGTGTATGTATGTATATGTATATATATATATATGTATATGTATGTATGTGTATATATATATATATATATATATGGCCAATGAACACTTCTAAGGATTGGCAGTCAGACCCGGTGCCCTGAGTGATGCTCACATTGCCTCCACCTTAGTTAAGCATGACTCCTTGGCCTGAGAGTCAATGATGATATCGTCCAAGCATGCAGCTGCATATTTCAGATACAGCTTTAAGGCTGATTCATGGCCGGCTGAAAGGTGTTGGGAACCCTGTGAAGACCAAAAGACAGAAACTTATACTGAATAACCCTTCTGGGGTTGAAAAGGCTGTCTTAGCCTTGGCAGATGACAGTGGGGGAATCTGCCAGTAATCTTTGTTCAGATGGTATGGTACTGACTGTTGGCCAAGGCTTCCACTAGCTAGTCAACTCTGGGCATCGGGTACGTGTCACAACGTGAAACGTCATTTTGCTTTCTAAAATCATTACAGAGACGACTTCTCCCTTTTTTCTTGGAAACAAGTATATTTCAATTTCAAAGTACGAAGAACATCTGGGAGTATATTGACAACACAATGGGGCTATTCCGATTACTATTCCAATTACTCAATAACATCGAGATCCAAAATGCTTATCATTTCCTGTCTCACAGCTATACGACTAGCTTCAGGAAAGCGTTACAGTCTTACTCTCACTACCACCCCTGGAGCTGTAATTACATTGTGTTCTATGACATGTTTGACTGGTATGTCAGAAAACACATCCAGGTTCCTCTGAACTCCACTCGGGCAACAGATCAACTCTTACGGGAACTTTTGTTTTCTGCACCATGAAAGGGAGGAGCCACAAACTGTGTTTGTGGCTCCTCCATTTCATACCTTTTCACAATAAATTGACATGATAAGTCTCGACTGGTTTCCTTTCTAACTTTATAATTAATAGGCCCCACAGCCTCAACCACCTCATACGGCTTCTGACAATGAGTGAAGAATTTAGTTTTTTGTTTGGGTACCAGTAGAAGATCTTTGTCACCTGGTTGGAAAGTCCTAATTAAGGACGAATAATCATAGTTCTTTTTTTGTCTTGCTTACGCCTTGTGCATATGCTGCTGTACCAATAAGGTGATCTTCCCCAACCTGTCATAAACTGGGACATAAATTGCATCCTGGATCCTGATTAAAAACCCTGGCTCTGAAAGGCTAATTAACTCAAGTACTCTCCAAAAAATCAGCTAAATCTCTGCCATGGATCAAACAGCAATACTAAGAAAAGAGCAATAAAGCAGACATCATCCTTGTGCAAAAGTTAAAAGCTTGATATACATGCAACAGAATAACTGCTCTTAAAACTGCAAGAGGCACCTTATTGTATGTAGGGATGTGCACCGGCGACTTTTGAGGTCTCGTGTTTTGTGTTTTGGATCCGGATTTTCTCGATGTTTTGGGTTCGGATTTGTTTCGCAAAACACCTGCCGAAAGGTTTTGGTTCGGATTTAAGGTTTTGGATTCGGATTTTTTTTGAAAAAAGCATAAAAAATCAAGTTTTTGGGCTTATTTTCACTCCTACGCTATTATTGACCTCAATAACATTCAATAACAAGCATTTCCACTATTTACCGTGTATTCTGAACACCTCACAATATAGTTATTAGTCCAAAACGTTGCAACGAGGTATCTTTCTGGACTGCGTCAACTGGTCTTAATCGCACCAAAACATGTACCTGGACTGCGTAGAGGAGTGAGTCACCACAATATAAATTAAAAACCCTGAACTTGTATGATTCGCACCAATAATGTACCTGGACTGCGTAGAGGAGTGGGTCACCACAATATTATTAAAAAACCCTACACGGGTCTGAATTCCACCCAAAAAGTTTATGGACTGCGTAGTGTAGTGTTCCCCACAATATTATTTAAAAATTTTGCAGCAACAGTCAACGTTGTTTAATATCTGATACACCTCTATCTGGACTGCATAGTGGAGTGGCCCCGGTACCCAATTTGGTACCGGGGCCACAATACCTCCTCCAACCATGGTACAGACCATTCGTCATTGAGATCCCATCAAGTATGTTAAAGACAGACAGGGTCGAATTGTTATTGGTTGACTTTGTAAACCAAAAAACTGTCCCTGTTGCACATAGTCGTGCAATGAAGACTGACTTTTTCATTTAAAGGCACCATCTTTCAAGTGTAGTGTTTGTAAGTCATATTATACTTTTGGTAAAATTTGTTTATTTTGTTCCTCTTTATGGTAACTACTAATAGAATTAAAGTATTAAATAGAAGCGGCAGTTCCTCTTTATGGGGATTAGTAATAGAATTAAAGTATTAAATAGAATTAAAGTATTAAATACAGTGGTATAGAGTGGTAGTGTGGTATAGAGTGGTCCCCACAATATAATAATAAAACCCTCAACTGGTCTGAATTCCACCAAACAAGTATCTGGACTGCGTAGTGGGGTGGCCCCGGTACCCAATTTGATACCGGGACCACAATAAAATAAATACACCCTCAACTTGTCTGAATTCCACCAAACAAGTATCTGGACTGCATAGTGGGGTGGCCCCGGTACCCAATTTGATACCGGGGCCACAATACCTCCTCCAAGTTCCAAGTGTAGTGTTTATATTATAACATCTTAACACTACACTAATTCTAGCACGTCAAAACCTCTTGTTTTAAATAATGACAGGGCATTTAACTTTTGATTTAATTTATTGAATTTGTTTAAATTTGGTTTTACTTTTTGAACATGGCAAACGACTGTTGAATGGTCACATAATGCCAAAAAAATAGTTGCAAGATGGAATTGTCCTTGGGCCCTCCCACCCACCCTTATGTTGTTGAAATAGGACATGCACACTTTAACAAACCAATCATTTCAGCGACAGGGCCTACCAAACAACTGTGGCTGAAATGATTGGTTTGTTTGGGCCCCCACACCAATAAAACAATTCATCTCTCCCTGTACAAACTAAACAGGCTCTACTGAGGCAAGATGTCGTCCTCATACTCAACCTCTGATTCCTCTTCCCCTACAGTGTGTACTTCCTCCTCCTCACACATTATCAGTTCGTCCCCGCTGAACTGCACAACCACAGGTCCCTCTGTACTGTCTGGAGGGCAGTGCTGTACTTCATTGAGGAATTGATTATTCATTTTTATAAACATCATTTTTTCAACGTTGTGAGGAAGCAACCTCCTTCGCCGCTCACTGACCAGGTTCCCCGCTGCACTAAAAACTCTTTCCGAGTACACACTGGAGGGGGGACAACTCAGTTAAAAAATAGAGCCAGTTTGTACAGGGGCTTCCAAACTGTCTTTTGGAGTTCTACCACGTCACTACCTCTAGTTAATTTAGATTGCAAGGCTTGTAAATATAAATACTTTGAAGATAAAAAAAGCAGGCTGCACAGACTGTGGAGCTAGAAAGTGAAATTAAATGGACCACGTTACTTTGGTGGCTATCTATGCCCCCCCCCCCGCCCTACACTTGTAGTTGAATATAAATAAAGCAGCCTGCATAGACTGTAGAACTAGAAATTCAAATATACAAAGAAATGGACAAAGGCAGTTTGGTATCTGTCTGCATCAGATCCCCTCTCCACTAGGAGTAAAACAGAAAACTTTTCAGCCGTTATATAATCTAGAATATAAATAGAAATTGAGAAAGGCAATTTGGTATCTGTCTGCATCATAATCATCAACATCCTCCTCAGCGCCAGCTACATCAATATCCTCCTCCCGGTGTACAACATTCACACCTTCATTAGCCAAATCTGTAACTGGACTGTGGCTGATCCTTCCAGCATATGCAGAGGGCGTGCTGCAAATGCTGGATGGAGTCACCTCTTCCCATACAGTGATGGGAAGGTCAGGGTTCACAACCAACAACACCCTTGGACTCGCCTTGGGGATTTGTGATGTCATTTGTTTAGAAGGCAGAGTTCTTTGCTGTTTTGTTGTTGTTGCTGACAGCATAACTCTCTTAAATTTTTTGTAGGGGGGGGGGGGGAGGAGGAGGGCTTAGATCCTTGGGTGAAGCTGGACCACTAGTCATGAACACGGGCCAGGGCCTAAGCCGTTCCTTGCCACTACGTGTCGTAAATGGCATATTGCCAACTTTACATTTCTCCTCAGATGATTTTAAGTTTCTCTTTTTGCTATTTTTTGAGAACTTGGGCTTTTTGGATTTTACATGCCCTGTACTAGGAGATTGGGCATCGGGATTGCCAGACGACGTTGATGGCATTTCATCGTCTATGTCATGACTAGTGGCAGCAGCTTCAGCATTAGGAGGAAGTGGGTCTTGATCTTTCCCTACTTTATCCTCCAAATTTTGGTTTTCCATTATATGTAGCACAAGAGAGCGTACCCCTAAGCCACACACACTCGGCAAAGCCTTTAAAAATTATATGCGGCACAGGAGAGTAGCACTGGACTTATACTGCTGAATCAGTGAACTTTGTAATAGCAGTACCACTGGACTTATACACTGGTGAATCAGTGAACTTTGTAATAGCAGTACCACTAGACTTATACTGCTGAATCAGTGGACTTTGTAATAGCAGTACCACTGGACTTATACACTGCTGAATCAGTGAACTTTGTAATAGCAGTACCACTGGACTGATACACTGCTGAATCAGTGAACTTTGTAATAGCAGTACCACTGGACTTATACATTGCTGAATCAGTGAACTTTGTAATAGCAGTACCACTGGACTTTTACTGCTGAATGTGTGAACTTGGTAATATTGCAGTACCAATGGACTTATATACTGCTGGATTGGTTTTGCAAATTTGGTTATAATTATTTATTTATTTTAATTTTTAATTTTTATTTTTTTTATAACTTTTTTTTTATTTTTTAAAAACTTGGGAATAATGGGGAAATAACAATGCCCTTAGAAGCACAGAGCACAGGACACAGCACCACTGGACTGAACAGGACACAGCACAGGACCCAGCAGCACTACTGAACTCAGCAGGACAGAGCACAGGACACAGCACCATTGGACTGATACTGCAGAATGTGTGAACTTTGTAATATTGCAGAACCACTGGACTTTTACTGCTGAATGTGTGAACTTGGTAATATTGCAGTACCAATGGGCTTATACTGCAGGATTGGTTGTACAAATTTTGTTGTAATTAAAAAAAAATGTAATTAGTTTTTTGTATTTTTTTTTAAATAACTTTTTTTTATTTTTTTAAACACTTGGGAATATTGGGGAAATAACTATGCCCTTAGAAGCACAGAGCACAGCACACAGCACCACTGGACTGAACAGGACACAGCACAGGACCCAGCAGTACCACTGACCTCAGAAGGACAGAGCACAGGACACAGCACCACTGGACTGAGCACAGCACAGCACAGCACAGAACTTAACTGAACAGCACGAGATATAGCAGGACAGAGGACCACCTAACACACCCTCCCTCTACCCTGTTCAATGCCCGAGTGAAGATGGCGGCGACTAGCGGGGAATTTATAGGATCCGAGTATCGCGAGATCCGACAACGGGATTATGAGTCAGAGCCTCAGTTTCAGATTTGAATTTGGCGCCAATACCCGGATCTGTCTCGGATCCGACTCGGATCGGCAACGTTCGGGTGGGCTCGGATTTCATAAATCCGAGTGCGCTCATCTCTAATTGTATGACCCAAGACAGATAGCCCAGTGTTTAGAGATTATTATGCATCCATTTACAATCTCCATCCTGATTTGTCTAACCCACAAGAGCTTAAGTTCCTTTGGTCTTGCCAACTCCCTAAATTATCGAGAGAACAGACAGCTCTCATTAACACTACTTTCAAACGCTACTAATTATGCATCTACATCATTGTCATAAGATAATTTCTGCAGCGGGAGTGCAGCTGGAGCACTCTCCTCATGGAGAAGATGAATAGTCTCCTCCTGTGTTGCTGCAACATTCCCCAAAGGCTCTTATTACACCTTACATTTATACAGAAGTATGGGGTGAGAAGTGGAATATCGCTTCCCTTAGCATCCCCACAGGCAAATTATAAAACACATTTGCACAGTGTATTGTTTTTTTGACCACACCCAACTCACAACTTAGTGAATCAGCAGGTCTGAAACATTAACCAGCAGTTTTAAATCTTTTGCTTTCTTTACAAACCAAACAGCTGTTTAATAATCACAGTTAATAAACATTTGCTTTCTCTGTAATACAGTACTTTTTTTACTGCAACTAACAGTTTTATAACGGTTTATTACTTGATGGTGGTATCCAGTATCATCATCACCATTTATTTATATAGCGCCACCAGTTCCATAGCACTGAACAGATAATATTTGTCATTTACATCAGTCCCTGTCCCATTGTTAATTTTGTCAGCAGCCAATTAACCTACCAGGTTAATAGAGTATGAGAGGAAACTGGTGCACCCAGAGAAAGCCTACGCAAACACAAGGAGAACATACAAGCTCCACACAGATAATGCCATGGTGAGAAATCTAACTCATGGCCCTAGTGCTGTAAGGCAGAAGTGCTGACTACTAAGCCACCATGCTGCATGTTTCGCATTTACCAGCATTTGTTGACTGGCTATCCTTTGTAATCCCACTTATTACACCACTGTGATAGTGACACCCGGAAGAAGACAGACAAAAACTGGAAAAACTTTGCATCTTATTGTTCCCATCACAAACAGCACATAAAACTTTTGGCAGGATGATACTAGGCAACCCTCGCTCTAGCTAGACACAGTTTAGCGACCTAGTCATCAGCCAACTAGCTGGCATTGGTTGCCCAGCCCACAAGAATAGACAGTCTTTTATTCTCCTCCCAAGCACTACAAAACAATCACAGAAAACAATAGACCCATATGTTGCACCTGTGTGTTTACATTTAAAGTACTCAGATAATAAGAGAGTACTTCTCAGAGATTATAGTAAAACTGTACTGAAGACCATTAGCTAAAGTAAGTCAACCATTAACTGTCAAGAACTGGAAGTTGGAGTTAGAATTAAATGTAAAAAAAAAAAAAAAAGAGTATAAAAAGTAAAGTAAAAAACAGGGAAAAAATATTTTAATATAGCAAAATGAAAAAATGCTTTCATTTAAGTACTAAAGTATATTTTCTTGCATGTTAAATAAGCTTCTCCATGTGAAACAGTTTTTTTACACTTAATAAATATACCCCATAGTGTCAAAAGAAAGGAGAAATCGGTGGTACTCAGCATATCGATACTAACTAACCCGACAAGGACAACTGATGTGATAAGAAGCCGCCGAGGGTTGATGACGTCACTGGCGTCCACGACGCTGTTGTCGGTGCTGTTAAGGGGGTAATGTAAGTATGTGGCCATGGACAATGTACAACGCTTTGCAAAGTACATTGTCCATGCCCGCATACTTACATTACCCCGTAACAGCACCGATAACAGCGTTGCGGTCGCCAGTGACATCATCAACTCTCAGCGGCTTCTTCATTTGTCGCAATGCCTTGCAGTCGGTGGTCACATCAGTCGTCCTGGAGCTTGGTCGGGAAGGAGCCATTCGCTGTGAAGACGTCAGGGTAAGTCTTGTCGGAATAATGATCATCCTTATTCCAACCCCACGCAGAAAAATAATCCCTAGTTTGTACATATACTAAGGCATCTAACTTAAGCTGGGTACACACTACAGAAATTTAGACCAACTTTTTATGCCGAGCGATTTTACATGCGATCGATGTTCCGATCGCTCGGTCCATGGACTGCATACACACTAGCCTTGTTTAGGACGATAAAGGGAAGAGCGGACGTCCCTTTAGCGACCTTTTACAGCCATGTTGTCGTGAGCAATGACTGTAATTTCATACTCACTGTTGCGGATCGGTCGGAAGTTTATACACACTACAGAATGGAAATGAGATTGGAACGAAAATATTAAACTGTACGACCAACCAAATGAGGCGACAATCGTCCATTTGGGCAGACTTTCGACCATCGTGTCACTGCACACACTGACCCGACTTTTGAACGAGAGGTCGTATGTCGGCTGATTTAGCCGATTATTGGATGAAAACTGTGTAGTGTGTACCCAGCTTTACATATTGTCTTCATTCAGGACATCATATCTGAACTTCATAAACATGACTAACTGATAACAAAAATTAGAGGTTTAATATGTAAAGTAGTGCAGAATCATAAACATTACCGAGCATTCTTCAGAAAACTTGTTTCAGTTGAATAATGTGACCTTTTACAACAATACACTAAGTTGAAATACAGTATTATAATAATCTTGTAATTTTAGTAGGGAATATTTTGTGAGTAGACTACTATATTGCAGCGCCCAAGACCAGACATTCTTATATTAGTTGTTGCAAGTAATAAAATAAAACAATAGTTAATAGAATATTAAAAATGAACTCAATGAGGGCCTCATTTATTTTAAACTTACCCGAGACTTCTCCATCTCTTCTTCCTGCAAGCAAGAGCCACACACATTGAAGCATGTTTTTGGACAGGAGAGTACAAGAAAAAAGAACATAATTATGAATTAGACAGGAAGAGATGGGAAACAAAAAAGCAAGAAAAAGGCATGAAGAAGTCACAACAGCACAAGACTGCGCTACACACAATAGAATGGTTTTGGATGTATTGAAAGTAACCAATGTAACATACATAGTTTTTGGTTCAGTGCCTAACTTCTTTACAGCCTGGTATATCTGTGAAATGCAATTACTAATTGGCATTTAAACAGGACAGATTGAATCTAAGATGCATTACGGCAAATATGGAGGAAAAAAAGACATATTTTCATAGTTCCCTCAAAGTTTGCCACCTTTTGTACACCTTAAGAAGCTGTCCAACAGTGGATGTGACTGCAGAAGGAGTCTGGACAGAGTGAAGACACACATGCATTGTAATGAGATTAATCACACCTTGCTTTTTTTCACTCCACTCTTTCTCCTTTCCCCTAAAACTTTTGTCATTTATGTAGTATAAAGGTCAGCTCTGCTGTTTTTGAGCAGAGCAACATTATGTGCTGTAACTAAATATTACATATGATGCCATTTGTAAAACAGATATCTGATCTGGGCCTTCATGCATACACTGCATTACAATTTGAATTACAACAATAGGAAAAAACATAACTCATCATAGTTTTTCAATTATAATCTCCTTTCATTCAAGGAAAATAAAACAAATTACTTTTTCACAAAATAATACAATTGCAGAAATGAGCAAAACTATGGTAAATTAATTAGCATGAATTGAATTCCAGTGCAAGGCAGAACAAGCTTTATTGCATAGTTGTGATGTTCTAGCAATACAAGTAATCACTCTTGATTTTACAGATAAGATTTGTCATTAATAGATTGTTTCTTAATTGACCTAGATAATTCAGCAGCAGGGCCCATTTAAAAGTAAGGCGACACATTTATGCCCCTGTCCTGGTTGCATTCCTACAGTGTAATCAGTTTTAAGTCAAATTAATAGTGGTTTCCATATAAAGTATGGAGTTATTCAGTATACATCCACAAGCTCCTTTAACCTTCTTGCCTTCACTGAAACCTTGCTGTCCTTTGATGACACCACCTCTTCTGCTGCAGTCTCTTTTGGAAGCTTGTCCTTTCCCCCCACACCCAGATCAGGGGCCCAGTATGGTGGCGGCACTAGAGTTCTCCCCGCCCTGTTATTCCCCTTGAACCCTCTCTTTCTTTCCTAATTTACTGTGCACTCCATCTACCTCCACATATCTATTATCTATTAGCCTCCTGGTCCTGTCTCTCAATTACTTGATCACCTTGCTCCCTCACTTCATCTCCTCTGACCTTTCCTACCTCATCTTGGTGGACTTTATACCACTATGGAAAATCCCTCCACCCCTCCTGTCTCCAAACATATTTCCCTATCCTCCTCCCTCGGACTCTCTTAATGGTCCTCATTTCCCTACCACTGTAGTTGTCACTTTCTTCTTTTCCCACATCTGTACTTTCTCAGACTTCAACAATTCATCTTTTCCTCTTTCTGACCGTCTGCTCTCCTTTAGCATCGTCTCCATCTCCCTACCCCTCTCGCCTCCCCTTCAACTAAAGTTTCTCTTACCAGGCACAACCTGAACATCACTAACCCGTCTACATTTTCCACATTCTCCACTTTCCTTGTTTCACTCTTTTAGCACATCAGCACCTTTTCTTTCCCCAATCAGTCAGACTTCTTCTACAATCACACTCTTACCACTCTCCTTGACTCTGTCAACCAGGCTGTCACTATTAGCATTCATCAGTCCCCAATGCAACCTTGGCACTCCAAACGTACCCGCTATCTTCCAAATTGATCCTGTAGCACAAAGTAGCTCTGGAAAAAGTCACACACTCATGTGGACTTACCTCAGTTCAAGTTCATTCTCTCCTCTTACAGTTCTGTTCTATTATTCTCTAAACAATCATATAGCAAGGCTTGCAATTTCTTATCATTCCCTCAAACTGTATCCTCTTTTCCACCCTCAACTCCCTTCCTCCTCTCTTTTACCATCCCCCCTCCCACTCCCTTCCTTGCTCTTTGCTCTTGACTTTCCTGCCCACTTCACCTCCAAAATTTAATCCATATGTCATAACATCAACTGCCATCAGCCCCCTCCCGCCCTACCCTCTCACCCCTCCTCCCAAGATAAAGTAGTAAAGGAGACTATGCCAGAGTTTGCGTTGGTAAGACAGTTAGAGATAATATTCTCATAATATGCTATTGGGGGTGGGAGGGGTGAGTCCAAATCACAATAGCAATGACCATTGAAACATAAAAAGCATGTTTACTTCTAAATTTTGAACATACCATTTTGAGCATCTTGTGTCATTATGAATATATTTTAAATCTGAATTTGTCAACCACCTTCCCATCCTACTCTGTGGAAGCTATCTCTCCCTGCTCTTCTCCGTCTACACTGCCTCCCTTGGTGACCTCATCCGATCACTTCGCCTCCAGTACCATCTGTATGCTAATAACACCTAAATCTATATTTCTTCCCCTGACATGTTCTCTTCTCTTATGTCTCGTGTGTCCTGCTGTCTCCTTGCCATCATATTATGTATGTCCCAGTGTTTTCTTAAGCTCAATGGGCCTGATTTGCTAAGAAGCATAACTGACAATTTGCTGTGTATAATGCGCACAATTACTCTACGCATGGCCAGAACCGAACCGTACGCCACAAAATGCAGCAGCTTTCCATTAATCTTCAAGTGCAAAGGACACTTACTATAGGCTACATTTTCAGGGGCAGAACGGGGAAGGGAAGGGGCGTATGCACGTTGTCAATGTACAGTAAAGGCTTGCTAAGTCTGAGCATATGCAGCAACATCCGATTTAAGATCTGGGCATCTCTAAGATTTTTCAGCCATATCTCTTGCTCCAGCTACAAGTCTAGTCAAAGTGATGACAGTGGAGTATGTATACTAGAATATGTGTTTGCAATCAGAAGCAACTGTAAAAATGTATTTTATGTACAATAGACATTAATTACATCCTAAGAAATATATTTCATATGAAAATGAAAAAAACCAACAGTTTTTTTTTCTTTTTTAATCTTTTGTCATTTTGTGTGTATATGATTAGCAGATGATGTTTTTTTCCTGTGCTTTCTTTTGTGAGTTTATATTCCACATAAGTATTGAACGTACCCTGCAGTGTCCTGTCTGGTAGAGTGGACCTAGACGTATATTCATCACAAGCCATATGTTCCCATCTGCTCCTTGTTGAATACGGACGTATGCATACCTGTTATACAGTGCATCCGGAAAGTATTCACAGCGCTTCACTTTTTCCACATTTTGTTATGTTACAGCCTTATTCCAAAATAGAATAAATAAAATTTTTCCCTCGAAATTCTACACACAATACCCCATAATCAGACCTGGATTAAGGCTTTGGGGGGCACGGGGCACTTAAGACAGAGGGGGCCCTAAGATCTAAAACTAAGGCAGTGGTTCCCAAACTTTTGCATTTTGCGTCAACATTAGAGTCTCCATAATTTTTTCAAGTCACCCCTCCAAAATAATTACTAAGCAGTCCCATTTTATAAGTAGTTGGGTCAAAATAGCGTAATAAGTATTTAGGTCAGGACAGAAATACTTATTTATTAGTTGTATGCAAAAATAATACACATAAATCCAAGGGAAAAATAATATTTTTAGATATTTCTTTCAATTATATTTCTGTCAAAGAATAATTTACAGCTAACTCACTCTGTGCCCCAGCATCATCTGCATCCACACTCTGTGCCCCTCTGCATCCACACACTCTGTGCCCCTCTGCATCCACACACTCTGTGCCCCTCTGCATCCACACACTCTGTGCCCCTCTGCATCCACACACTCTGTGCCCCTCTGCTTCCACACACTTTGCCCCTTCTGCATCCACACACTCTGTGCCCCTCTGCATCCACACATTCTGTGCCCCTCTGCATCCACACACTCTGTGCCCCTCTGCATCCACACACTCTGTGCCCCTCTGCATCCACACACTCTGTGCCCCTCTGCATCCACACACTCTGTGCCCCTCTGCATCCACACACACTTTGCCCCTTCTGCATTCACACACTCTGTGCCCCTCTGCATCCACACACTCTGTGCCCCTCTGCATCCACACACTCTGTGCCCCTCTGCATCCACACACTCTGTGCCCCTCTGCATCCACACACTCTGTGCCCCTCTGCTTCCACACACTTTGCCCCTCTGCATCCACACACTCTGTGCCCCTCTGCATCCACACACTCTGTGCCCCTCTGCATCCACACACTCTGTGCCCCTCTGCATCCACACACTCTGTGCCCCTCTGCATCCACACACTCTGTGCCCCTCTGCTTCCACACACTTTGCCCCTTCTGCATCCACACACTCTGTGCCCCTCTGCATCCACACACTCTGTGCCCCTCTGCATCCACACACTCTGTGCCCCTCTGCATCCACACACTCTGTGCCCCTCTGCATCCACACACTCTGTGCCCCTCTGCTTCCACACACTTTGCCCCTTCTGCATTCACACACTCTGTGCCCCTCTGCATCCACACACTCTGTGCCCCTCTGCATCCACACACTCTGTGCCCCTCTGCTTCCACACACTTTGCCCCTTCTGCATTCACACACTCTGTGCCCCTCTGCATCCACACACTCTGTGCCCCTCTGCATCCACACACTCTGTGCCCCTCTGCATCCACACACTCTGTGCCCCTCTGTATCCACACACTCTGTGCCCCTCTGCATCCACACACTCTGTGCCCCTCTGCATCCACACACTCTGAGCCCCTCTGCTTCCACACACTTTGCCCCTTCTGCATTCACACACTCTGTGCCCCTCTGCATCCACACACTCTGTGCCCCTCTGCATCCACACACTCTGTGCCCCTCTGCATCCACACACTCTGTGCCCCTCTGCATCCACACACTCTGTGCCCCTCTGCATCCACACACTCTGTGCCCCTCTACATCCACACTCTCTGTGCCCCTCTGCATCCTCACTCTGCCCCCTCCTTCATTCTTTTGCCCCTCCTTCATTCTTTTGCCCCTCCATTGCTGTTTCCTATCACCATATCACCACATAGCATGATTATTACTTGTTTGCTTGATTAAATATGTAAAATTTAGCCACTATATATATATATATATATATATATATATATATAATATGACATATTTAATCAAGAAATAAACATGTTATAAAGGGTTTTCTCTATATATTTATTTATGTATAATTTTTGGTTCCACTCACCTACTCTCTTCCGTCTTCATGTCGAGGAGGAGCTGCTGCAGCTGCACATGCGCAGCAGCTCCATTTCGGAGAGGGAGCATCGCGCATGCGTCAGTAGGGACCCCGCCGCTGTCAGATGTCTTGTTTGCTGTCAGTTGCTGTCAGACAGTAACTGACAGCAGAGGAGGTAATGCAGGTGACGGGGGGGGGGCGTGCGGAGAGTGGGGGGCACTGGGAAAGTGGGGGGCACGGAGTGGTTGCTGTCAGTTGCTGTTAGACAGTAACTGACAGGGTGACAACAGAAGTGGTAATGCGGGCGACGGGGGGCCCGCGGAGAGAGTGGGGCACGGAGTGATTGCTGACAGACAGTAGCTGACACAGCATGTTGACAGCAGAAGAGGTAATGCGGGCGACGGGGGGGCCCGCGGAGAGAGGGGGCACAGAGCGGTTGCTGTCAGTTGCTGTCAACTGACAGCAGGTGAAGAGGTGAAGTCATGCAGGTGGCAGGGGGCCCTCTGAGAGAGGGGGGCCCGGGGCACATGCCCCCTGTGCCCCCCCCTTAATCCGGCTATGCCCATAATGACAACGTGCAAAAATCTCCCAAAGTGGCCCTGGCAGCAATAAGGATATGGTTAAAAACATAGCAGTTTCGGAGCTTGAGGAGGGTAACATTGGAGGAGGGCAATTTCAGGTACCGGGAAAAGAGATTGGTGACATTAGGTCAAATACCCAGAATGGTTGTAAAACTGGACATGCCCAGAAAATATCGAGCAAATCACCTACAATAGAGCATTGTCATAATTTCGAGTTGGACGACCACATTCTGTGGGTGAGTGTCACGAGCCGCGGCGATACGCTGCATCCTGGCCTGATGTAGCAGCCAAGCATGTGCATTAGTTACAATGCACTGTTTCTTTGTGGCATAGAGTAGGAGGGTGTATGGACATCCTCCAACTCCAGGGGAACTCTCGCATCATTCTAATTTGTTCATTTATATATTTATACAGGTTCCTGGTTTATGATATGACCTATGCTAGTTCTAAGCTAGTAATTAGTTAGCAGCCTCATGAGGCTGATTGTCAGCCCTGTCCTCCTCCTTTCTGATTTGTCCATCAAATTATTTAAGGCAGGAGGACTGGGCCTCACTGCCGGTTATAGTCTCTGCTCCCAAGCATACTTCTCCTGCTATTGCGTACCTGCTGTTTTCTGTATCACTGTTGCTGACTCTTGGTCTGGATTTTGACATTGCTGATTTGCCTGTGACCCTGACCTCTTGCTTGGATACTGACGCTGTTGTTTGCCTGAGACCCTGATCTTTTGCTTAAATTATGACACCGCTGTTTTGCCTGTGACCCTGGAACCTTTGCCTGGATACTTGACACTGTTTTTCATCAGTTACCCAGGTCCTTTGCCTGGATTCAGGCACAGATCTCCCGTATGTTCAGTCCATTAAACCTGTGCCTTGTAGTGCTGCAGGAAGTCTCAATACTGCATACCACCTTCCGCCAGGAGTGTCTCCTCCTTGTAATCACCTGCACTACGATCTCAGGTTATCAGCTCCTACTACTAGAGAACAAGACCTGGGGGCATCCGAGTACCTGTGAGCAAGTTCAGCTCTACAGGAAAGGCGGCTGCAATAGGCGAAGACCTCTGAAGCGGTTCTAGGAGTTGATACCTGGGGCATGAGCCATAACAGTGAGATAGAGTCTATAATCAATTTGATAAACATTTCAGTATGACTTAAGCATTTGGACATGCAATTTTTTTTTACATATACGGCCTGCCACTGTTCTTCGTAAGGGTTATCTGTAGATCTGTTTCCCAAAGAAGTTGACTAGGATTTTTAGAAGCTGGCTCCGGGGAGGTAATCCCATACCAGAAGGTAATCCCTGCTTTATTGTCTCCTATTGTTATTTTTTTAAGGAATAGGGCTGTGGAGTACTGGAGAGTCTAGTTATGTTTCAAGAGGGAGGACACCCAAAGCCTAATTTGTAAATATTTACAGAAGTCTCTCGCAGGGATATGAAATTAGTTCTGTAATTGCATGAAAGAGAGCATACCCTGAGCCTCAAATAAAGTACCTATAACTTCAATACCATTAGTTATCCATAATGACAGATTAATATCTGGGATTAGTTTAGCTAAAGTCATAATAAATAGATTTTTGGTGGGGAGGTTAATAATAGAAGACTTCTCCACTAGCCTGTCTCCAAGCTCCCAACGAGTCTCTGGTTAACCAGAGTAAAGACGCACTAGAAATCTTGTAAGGGAAAGTGAGGTTTGCGAGCCCTCTCCAAGTTCATCTAAGGTTTTTTAAGTGGAGGGAGTGACCAATCTCTAAAATGGGACAATAGACAAGCCGAGTGGTATCTAGTTCTGGGAGCACCGATCCTCCTCTTTGTCTAGTGAAAGACATTCAAGAGCTAGCTATCCACGGGGGTTTATTCTTACAAATATATGAACACATGATAGAGTGTAACCTAGCAATCAAAGGTTTTGGTAATGCCAAAGGTAATGTACGGAACAAATAAATGAGTTTCGGCAGTATCATAATCTTAAAGGCTGCCAGCCTACCCAGCAAGGAGACCTCGCTGCACATCCAAGACTTTGTCAGAGTGAGGATTTGGGGAATCAAAGCTGCAAAATTAAGGTCTAGAGTATTATCTACAGAGGGGGTAATTTGGATGCCCAAGTAAGATAGCGCTGCCGCTTTCCAAGAATATGGGAAGCAAGTCCCAAGTCTCGTGACTCTAGATAGAGGTAAATTGATAGGTAAGACATTTGATTTGGTGGTATTTACTTTGTAATAAGATGCTCTACTGTAAGAGTTTAATATATCATGTAAGGATGGCAGCGAAGCCTCCGGGCTAGTAACAAACAGTAATATGTCATCAACAAAAAGACACAGTTTGTGTAACATATAATTGATAACACAGCGGGGAAGGTTTTGGCAAGACTAATAGTTTGTGCTAAGGGTTCAATTGCTAAAATAAAGATTAAGGGAGAAAGGGGACAACCTTCTCTAGTACCGTTCAAGATCTTAAAATAATCAGACAACAAGTCTGTTACTAAACATTTTGGCTGTAGGATCACTATAAACGGCCATAATCCCATACAAAAGCCTATCTTTAAGGCCAAAACGGAGGACGACCTGCCTCATAAAGTCCCAATGCAACCTATTGAAGACTTTCTCTGCGGCAAGGGAGAGGATTACCAACTCCGACCGGGCATCTGTGATACTCTCATTGATGTTTAGGACACACCTCATTTTGTCTGAGGCCTGTCGATTGCTAACAAAAACTACCTGATCAGGGTGGATTAGGTGTGGAATGAGGCTTTGTAGTTTATTAGCAATAAGCTTGATGTAAATTTTTATGTCAGTATTCAGAAAGGCAATAGGTCTATAGTTGGAACTAAGCATCAGCCTTCTTGTCCAAATGACCAGGTTTATAGGTCATACAGAGATTTAAATGAGAAAAGAAGAGTGACCAGTGGGCCTGGCGTGGGTTAAGGGTTAGGGCAGTCTCAAGGTACAGGAGATTTTTGTGGTCCATAAAGATGGTAACTGTAAACCAAGCACCTTCAAGCAGATTCACTCAGAGAGGACCAACTTCGTGGCTAATAAGTTTTTGTCTCCAATGGTGTAGTTTCGTTCTGCGGGTAAAAACATGCGAGAATAAAAAGTGCAAAGAAGGAGTTTGTTGGAAGTAGATTTTTGGGCGAGAACCGCTTCCACTCCAACGGTAGAGGCATCGACTTCTAGAAAGAAAGGAAGGGAGATATCCAGTTGTCTAAGTATGGCAGCAGATGAAATTGAGATGTAATTCTGGATGAATTGTCTGTAATAATTAACAAAGCCTAGGAAGCGTTGAATAGGCTTAAGGCCGGACGGGAGCGGACAATCCAAAATAGCATGGATCTTCCCGGGGACCATCCGTAAACCAGAACCGGAGATAATAAATCCTAGAAACGGCATAGACGAAGCTTCGAAGGAACATTTCTCCAATTTGCAAAATAGTTGATTCTTGCAGAGGCTGGTAAGGACCTCAGAAACATGGAGCAGGGGAGATGCAACATCTTGGGAGAAAATAAGAATATCATCGATATATACTACTACAAAAGATTAGAGATGGTCTCTAAAAATCTCGCTGACATAACTTTGAAAGATGGCCGGGGCATTGCAGAGACCGAACGGCATGATGAGTTATTCATAATGACCATCGCAAGTATTAAATGCGGACTTCCACTCATCACCTGCCCGAATTTTGATGAGGTTGTAGGCAACTCTGAGGTCTAACTTGGTGAAGATCTTAGCTCCTTTGATGCAGTCAAACAACTCCGTAATAAGTGGGATGGATAATAATTCTTGATAGTTATTGCATTCAAACCATGGTAATCAATGCAAGTCCGCAGGGACCCATCCTTCTTTTTTTACAAATAAGAACCCTGCTCCTGCAGGAGAGACAAAAGTTCTGATAAAACCACGTTGGAGATTCTCCTTGATGTAATCGGCCATGGCTTGTGTCTCAGGTGGGGAAAGTGGATATACACAACCTCTTGGGAGAGTCTTTCCAGCAAGAAGATCGATAGGGCAGTCCCAGGGGTGATGAGTTGGTAGAAGTTCTGAGTGGCCCTTATTGAAGACATCTGACAAAGCAGAATACTGTGGAGGAAAGGCTGAGATTATACAATCAGGAGAGGCAGCGGTCAATCGAAGGGGTTTAACCTCGGTTAGGTAGTGTGACTGGCAAGTAGGTCCCCAGGCCAGGATTTGCAAGAAGTTCTAATCCACTTGTGGGGAGTATAGCTGAAGCAAGGGTAAACCCAGGACCAGAGGTGTAGTGAGTTGAGCCAGAACCAGAAAAGAAATTTGTTCGAATTGTAAGGCCCCAATCTGGAGGGTGATAGGTTTAGTTTGTAGATGAATGGTTCAGTTGTAAATATGGGAACCGTTAATGGCAATAATAACAGGAGTTTTCAACAGAAACGTAGGCAGAGACCACTGGGATACAAGGGTATAGGAAATAAAATTTCCGGCTGCACCAGACTCCAAGAGAGCTGAGGAGTTAAATGTTGGAAGGAATCCGCAAAGAAACAGAAATGGAGCAAATACTAGAAGTAGAGGAGGTTTTAGATATCCTCAAGTTTGACCTTTTGGGAACAGGTTAGGGATTGGTGTTTCCCAATCTTTTTGGGCTCGAGTTAAGAAAATATCCAGACTTAGCACAGTAGATGCAGAGGTTATACCTACGTCTCCTGTCACATTCCTCTGGGGACAACCAAGCTCAAACTAGTTGCATGGACTTGTAGGTGCTTGAAAACGAGAAGCCAACTTAAAGGTAGGGAGGCGAGGATGATCCTTCTTGGCAGATCTCTCCGATAACCGCAAGTCTAACTGATTACATAGGGGGATGAGGGCATCCGGTGTGGAAGGTAATTCTTGAGGTGTCAGTATGTTCTTAACACGATCAGAAAGACCCTGCCAAAAGGCAGCTACAAGAGCATCATTGATCCACAGGAGCTCTGAGGAGAGAATGCAGATTTTGATAATGTATTAAGCCACAGAGTGAGTCCCTTGTCGAAGGCTCAGAATACTAGCAGCAGCTGAGGTGATACGTCTAGGCTCATCAAATATTTTCTGAAAAGCAGATAGGAAAGCGGCACAATCACTAAGTAAGGGCTCTTCTCTCTCCCACAGAGAGGAGACCCATGCCAAAGCCTGTCCGTTCAGCAAAGAAATAATATAAGCATCCTTTGTTCTGCCAGTGGGGAAGTTGTGGGGCTTGAGAACAAATTGAATTAAACATTGGTTTAAGAACCCACAACAGATTTTTGGCTCTCCATCAAATTTAGACGGTGTTGGTAGTCTAAGTGTAGTGGAGGCTGCCGAAGACGCCTGCTACGTACTTGAGGCAGCTGGAAGTGGAGCAGAAACTGAAGGTTGCGCAGCCTGGTTGGTGTCTAGACGAACGGACAGGAATTGTAGGCACTGAAACACCTGGGGGTAAATGTATTAACCTCCAGATTGTTGAACTCCCGCGAGTTCACCGTCTTCAGCGCTTAAATTTAAAGCGGCGCTGCCTTGTAAAGGGAAGTTTCCCTTTACAAGGCAGCGCCGCTTTAAATTTAAGTGCTGAAGACGGTGAACTCGCGGGAGTTCAACAATCCGGAGGTTAATACATTTACCTCCTGGTATTGAGTGGTTTCATGTTGTTCCACCGTCCCAACCAAATGTGGAAGAAAATCCTTTGATGGAGGTTCTCCAGTGAGATCCGTCATGCTTATGACGGATTGTAGGGAACTCTGCTAGAAGATACCGTAGAGCAGAGAACTGTAGTTAAAAAGAGAATAGTGGTGGAATAGTAGCACTGAACATGAACTGAGGAATCACTGGAACAGTGAGCTGAACACAAGTAAGTGATGTCTGAGAATGAGTAGCTACTGAGGAAACAACAGGGACTGCAGCAGGAGAGCAGGGAGCCACGTCTTAACCTATACCAGAGATTTGACACAAAGAACAGGCACCTGACTGCAGGGTCAGTTGCCTTAAATATCCTGTTTAAAAAAGGGGTAGCCTATTACAGGAAAGAGGGAGCTAATAAAAGGATTGTGTCTGCGCATGCGCTGACCTGAATCCAAGATGGCGGCTGCCATTGGAAGAAGCACAGCACTAGTGACGGTGGGCAGCCCTGCTCAGAGCAGGTAAGTCTGCTGGAACCCGACCATGGGCCCAGCTTGTGACATTGATGTTCACATGTTCTCTAATTAGATTTAATTTATATATATATATATGAATGTTTTAATATTGATAAATGCAAGTGTTATTAATCTTTATTTGGGTATGTCCAATAGAAAGAAGACACACTATGTGGACTTCTTTATTTTGTATCTTCTTTGGTATCTAGAAGTATTATTTATATATATATATATATATATATATATATATATATATATATATATATATATATTTATTGTGACAAGAGCCTGCTACTGCTGAAGCACATGCGAACAACTTCTTTTTATGCAGCTTTATTGTCAGGATGGTTAAAATATATTTGACACCGTATGCATTTCAGAGTATTATGGAGACCCTAAACGCTGGCTAGACATAGACCATCTCTTTTAAGACCAGCCAGCTTCCCCAGCATTTTTATCAGTGAACAAATTACATAATCAAGCTTTTATACATGATACTCCTCCCCCAGCCTTAGCTTGATGGGCAGGTGACACACCCACCTTCTCTTTAAGAGGAAACGCCAATCACTGGCTCTGTTTGCACTACTAGACACACCCTGTCTGTTTACTGAGAGGAAGGAGCTTTCAAATCATGTAAGTTAACCAAACTTTAAACTATACATAAGTCTTTACCTGGTTTAACCTCAATCTAGGTACATAACTGCGCCAATGTTTTATTCTACTTGTATACTTTCTCTGCATCTTGTCAGATAAATGCCTCCCTTTGTTACAATATTTATATATATATATATATATATATATATATATATATATATATGTGTGTGTATTGGGTATTTGATCATGCTGGTTGTTGGGTGAATATTAACATGAAATAGATGTGACTAGTAAGAAAAATGTGAATAGAGATGTGTTTGAAAATCTGTTTTGCTTTGACTTGTTATGTTTCCAAGGAGCTTGAGGTGGACTAGATAAGGTTTGATTAAGAGATTAATTATCATCTAGTACCAACTGGGCCCTGATGCCACTGTCAGGATCCCCTTAGCTGTCCAATCTATCCTTCACTTTTACTAAACCTGCAAGTTGCATTCTATGATGTCCTTTCCCCAAGCTACTAGTTACACATGAAATATTTTTTCTTATTAAGGTTTCTAATATTTGAAGTCTTAATCATAATCATATGGTTGTGTATTTAGTACTCCCCAGTTTTTTATTTGTCACTGTTTCACCAGAAGAACTTCTGACCATGAATGCCCCTTGGCACTTCATGGGTTTCATGGTGAACTATTTCTGTAACTTTTGTGTATTTTATTATCTTACATATGCTTTTTCCTTTGTTTCTCTGTTCTTTTTTCATTTTGTTTTTACCCCCCTTCCTCCCCTAGGTCTCTGGGTCACCTGATCTCAGCTACCGATCACAAACTCTCACTTATGGCTGACGTAAAGTTATACGCACAGTCACTAGTGACACTACTCTTGATGCTGGATTCCCAGCAAAACCTCCTATCTATGCACTTTTCCCATAACACATACTAGAGATAAACTTAAAATCTCCTCTATAAATGACAAGGGCTTTAATATTCCATAAAAATGCTCCACAACACTTAGATCTCTTCACTGTGAAAACCTTGATATAAATTTTATTCCGGATTTTTTTTTAAAAAGAGAGCAGCACCTATTGTTAGTATTGCTTTTATCCCCAAATATATCGGTGGTAGTCATTAATTCGGCTTTCAGAATCCCGACAAAAGTTTCAGCGACTTACAAATTGTGAATACTATAAGGCCAACAATCATTAAATACACACTTACCATATAACTGACATTCAACAGTCTCCCCACGCATAAAATGGCCATACCCGCCACCTGTATAATGTAATACAGTTGGCGGATCCAGCCATTGCCGCCTTAAAACCGGCAATCTAACCCTGACACTTCCAGAATTACTTTGTGGGAAGCAGACAAATGAGTGCTATAAGGGAAACATGTGAAATGGGTTTTTGGACTAAAAAAACCCATAAGAGAATTCAGAAGGATACCTGCCTAGCAAAGATCAATCACTGGAAACTTCTCTTAAACAATGCCTGAACAAGGACATCTTTTACTGAATAAGTCGACTCTAGAACAGCCTTAAATAAATTATTACCTGATCAAAATTGGCCGACAGCAAGCATAAATATTTCAAATGGGGCTAACAGGCCAGGCAAAATGCTGACTAAAGAATTGCACAAACAAAGGGTCACTACCTTTAATCCTAAAAGCAAAGACACCCAGGGTGCCTCTTATTTAATAATAAAAAATGGAGTGAAGTGTTTAGGGAACATTATTCAAAACTATACAATTTACAGATGTTGAAAAGCGCAATTAAGACATCCGAAGTCGGCAAAAGCCCTGGACCTGATGTGTACACAGTAGCGTATTACACATCATTTTAATCTAAACTAGCCGTAATACTCCTCAGGCCTTCAATGAAATATCAAAAACTAAGAATTTCTCCGCACAGGCTTTTGAGGCCCATATCGCTGTCCTTTAAATGGAGGGAATGGACCCAGGACTATGCACAAGTTATATTTCTCTCCTAAACGTCAATCTATAGCTGTATGCTAAAATGGCTTCTAATAGGTTGATGGCATTATTGCTGGAACTTATGCATAATGATCAAGTGGTTTTGGTCAACACTTTCTCATTGCATGTCCCATCTGATTTATTATTTACAGATACTGAAAAAGCATTTAACAGGATATATTTGATATTCATGTCTAGGCTACTTGGGCACATAGGTCTGGAAAGCCTTACATGGAAATTAAGATAAATGGAACATTAACTCAACCCTTTGCGATTTTCATGGGATCAGTCAGGGGTGCATTCTGTCTCCATTAATTTTCATCTTGTGCATGGAGGCTCTAAATAGGGTTATAAGAGTTAATCCCAATATTAATGGAATCTGGATGCGGATGACCTACTAGCGATCATAACTAACCCAATAATCAATCTGCTCCCTGTTAACATTCAAGAAATTCAGTAAATTATCACGTTTTAAAATCAACTACTCTAAACCAGGAATCTCAGGACAACTATACAAACTGTAAGAGGTTTGCAACAAGCCTTTCTCATTAGATGGCACTCCTCTCTGATTCAATACTTGGGCATCCAGTTGACTAAGGATATAAGTGACCTGTATAGGGTCATCTATATCTGTATAGCAGCTCTTGTCTTTCTCCAGGTAACTTGAAACTCTAGCTGCCAGTGTATCGCTTAGAGGTCGACTAATACAGTACAACTTCCTTTCCTCCTTAAGCCCTTTGTTTTATGTGTATATTTTTTGTGTGTATCTTTTGTGTTCTTTTTTTCCTTCCTGTTATCTAAAGAGAAACTGTGTTGATTTACGACAAATCTATTGTACTACTTTATCATATATGGTTTATGTTATATGCCTTCAACATCATCATCACCATTTATTTATATAGCGCCACTAATGCCTTTCCTTTTTCTATTTATGTATCAATAAAAACTGATTACATAGAGAAAAGAAAAAAGGTAAGAGGTTTTCTCTTTAAAGAGGATTTGTTACCAGGTGTAAGAAAGCACAGCGTTCACTGGAGTCTCACACAGCTTGCCTAAACCATTTCACTGTTTATTACCAGTTTTCAGTCTCAGCATTGGTTACAGCAGACATATCCAGCAATATCAACACATTTCTCCCACAACCCTATGTCTGGCTGCACAACAGTTCCCTCACTACTAGCTGACCACTAACTGGCATCGGTGGCCCTACCCACAAATACCAACAGTGTTTGTATCCTCCACCCAAGCACTACAAACGAATCACAGCAAACAACAAACCAATTAAACCCATGTGGAACACTTGTGTGTATGTGCTGAAAGAGAAGCCCAGGGAAAATTTAAGACTGCCTGGGTTTCTACCTCTTTCCCTATAATAGAGGTGTGACAACTAAGCCGCTTTGCTGACACTGTGGAGAGCGCATCCCAACTAGAAAGGGCATCTGCGTTTTTGTGCAGATTCCCTGCCAGTTTTAATGAATTCGGTAAAAGGAGCAGCCCTTTTGGCAAAATTAGCCATAAACCGGCGTAAGTAGCCAACTAGACCCAGAAAGGTTCTCAGCTGGGCTTTTCCGCACAGACTTGGGCCAATCTCTGACAGCCTTTACTTTGTCATCTTGGGATTTGATATGACCTTGTCCCTTAACATACCCCAAGTATTTGGCCTCACGCATGGCCAATGCCCACTTTCCAGGGTTGACAGTTAGACCCGCCTCCTTGAGGCTAATACTGCCACCACTTTGGGTAGATGTGTCTCCCAGTCCTGGGAGTGGATGACTATGTCATCTAAGTATGCAGCTGCATAGTCCTAGTGCATTTTTAAGAGCCAATTCATGGCCCTCTGAAAGGTGGCGGGAGCCCCATGTAGCTCAAAAGTTAGCACCTTATACGGAAATAACGTCTGGAGTTGAAAATGCAGTTTTAGCCTTAGAAGATGGTGTAAGGGGAATCTGCCAGTAACCTTTGGTCAGATGTAACGTAGTAAGGTACTGACTGTTGGCCAAGGTCTCCATTAGCTCCTCAATTCTGTGCATCGGATATGTGTTGTAATGGGAAACTTTGTGTAATTTTCAAAATTCATTACAAAAACGAATACTCCTGTTCGGCTTGGCCACTAACACAATGAGGCTATTCCAGTTTCTACTGGATTTCTCAATGACATCAAGGTCAAACATTTTTAATCTCCTGTTTCACTGCTATGCATCTAGCTTCAGGAATGCAGTATGGTCTTACTCTCACCACCACCCCTGGAGGTGTAACTATGTCATGCTCTATGAGCGTGGTACATCCAGGTATCTCAGAAAACACATCAAGGTTCCTCTGAACCATTTCCTCAGTCTGTCGTCTCTGCACTGGTGACAGATTGTCTCTTATGGGAAGTTTGGTTTCCTGCACCACTGCATTTACCAACCCGGCTTGTGGCTCCTCTCTTTCATGCCATGGTTTCAGAAACTTGAAATGATATGTCTGAATGGGTTTTCTTCTGCGTTCCTGTCTGCCTTTATAATTAACAGGCCCCACAACCTCAATCACCTCATATGGTCCCTGCCAATGTGTGAAGATCTTGCTCTCTTGTGTGGGTACCAGGGCAAGAACTTTGTCACCTGGTTGGAAAGCCCTAATTACAGCTGACTTATCCTAGTTCTTTTTTTTTCTCGGCTGTGCCTCGTGTATGTTGCTGTATCAACGGGGTGATCTTCCCCAGCCTGTCATACAACTGAGACACAAATTGGATAACATTGGGTTCTTTAGGACTATGTTGCTCCCAGCCCTCCTTGAGAACATCCAAAATGCCCCTTGGCTGCCTGCCATACAACAATTAGAAGGGGCTGAACCCTGTAGATGCTTGAGGTACTTTCATCACTACGAACATTAAATAGGGTAATAACACATCCCAGTCCTGTTTTTCCTGCGCTTCTGCCTGTCTCACAATATGTTTGAGTGTCCTATTAAAACGTTCCACTCACCCAACAGTCTGTGGGTGATATACTGATGTGTGTAACGTTTCTACTGTTAACAGCCGGCACAGCACTTTCATTAGACAAGCCATAAAGGGAGTACCCTGATCAATCAAGATTTCTTTGGGGATACCCAAACTTGTACAATACAGAAGGAGTTCTTTTGCTATTGTACTGGACTTTATATTGTGCAAAGGTATAGCCTCGGGATACCTGGTGGCATAGTCCACTATGACCAGTATGTACTGAGGGCCACGGGCTGATTTCTCTAATGGGCCTAGCAAATCCCAACCAATATGTTTAAACGGGGTCTGCACCATGGGGAGTGGGACTAGCGGGGCCCGGTAGTCTGGCTTCGGACTTGTCTCTGACATACTGGACATGTCTGGCAAAATTGTTTTGCCTCGTACACTCCTGGCCAATAAAACCTGAGCAATATACGCTCCCCTGTTTTATCTTCCCCCAAGTGTCCCCCACACAAATGTGTATGTGCAGCTTTGAGAACAAGTGCTGTATGGACTTGTGGCACTAACAATTGCTCTACAGTTCTACCTTGTACATTAGCAACTCTATACAACAGATCATTATTCTGCATATAATAGGCAATACCTGCTGCAGGCTTGTCAACTTTATCTACTCCATTGATCTCAACTACATTCTTATAGACATTAGTTAAGGCAACATCTCCAAGTTTGTCTCGGCCAAAGTCTCTTAATGGAAATAAATTAGACAATCCTGCCCAGTCTGAGTTCTTGCTGGGAGGCGTGACCATTTCACCAGTGGCCTTGCCAATAAAAGATGGCAGGAACTGGTTCTGCATTGGTACTTGTGCGGCTCTCAGTTGTCTTTGCTCCAACATCTTAGGAAGTATATTTTCCCGAACTTTAGGGCTCAGGGCAGATCACAACACTTTTCCTTTTCTGTTCCCTCAAGCTCCTCTGCCAAGGCCGGACTTTTGGCCTTGACGGACGTGTCCGGCTGGATTCACTTCTAGAGGATCTGCTTGAACAGTGGAAAGCCTCTGCCCAGGATTAAAGGGTATGGCAGTTTTGGGGCAACTGCTGCTACAATTGGGACTGTCTGTCCATTTACAGTAACAGGCAAAATGTCATATTCCTTGGCCGTCCCACAGAGTACCTTCACTTTGGGCAATTTATGAGTCCATTTCTCTGGCGATATGAAGCTGGAAACCAAGGACAGTACACTACCTGAATCTACCCGATCCAGCACTAGAAGGTGATTCACAAACACAGTCACGAATAACAAGCAGGACTAGTTGGTTGTATGTGCGCTAGGCAACAATCCATAGGTTCTACTAACATTGGGCATTGTACCCTCTAATGTTCAGGCTCTTTGCACTCGAAGCAGATTGACTTTTTATCAGGCAATCTGTCCTCACCAATGTCTGGTCCACTGTTCCATCGGCCAGATTTTGGCTGAGGCACAAACGTTGTAGCTGGCAACGGAGGCTTAGGCATATGCTGCAAGGCACTGTATCTCTCCACAACATTAGCTAGTTCCTCATACATTTGAAGATCCGCCTGCAGTGCCCACCTTTGGAGTCCATACCCCGGACACAATGGTTAATGGCCAGAATTTCTATCATTTTGCCTGCAGTATTCTTTTCTGACTGCAACCACTTCTTTAGTGGTCTACTCAGTTCAGCAACCTGAGTCCGAACTGGTAGATCTTAGGAGAGTCTCCAGTCATGATATCGTTGGACCTCCCTGGCTCTGGTGACCCTCGCCAAGATAGCAGTTTTCAGCCGCTAATAGTCGCCAGTCTGGTCCTCGTCCAGATCTATAGAGGTCCGTTGCGCCTCTCCTGAAAGATAGGGAGCTAAGTGTTCGGAGCAGGTGGCCACTTTATTTCTGTTGCGTGGGGGTAGCTTGAGCATCCCTATCCTGTCCTCCCTGAGCGATCTCCTCATGGAGAAGACATGTTTTTTTCCTCCTGTACTGCTGCAACATTCACCAGGGTTCTTAAAATGTCTTCCATTCCCACAGAAGTTTGTGCTGGGAAGTGGAACCTAGCTTCTTTCAGCATTCACAGGCAAATAAAAAAAACTGTGGGGTCCACACCTAATGCACAACTTAGTGACCCACAAGGTGTGGCACTACAACTACCAGAATTTTTATTTTTATTTTTTTTTAAACCCTTTTTTGTTTTCAAAGCTGACATGTGCTTTAGAAACCTTCAGTGGTAGATAGCAAACACACAAATGTTGTTTTTTTGGACCGGACCCAACTCACAGTTTGAACCTTTAACAAGTGTAGCACTACAATGACCAGAAGTGTTTAAACTTTTGCTTTCTTTTGCAACCAAAACAGCTGCTAATCAGTTCCCAGTACATAGGTTTGTCTCTCTACAGCAACAACATTTGAAACAAAGCATTACAACAATTTGATGCATTACAGTGGTTTTTAACAGGCTCCACTCACCACCTTTGCGTCTGGAGGCTGTGTGGACGGCTGTGTTTTAGCTGTCCTTCAAATCCCACTTATAACACCACATGTGATAAAGCATGGCATTCACTGGAGTCTCACACAACTTGGCTGAACCATTTCACTGTTTATTACCAGTTGTCAGGATGGCTTAAACAGTTTCAGCATTGGTTACAGCAGACATATGCAATAAAATCAGCACAATTTTACATCTGGCTACAACATAGTAGTTTCCTCACTACTAGCTGACCACTTACTGGCATCGGTGGCCCTACCCACAAATACCAACAGTGTTTGTGTCCTCCACCCAAGCACTACAAACGAATCACAGCAAATAACAAAGCAATTAAACCCATGTGGAACACTTGTGTGTATGTGCTGAAAGAGAAGCCCAGGGGAAATTTAAGACTGCCTGGGTTTCTACCTCTCTCCCTATAGGAGAGGTGTGACAAATAAGCCTCTTTGCCACACAGGATATTATGCCTTATTTATATCACGCGGGAAAGAGTATTTTATTCAAAACATTATTTATGAGCCAGCCAGGCTTTATTAAGTACGCACAGAAAGTGGAAGCAGGGCTAGCTTCCTGTAAAACTCAGAGCTCTCCTCTTGTATGGGCAGGATGACACCTTGTGCATTATGTAGTAAGCAATTAACATGAATAACACAATTACAACATGGTCCTCTTTAAGCCTTGATTCTTACGTTAAGTGCTATGTAAAATGTTTTGATCTGCTTTACACTCTCTTGAATACAACAATTTACGAGTTACAATTAATATGAAATGCAAAAAATCGCTCTGCGCATGCTCAGAAACGTGACTTACGCCAATAAACGCAATTGCATATGATTCATGTCTGAACGTAAATGACTTGACTAGCTGTGACTTGAGGGGAGGCACAGGGGAGGGAAGTAGCGGATAGACATAGGCAATATCAGGCATTCCAACACAAATGGGGCCGATTGAAGTACTAGCATTCTCATCAGTACACTTGTTTCAGCACTAACACACTGTGTCCTGTCACCATAACACTGTGCCCCTTCATCATCACACTGTGCCCCTTCATCATCACACTGTGCCCCTTCATCATCACACTGCTCCTTCAGCATCACACTGTGCCTCTTCATCAATTTCCCTTTTATTGCACTGCCCCTTTCATTTCAGTGCTGCCCCTCCATTTGTTTACTTACCTTTTACTTAGCTTTCTTTCTTCTGTTTTCTTCTCTTTTTCTTCTGTCTTCTTTTCTTCAAATTCAGGCTTCTCTTTGCGCCACTCCTCATTGAAAATGTCAGACATGATGACATCACGCCCAGCAGTCAGTCCGAAGGGAGGGAGGATGGAACCGCCCCCGCACAGGTAAATATGATTTTTTTGGGCCGGCTGATGGACAAGCAGGGGGATGCCAGGTGGAGGGCGGCGCCTCTTAGGCCTTGCATTCCCTGCTTACTGCTATCCATGGACACGGCACTCCTGTGCGAATGCCGTGGCCTCCCAGGGAGGGCACACTGGGTTAGAGCTAATTTAATGTAAAAAAATATATAATTTTTTTAACATTCCAGATTTGTATTGTTATATTTTGTATACTGTTAAGAGTTGTTTATTTATTTTCTATACGTTCTTATGTAACCTTATATTACACATTTGCTTGTATGTATACCGCACTCTGTCTGTTAATGTATGGCAAGTAACATTTAGGCAGAGCATACTTACACCCAGATTCAAATGCATCATTGGAGATCCACTTGGGTTTGAATATGGGTGGGAAAACGTTGAAATTCCGTGGGGTTTTTTTAACCGCAGGTTGCGGTCAGACTTTAATTAGGCACATAATGTACATAGTAGTTAGAAATTATACATTTTAGGAATAAATTACCTTTGCCTGAACATTACAGCTGGGTCTATGCTCACAGAAGTCATGCGGATAATGTGGCGGATTTCTTTCGCAATCATTCGCAACTTCTCAAAATTTATCAGCCCATCTACTTTTGTATCATTTCCTGCAAAAAAAAAATCATATACAGAAAAATAATGTAAGAATCACCAAACTAATACTGTATTAGAGATGTACTAAATTATAATTACTTAATATTTGAACATGTGCCATTGCTGCTTAATTTTACTACACAAATAATGGTACAATTAAAAAGAAGCAGTAAAAAGCATGCAAAAATGTGAGCACAAATTATATACAATATTTTATATCACAGTTAGGATTGAGGATGAATATATACACTGATCAGCCACAATTTTAAAACCACCTGACTAATATTGTGTAGGTCCCCCTCCTGCCGCCAAAACAGCTTTCACCTGTCGAGGCATGGACTACACAAAACCTATGAAGGTGTCACATGGTATCTGAAACCAAGACGTTAGCAGCAGGTCCTTTAAGTCCGGTAAGTTACGAGGTGTGGGGCCTCCATGGCTATGACTTGTTTTTCCAGTACACCCCACAGATGCTTAATTGTATTGAGATCTAGGGAATTTGGAGGCCAAGTCAACACCTTGAACTCTTTGTAATGTTCCTCAAGCCATTCCTGGACAATTTTTGCAGTGTGGTAGGGCGCTTAAAGAGACCACTGACATCAAGGAATACAGTTTCTAGGAAGGGGTGTACTTTACTTGTTTTGCACCAATGTTTAGGTAAGTGCTAGATAAATGCCAGGACTCAGGGTTTCCCAGCAGAATATTGCTCAGGAGCATCACACAGTGTAAAAGAAAACATGATTCATCAGACCAGGCCACCTTTTATCCATTGCTTCATTGTCCAGTTTTGGCACTCACGTGCCCATTGTAAGCATTTTCGCCAGTGATCAGGGGTCAGCATGGTCATTCGACCAACCTGTGGCTACGCAGCACGTTGCAATGCACCATATCTTCTGACACTTTTCTATCATAGCCAGCATTAACTTTTTCAGCAATTTGATCTACAGTTACTCTTCTGTGGGATTGGACCAGAAGGGCTAACTTTCGCTCCCCATGCTGACCAATGAGCCTTGGACACCCATGACTCTGTCGCCGTTTCACCAGTTGTCCTTTCATGGACCACTTTTGGTAAGTACTAATTATTGCAAACTGGGAACACCCCACAAAAGCAGCTGTTTTGGAGTTGCTCTGGCCCAGTCATCTAGCCACCACGAGTGCCCCAGAAAATTATTTTACTATCTATTATTTAAATGGGACCACAAGGGTTCTGCAGCACTGTGGAGTGGGTGGGACAAAAGGGGAAAACAACAATACAGGGGTAACAGACTGCATTACAGAATGCAGACATGGAGGAAATAAGAACAAGAGGGTAGCACATCATTGGAGGACATGTAAGGAGTAGGTAGATGAAGGAGGGATGGATCTACTCTTGACAGCTTCAAGTCTAAAAGTGGGGAGGTTTGAAACAAGAGTGGGTGAAACAATAAGGAAAAGTAATAGAGGGATGGAAAAGGGATTAGGTGGTGGATAGGTAGGCTTTAATTAAAAAGTGGGTTCGAAGGGCAGGTTTGGGGATTTCCAGGTAGGGGGAGAGTCTGATATATGAGGAAGAATGTTCCAGAGGTGGGGATCAGCATGGGAGCATAAAGTATTGGAGGTGGTAGTGGGATGAGATTAACAGAGGGGAAGAGAGGCGGTGGTCATAGGATGACTGGAGAAGGCGAGGCGGAATATGTAGATTTGGGTGTCATAAGCATAGAGATGATACTAAAGACTGAAGAAGCTGATCAGTTCACCAAGGGAGCATGTGCACAGAGAGAAGAACAGGAGGCTCCCGAAGGGACACTTACAGGGATTGGGAACCAGAGGTAGAGATGGTCAGAGAGATAGAAGGTGAACCAAAAGAGGAGAGTGTCCCAAAGGCCAGTGGAATGAAGAGAGCACAGTAGGAGAGGGCTGTTCTAGGCACAAAAAGCCATGGATAGGTCCAAAAAGGATAAGTGAAGATAAGTGGCCGTCGGACTTGGCAGAGAGAGGGGCATTGGTGGAGGGGGCTGTAGCCAGATTGCAGAGGGTCAAGGAAGAGAAGTAGCTGGTGAGGTGGTTTTAGACCAACTGCTTAAGTATTTTATAGATAAAGGGAAGGAGAGAGGGAGGGTGATAGTTAGAGAGTGAGGCAGGAAGATTAGGTTTTTTCGAGAATAGGGGAGACAAGGACGCGTTTGAATGAAGAGGGGTGGGTGCCTATGGAGAAGGATAGGTATTGGGGTAGAGGGAGCAATGCAGGAGAGAGTGAATGTGATCAAGGGGCAGGCTGAGGTTGCTGTAATAATCTCAAGTGTGCAATGAGCTTATGGCGAATGGCTAGCTTGCTATTTTGATCCTTAATCCTTAGTAGAGTTTTATTCATTCTCCATACACAGATGTTCCTTAGCGGTATAATTAAAAAAGTCCAGCATAAAAATCCATAACAGGAATAAAATGCATCTGACGAATGTATTATAGAGGAGGATTACCCTAGAATTATCTATTTTGAATTACACTGATAAGGAACATTTATGTACATTGATCGTTTTTCAAAATATTTGTTATTTAGTGTTTTTTCTGTAAAAAAAAATTTGGCTGCTTATTTATTTTATTTATCGCTTGTTCAGTAAGGCAGAATAGTTAAGTGTAATTTCAAAGTCAATTGAATACTTTCCTGGCTTTTAATATAATTCAGAGAGAATATACATGCATTAGAATACCTCAGAAAGGACATTCTACCCCTTCTAATTTAATTGTACCTTCATGAAGAAATGTAATATCTTTCTTGACAACTGGGAAGAGGGGAATGATCGGAGGATGCATGCTCTGACTGCTTAGTATTTTGCGATACTTCACCATGTTTCTGGAAGGATCAAAGAGATCTTGCAAGTCCTGAAGCAACTTCTCATACTTGCTAGGTAGTTTTTCCCAAGTACCACGCAGTCTAGCCACAGGTGCAAGGTTTAGACCACTGTGAAACCACAAACAAACACTGAAAATTGTGAAAAACCACTATAAAACGATACTTAATCTAACCATGGTACACCACAATATTTAATTAGGGTAAAAGGTTAACAGTCAACAGTTAACATCTGTAGCATAATTTTTCTAAATAATTTATTATTATTTTATTATTTATTTAACTCCATTCTCAAAGAGAGACAAAAATGTAGTGGGTAATAATGTATATTTCATCAGCCTAACACATGACGCTTATTACCTTAAGGATTTGTTATTACCTTAAGGATTTGTATATTACTTTTTCAAAGTAATTGTTGGACCACAAAGTCCCTTATGTGTGCAAAAACACCACATGCCACACATTTTTTAGCTTATATATAGTACTTTAGTACAATTCCTATTCTTTCTGTTATAGAAACCTGTGCTGATTGACTGAAATAAAAAAAATTATTTCAGCAGAGGTACAAAAGAGTTTCATTTTTTTCACCATAGCATTTTGTTGAGCCCTAGAGCTGCTATCTCTTTTTCTTTTCTTCCAGAATAATTTTTTTCTATGGTTCAATACTCTATCATATTTTGTCATAGACTGGAGAGATTTACTAAATAAATGATATCCTTGTGGACAGTGGTGAAGAGCAGCGGTGTACATTCAGTTAGACTCTGGCAGTATAAAGTAATGTTATACAAAGAATAGTAAGAAATGGCTATTATTATGGAAACCCAGCAACTTGGTAAACTGCTATTTAACTGTTGTCCAGCTGCTGAAGCTGGATCATGATGTCAAATTAGAAAAAAAATTAAAGTTAGACATTCACACACACACACACACACACACACACACACACACACACACACACACACACACACACACACACACACACACACACACACATAATGGCACTGGAAAAAAATTGGAAACATGTGGGTAGATGAGTGACACCAAGCATATTGAAATAAAAGGCTCATATGTCAATTAAGCTATTAACATCCCAGAATGATCAGAATCATGAATAAAACGTCTTGACTGCACTAGTTACCTATAATTATGGGTGGCATTGCTGCAAGATGAGACCTCAGTCACTTTGAAAAAAGAGTGATTGACAGAAGCTTCTTTGCACAAGAGAGCTTAAATTGCTAAAACTGGTCTAAACTCTAAAGGAAAATCATCATCACCAAAGGGCAACACAGGGTGAAAGAAAGAGCATACTGCAGAATGATGATTGACATACAAAGCATGATGAGCAATTTTATCAATTTGTCATGATGGCCTTTTCAGTGATCAGATCTGAGCCAAACTGAGCATTTATGGCATAATTTGGACCGACATCTGAGGCAGCGTTTTCCACCACTATCAACCAGGTGTGAGATGACTTTCTTGCAGAAGAAATGTACTTTGGTAGACTCAATCCCATAGTGCACACAACGTTTGTGGGGAAGGGTAGGCTTTGGCAACTTCTGATTTTCCTGCCGGAAGAACATGAACCTGGTGGGTGGGAGCTATTTTACTAAAACTTCAACCACACAAATTTTCATGAAAGCTACAGCTTCTATAAAGAAACATACAGTGGTCCCTCTTTATACCACCCTCTTATAATCTTACACTTGCTCACCTCCAGGTATTCTCTCCGCACAAAAGTGCATCAAAACATAATAGTTTCATCATGTCATGCTGTTTATAACCCCACGCTCGGTAAAACATCAGTTTTAACCTATGTTTTAAGCTGGCATCATAAAGAGGGAGCAATATACTGTATATGTGGCATAAGTAAAAATTCCCAGCGCCTTTGGGGTAATTAAAATGTGGTTAGTAAGGTACATTTGAAGGAGGTGGCAATCATGTAATAATCAGGTTGACTATTTACAAAACAAAAATAAAAGATGTATGTGATGAATAGTGCTCTTTGTTGTGTGGTAGTCATTTTAATGACATACCACACACCAACACTACTTACCCAGACCTAGTTATTCCAAAAGTTGGATCAGCGAGATGTTGATGTTACCGAATGTTAAAAAAGCTGACTTGTAAGAATTTGTACAGATTCAGAGCCCGACACACAGAATTATGTCACTTGTCAATGCAACACTATTACTGCTGGTCTTAAGTGGGCAATGTAACTAAGATGAGGCTGGAGAATGCTTTATACTAATCCTTGTACATTCTCCAGTCGCCTTCTAGTTACATACAGGGTCTGTTTTCATTAGACCCTGTATGTTGTCTGTGTCATACTGTAGAAAATAGATAATGGCGCTGGGGAGAAAGTGGTAAATCAGCTAGAAATAAAACATGAGATTGGCTAATAGATACATAAAATATAAATCAGTTTAATGTGACACAATCAATACATCAGACAGAAAATCCCTGAGAGAAATGCATAAAAACTGGTATAGATATAAATGAGAATAGACTCCTTAGAGGCTTAAATGGAGGAATATGGATATAGTGTGGTGGCCGAGTACTGATGGGATTCCCTTCCCTTCCCTTGTCCTCCAGACACTATTCAGGTTCTTTTTTATTCGGACATCCGGTGGTCAGGAGATAAATACTTCAATGAGAGGGACTAGGATTGGTCAAATAACTTGGGTTTATTAATAATGCGGTAAAGATAATTTTGGTAAACCACCGCGCCACTGACCCCTTCAACTCAATGGCAATGACAAAACACTCATTTGATCAACATAGAGCACAATAGCATTTAACATATAATATACAATAAATCAATTTTCAGGTAAATCACTTAACATTAACATTCAACTAAAACATTTGGTGCACCAATATTATCCCTGGTAACGTTACCATATTTTACACTCAGTCCTGGGTTGAACTGTGCACAGGAATTTAGTAGAAGTGGTGCACGTGTTTGGGGCCCATAAATTACTTTTTCACGCCAAATAAACTGATGATCTTTTGTATTACACAGTCTCTCTATTTTCTCTCCTCTCACACTGTTCTCAGTACATAGCTCAGTCTGTTTAGTGTGATGTCACAGATCTCTATACTGCTTATTTGTTTTCAGTACTTTCCTTTTTACTCACACCTCTCTTTGGCTCACTTCTTATCTTCTCTTCTTACACTTACTTCACTTTTAATCTGCTTATATATCACTTTGTCCGATTTTCATTCCGTCCCTATTTTTCTCTCTCAGTCTATGCAGACACAGGGATCTCTCTCCCTCAGAAGTCTAGAACTTTCCACTTCCCACTGCCTTCTGGGAGTTCACAGTTATTACCAAAGTTAGTGGACTTGTTGCTATGCCACACACTCCTCCTTCCTGTTACTCCCGGCAACCACCAACCACTCCCAACTGTCACTTCTCCCTAAACAAATTTTTTTTTTTAAATCTTTATAAACACTTTTAACCATTAACAAATTAAATTAACAAATTAAAAACATATAGATACACCCCAGGGTACTCAGATTTTGGGGCACCACAATAGGATGAATTCATACCATACTGTATCTAGTGCATCTTCACAGAAACTTATCTGTATGGGGCTCAAAAATCATAATGCCCAATCAGAAGAATAAATATATATCTGCGGTTAGTTAAATAAATGTCCATATTAGTCCAAACACTGAACAAGCAACGAGGAGTAACGGCTGCGATAAAACACTGTTCCTCCTCAATCTTAAGTTCCTCACTCCTCCGTGAATATAGGAGAGCCTGAGTTCTCAAAAACTATCCCAGATGACTGGTAGCTGACGCGTTTCGTCCCTAGAGTGGGACTTTTTCAAAGCTTTGAATTAGTCCCACTCTAGGAACAGTGTTTTATCGCAGCCGTTTTCCGGACAGCCGATTAAGTAGGTGCACCTACATGATCTGAACAGAGACCTGTTTGAAATGCGACGCGGCAAGAACAGTGAGTACACATACACATTTTTTCAATCTAACGGGCAAGCCTGTGTATTCTCACTGCACCGTGCTTATCATTTGTATCCCCACGGAAGATTCATCTTAACAAAGATGTGGATAAGATCTACTCCCCGAGAGGGATAAATTTCTCTGCAGTCTAGCGCTGTCCGGACGGAGGTTTATTTACCAACACACACGGATACTCCTCGTTGCTTGTTCAGTGTTTGGACTAATCTAGACATTTATTTAACTAACCGGAGATATATATATTTATTCTTCTGATTGGGCATTATGATTTTTGAGCCCCATACAGATACGTTTCTGTGACCATGCACTAGATACAGTATGGTATGAATTCATCCTATATCCATATTCCTCCATTTAAGCCTCTAAGGAGTCTATTCTCATTTATATCTCTACCAGTTTTTATGCATTTCCCTCAGGGATTTTCTGTCTGATGTATTGATTGTGTCATATTAAACTGATTTATATTTTATGTATCTATTGGCCAATCTCATGTTTTATTTCTAGCTGATTTACCACTTTCTCCCCAGCGCCATTATCTATTTTTTACTTTTTGCTTTATTAGGGTGCTATAGGCCCTTTATGAGCTGCAGGGGAGGGTGTTTCACCAACTAGATTTGTCTGCATATTTTGCTATATGCTTTTATTTGATATTTTCTATTATACTTTCCCTAACGAGCGCCAGACCTAGCCCTTTGGGGAGGTGTTGGTTTCTGTGTCATACTGTAGTGCTATTTGTTGCAGGAACCTGACATTATTATTCTGTGCAGTAGGGGAACCTGTTTCTTCCACTATCTCTCAGTTTGTGCCTTCCTGCTTGCTTCCAATTCCCTCCTCTGTTTGCTTCCATTTCCCTTCTATGCCTCTTACAAAACACAAAATGGGTAGTGCATGTTGCATAATACCCTTTGTTGACACTGTGCTCCTCAATTTGAGCAGGTACACCAACTTTTCTTCAAAAGTTTGTGGAGCAAAATGGCGAGGTTCACAGAGGAATAGAAGTTGGCACCAGCAATAAAAATTGGGTTTAGTGAGGCCACTCATTATATACAGAATGAAGATTTGTGTACCTTACAGCGTACTTGCCAACTCTCCCTGAATGTCAGGGAGACTCCCTGAAATAGGGATGATCTCCCTCACTCCCTGAAGAGTCTGGCATTCTCACTGATGCTGAGCCAGTACAAGACGTGGTTGGCTTCGCCATCTGTGGCATGATGACACAGTTCAGAAATTGTGTCCTATTTCCATGTATTGATGTCTATGGAGGTTGCCATTTTCATGGAGACCAAGATTTAATCAAAGACTGAAAGGTAAGACAACATGACTTCAGTAATGGAGACAGAAATGTAAAAGACCCTTCAGTCTCTAGAGATTCATTAGCTGCTTTTCTTTAACGAATAGTTGCCTACTCTCCTGGAATGTCCGGGAGACTCTCTCATGTCTGGGAGACCTCCCGGGCTCCCAGGAGAGCAGGGCAACCTCCCGGTTCTCGCCCCTGCAATAGAAAAGTGGCAGGGGGCCGGGCTTAATGACACAAATATAATAATCTTGTGACAATCGTTTAGGGGTGGGGCCAAAATGATGCAATTTGTCAAGCCCCACCCTCGCACGCCCACCTCCCCCGGGATCTCCCTGAAGCCAACGAGGAAAAGTTGGCAAGTATGCCTTACAGTACAGTGCAAAAAGGGAAAAAGTAGTTAAAAGATGCACAGGGCATAATGCAATAAAGAATTAAAAGTACTTGTATATCTTAGTCATAGGTTCTCATTCGGGTAAAATCTGCCCAATTAAAATGCTGGGATTGGGACTATAAACTAAAAAATATGATTTTAGATATACATATGAAACAGAAGTATATAAGTAGTCAAAACACTCACTAACAGTGAGTATACCCTGTCTATACAAATAAAAATAAATTAATTAATTAATGTTGCCTGATTTGTGTAACCATGGGTGTTTCATTGTTCTCGTATTGCACATTAATTAAAATTTTTATAAAGAAAATTTACCTTATAACAGCAAACATGGAGTTAAAATTCTTGCACTCCCTGCAGTGGAGAGCAATTTTGATGAAATGCTTCACAATTTTCATTCTTTTTAGTTGATTTGACTCTTTTAGGATCTCAGAAGCCACCCAAAATGTCTCTTGATTTATCACCTCTTCAAATTGTTTTAGATGAGCATTACCTGTTACGGAATCAAGCCTAAAGAGGTCGTCAATATACTCTGTGGGCTCAATGTTACGGAACAGGTCAAAGTCCCGAATAGACAGCTGTGCTGCTACCTCAATTGTGCTCAGTTGGAAGATTGATATGACACTCTCTCGAAGAAGGTCTTGAGCATCCTCATCTGAACACAATGTTTCAGTCTCCATATTGTTCTTCAAATAATATCTACAGGAAAACATGAAATAATTAGCTTAATTAAAAAGTGTCAAAAAAGTATGGCCTGTTATTAGGAAAGATGATTAAAGAGTATATGGGTGTATACCTTACCTTCTATGTGCTCAGTATAAAATTACAGGGGTAACAAGTATATGTTTTTTAAAGGAATTCTTCATTTGAATATTATAAACTGTTCTAAGTAAATGATAAAAATCATTGAAAAGAAAACACATTTAAAAATTACTTGGGCATTGTGTTTGCCAAGGCATAGCATCACCGCTGGTTCTCAATGAAGGTTTAAGAGTGCATGAAAGTTTTTCTGCATTTTAACATAAGGTTATTAATATATATTCCACTAAACAATACTGAAGCAAAGATAAAGCAAAGAGAAATCTGCACATATGAATTAGGATTGAAACATTGTACCTGGTTTAAATATATATATTATGTTTATTGTAATCATAAGGAGAGTGTGATATCCCAACAATGCTCATTTATTATTATTTATTGTTATTATCTTTTATTTAGGAGGCTCCACAAAGGGTCTGCAGTGCTGTACATAGATCTTGGGATAACAGTACATGGTAACAATACATGGCATACAAGGTAGTACAAAACAAAGTTCACTAAAAGCAAAGAGTAATAAATATAGACAAAGCGTAATATGTTTAAACAAGTACCAATTTAGCAGAGAGAAGTGCAAAGCGCAAAAAAGGTAAAAGTGAAATCAATTGTACAGATAGGAAGGGAATGAGAGAGGTGGGGTAGTATATAAAGGGAAGTGCTTGTGCCCCGTGCCCAGTATATTGGGTAACACTTACAGGATTAGGGCAGAGATGGAGAAGAGGAGGCATGGGAGAATAGGAAAGGTGGGGCCAGGAGTCAAATGACGAAATGGAGAGAAGGCTTAGGGCTAAGGAAAACAAGAGGAGGAGAACACTGCTCAAGTGAGCTTACAATCTAAAGGTGAGGGGGAGACTGACAGGAGACATAAAGTGGCAAGAGGGGGTGAGGAACGATAACACTGAGGGGAGAGGAGCAGGGAATAAGAAAGAGGAGGCAAGGTATAGAAAGGTTAGTTAGAGTGAGAGAGAAGAGGGATGAAGGAGGGCAGGGTGAGGAGGAGGAAGGATAAGTGTTTAAAATCTGACAGGCTAGGTGAAAGCCTGATAGAGCGGGGGAGATCGTTCCAGAGAAGGGGGCAGCACGGGAAGCAATAAGTTACTTGAATGCAGGGTTTTCATTTTAACTGGCCTCAACCAGTTTTATTAGCACAATCAAAGTAAACAAAACATAAAGAAAAACCTTGCCTGTCCGGCACTTATTTAATCATTTGTGGAGACCCTCTCTCCTGTGCAGGACCTTATGTCCCACACATAAATCATATGCATTAACAAAGTTGCTCACCACAGCAGTGTCTCTCATGAGGACTGAGAGACAGGTTGAAGCAGAGCTGCAACCTTTTAACAGACACGTCTCAGGTGCAGCTCCTAATCCGTCTGCTGTGAGCCTGCAGACCAGAAGACTCGGACTGGGCTGTTGTATGGAGTCTATCATATATAAATATCATATATATATATACATACATATATTTGCCACACCTCTCCTGCATAGGGACAAGTGAGGTTCACAAGAGGGAACAGTTGCCAGTGGAGTACCACGGGGATTTGTACTTGGACCAGTGCATTTTATTAACTTTATTGGGGACCTTGCAAATGGTATTCAAGGGAAAGTGTGTATTTTTGCAAATGACACAAAGATATGCAACAGGGTAGGTACACCAGGAGGGTTTAAACAAATGACTGATGATTTAGGTAGACTAGAGGATTGGTCAAGAGAGGATTGGTCAAGGAGTGGCAGCTACAGTTTAATGCCAAAAAATGCAAAATCATGCACTTGGGTCTCAAAAACCCAAAGGCTAAATATAGTATTAATGGCACAATAATGGAAACTACTGAAGAGGAAAGGGATCTAAAAGGCATGTAAATAATGTAACAAAGCAATGAGGAAGGCAAGTCTGATGCTTGGTTGCATAGGGAGAGGAATCAGTAGCAGAAAGAAAGAAGTAATAATGCTACTGTATAGGCCATTGGTACGGCCTCATCTAGAATACTGTTTTCAATTCTGGAGGCCATATCTCCAAAAGGATATAAATACATTAGAGACTGTACAAAAAAGAGTAACTAAAATGGTGCATGGCCTACAGCACAAAACTTACCTGAAAAGACTCAAAGATCTTAATATGTATAGTTTGGAGAAGAGAAGGGGGGACATGATAGAAACTTTCAATTATATCAAGGGTTTGAACTAGGTACAAGAGGGAAGCATTCTTCAAAGGAAGAGAAGTACTAGAACATGAGGACTGAAACTGGAGAGAAGTAGGTTCAGAGGAAATTTGAGGAAAAACTACTTCACAGAAAGTTTAATGGATAAGTGTAATAGCCTTCCATCAGAGGTGCTAGAGACTAATACAGTAGAGCAGTTTAAACATGTTTGGGATAGACATAAGATTATCCTTATAAAGAATAAAGGCTCAAATAGAGTTTAAAATACCCTAGGTTAATAAAAAAAATTAGCAGAATGGGCCAGGTGGTTCTTATCTGCCGTCAAATTCTATGTTTCTATGTCTGTAGGTACAGGCCGCAAAAGGGTTTAATGTGGAACGCGGAAATCAAAGTGTGTTCCAAAAGGAAGCCGAAAACCGGAAGTTCGGCTTTTGGAACACATAATGCGTTCCATCTGACAGGAAGTCAGAGTAAAAGCTGACAATGGCTGGGTGGCGCTACAATCAAACAGCGAATTTGGATTTAAACCTTCACTGCACCATTACTTGCACCAATGGATCATCTTTGATGAGCCCTTTTGGAAAACAAGCAGACTTCATGTGAGTACTCACACATCGTTTTTCTACATTGTATATCGGACTACAGGTGATATTTTTTCATACAACACTGATGCGTGTGTGTTAAGGCTATTAAGTTTATAGCAGACTGGACTATCAGAGTCACACCAAGTGATGTGGATGTTTTGTTTTTTATTCTAAATTTTATTGTAGTGCTATCATAGCACAAAAGATACAAAAATATATTTTACGATAGAAGGATTATATTATTCTACATTATATATATGCCCAATAATTTTAAGCAAATAATCTAATAAATACAATAAGAATTTAAGAAAAGAATATATTGTGTTTACTACCATATTTGTGGTGCAAGGGAATTTATGTATATTTGTAATAGGTTCTTACAGACCAAGAGCCCTAGGCTTAATACACACATGTGGACAATAGAGTCTAACTGGTCTAATTCAGTTGTAAAGTGTGACCGATGCTGAACGAGTTGGCCAGTGGCTAGAGAGCTGAACTGTGTTAGATAACACTAGGGTCACAAGGAGGCGTAGGCAACTTGATGTTGGTTACTGGTGTAATCCCGAAGAAACTTTACTGTTTATTGTGATGTGAATGTGGAAGTCGAATAACTGGAAGAAGTTGTTTCAAATTAATAACCATCAATTTAATTGTCTTTATCAGAAAATATGCGAATAGCACGCTACAACGTGGAAGGGCATTTTTAGCAAAAACACGTGCAAACACTTCTACATACATTTTACACTCACATATTCATTTGTAAATAATTCACCGCTACATACATTTTACACTTGTTACGAGCCACGGCGGTGCCCAGCCGCCGCGACCTCCTTACCTCCGTCCCGGCCGTCGCTGTGACGACCGGGACGTCACTTACGGGGGCTCGTCCCGGCCGTTGCCAAGGCAACGGTCGGGACGCTGAGAGAGAGTGAGAGCGCCGCGTCCCAGCAAAGGAGAACTGCTGGGCGCGTGCGCAGGCAAGCCTGTGGGCTAATTAATGCAGGGCTGTAGTTACAGGCATTAGCCTGCAACGGTGGGTGTCTGACAGGGTCTAGCCCTGATTGGTCTGGAGCCAGATTGCTGATTAGTCCTCAGTGGTGCAGGCAAGCGCTGATTGGCCCATCTGTGTATTTAAGGCAATGAGGTCTGCTGCCTCATTGCCGGTTATAGCTTCTGTGTTCCAGTCTGCTGACCTGCTTGTTCCTGCTCTAGTCTTCTGAGACCACGTCTGATTTACCGTGCATGACCTTTTGTCTTTGAACTGACTTCGCTTGTGTATCCTGTGACCCTGATCCCTGGCCTGTTTATCGTTTCTGCTATTCGCCTGTGACCCCTGACCTCAGCTTGTTTACTGATACCGCTGTCTGCTGCCGGCCCTTGACCTCTGCGTGGACCTTACTCCGCCTGCCTGGGTTTTCCCCAGCCGGTACACACTTCACGACCCTCTGTCAGTCTGCAGCCCAGTCTGTCCCCACCATCAGGGGCTCCAGTGAACACCTGACTGGCAGAGTAGATTCCGGGTTGTGTTGTGCCGATTGGAGGGGTTTCTAACATTATAACTGGCCCACACATTGAGACGAGGTTGCGATGGATGGAAGCGGATCCCCACCTTCTCCGGCACAAGCCTTAGCAGCCCATGTTGAGTCCTTGTATCAGATGATCCAGGGATTGGCTGAGCGTTTGTCTGTTCAAGAAGAAGCCGCAAAAACCTCTCAACCCACTCCAAGTTCCACCTGTGAACCTAAGATGAATTTGCTGGATCGCTTCTCTGGAAATAGATCTCTGTTCCGGAATTTCAGGGAGAGCTGCAAGCTCTATTTCCGGTTGAGACCCCGTTCCTCCGGGTCAGAGCATCAAAGAGTCGTGATCGTCATTTCCCTCCTAAAAGGTGACCCCCAGTCCTGGGCCTTTTCTTTGCCATAGACCAGTCCTGCCATGCAGTCCGTAGACGCTTTCTTTGAGGCATTGGGTCTACTATATGATGACCCGGATCGAAGCTCATCTGCGGGCCTTGAAACAAGGCCGGCGGTCGGCAGAAGAATACTGCGCTAAATTCCGTAGATGGTCACCTGATAGTGGATGGAACGACCCCGCCTTACGTAGTCAGTTCCGTCTCGGCCTATCAGAACAGATCAAAGAGTCTTTGGTGCAATACCCATCTCCGACTTCTCTGGAGGATCTGATGCACCTCTCCATTAAAATTGATAGGAGGTTTAAAGAGCGGAAGACCGAAAAGGAGACAACATCACCTCCATCCGCCTTCGTTCCTGTTTCCATGGATGGTGAGGAACCGATGCAATTAGGAGCATATCGTCTTTCCATTGAGGAAAGAGACAAGAGACAATCACAAGGCCTATGTCTTTATTGTGGCACAAGAGGCCATTTCACCCGTTCCTGCCCAAATAAACTGGGAAAAGAGCATGCCTAGGGAACGAGGGGAAAGTTCACCTAGGTCTGCAGATTGTCTCCCCGAAAAATGCCGTATTGATCCCTGTACAGCTCACGTTCAATACCCGTTCCATGGACGTGGCAGCCTTCATTGACAGTGGAGCTGCGGGCAACTTCCTTGACATCGGGTTCGCCCGCGCTGCTGAAATTCCAATGGTAGGACTCAAGTCTGCTCTTACTGTCTGTGGCTTAGATGGAGCTCCATTACCTGGTGGCAAGATTTCCTGGGAGACCCCGCCACCACAGTTGAATATCGGAGCCCTCCATTCAGAATCATTAACCTTCCTCCTTATTGATTGCTCATCGGTGCCCTTGATCCTGGGCCACCCATGCCTTTCCCGGCATAACCCTGTAGTGGACTGGATAAAAGGAGAAATTGTTCACTGGAGTTCTTATTGTGAACAGTCCTGCTTGTCACTACCGCTGCGGGTGATCCAGTCTATTCCGGAGCAACTTCCCTCACAATACCACGACTTCTGGGACGTGTTTTCCAAGAGAGCGGCGGACACCCTACCAACTCACCGTGACTTCGACTGCGCTTTCGAGCTCATACCTGGTTCCAAGTTGCCTAAGGGACGCCTGTATTCCCTCTCAGCTCCCGAAACCAAGTCCATGCAGGAGTATATTGAGGAAAATTTGGAAAAGGGCTTTATCAGGCCATCCAAATCTCCAGTAGGAGCTGGTTGTTTTTTTGTATCTAAAAAAGACGGAGGGCTAAGACCCTGTATTGACTACAGAGGATTGAACCTCATCACAGTCAAAAACACCTATCCACTTCCTCTCATCTCTGTATTGTTCAATCAACTAAGAGGTGCAACAGTCTTCACCAAAATTGATCTCCGGGGTGCATATAACCTTATACGTATTAGAGCAGGTGATGAGTGGAAGACGGCATTTAATATGCTCTCTGGCCACTATGAATATTTGGTCATGCCGTTTGGTCTTAGTAACGCCCCTGCAGTATTTCAAGATCTAATTAATGAAGTGCTTCGTGAGTTTCTGGGACATTTCGTTGTGATTTACTTGGACGACATCCTCATATATTCGGACTCGTTGTCAGTACATCAGGGTCAAGTCAGACAAGTTCTACAAAAGTTGAGAAAACATCACCTCTATGCTAAACTCGAAAAATGTGAGTTTGAGGTTCAGAAGGTATCCTTTTTTGGTTATATTATCTCCTCGGAAGGATTCTCTATGGACCCAACCAAGGTCCAAGCAATCCTAGACTGGGTACAACCGAATAACCTCAAAGCGGTCCAGAGATTCCTGGGATTCGCCAATTATTACAGGAGGTTTATTAGCGGCTTTGCGGATATTGTGGCTCCTATTGTCACCTTGACTCGCAAGGGAAGCGACCCAGCTAACTTGACATCTCAGGCAATAACTGCGTTTGAAACCCTGAAGAACGCCTTCGTGTCTGCTCAGGTCCTCAGACACCCGGATCCTAAGTTACCGTTTATCCTTGAGGTTGATGCCTCTGACGTCGGTGCGGGTGCCATCTTGTCTCAAAAAGATTCCCAGACTCATCGCTTACATCCATGTGCCGATTTCTCTCGCCAGTTCTCTTCAGCGGAGGCCAACTATGATGTGGGCCTTCGAGGAATGGCGACATTGATTGGAAGGCGCTACACACCAGATCTCCGTTATAACGGATCATAAAAATCTGCAGTATATACAGTCGGCTAAATGACTGAACCCTCGGCAGGCTCGTTGGTCGCTGTTCTTCACTCGTTTTAACTTTGTAATTACATATCGTCCAGGATCTAAGAATGTCCGGGCAGACGCCCTGTCCAGAAGCTTTCTGGCACACCATGCTCCGGTTACTAATCCAGAACCTATTATCCCCTTGTCTATGATTCATGCTGGGTTAACCCAAGACTTGAGCTGTACTTTACAGAGGTTTCAGAGATTAGCCCCTGATAATACTCCAGTAGGATGTTTGTTTGTCCCAGTTATTAAAGTAATTCTATTGTTTTAGAATAAGCATTGCCCAATCAATTGCATGTGTTTCCAAAGCACTTTGTTATTTATTATAGTAGATGTAAATAATCAACAATTCAATACATTATTATATTATGATAAAGTACAGTACAGCCAATACCAAAAGATAAGTACATACCAATGCTATCGTATGCGCTCGCTGCGCACCCACGGGACCCGGTGGACAGTATATCTGTTAGAATACTGTGTCAGAGTTGACTGAGGGCCAGGGTGTGTGCAGCTATGATTATATACAGTACAGTGTTACACTTGAACAATAGAGATGACGTAGATTGTTTCTATAGGTCCAGACGTTGGGTGGGTCCAGGGTAAACAGATCATAGGTTGATTCAATCTAAGGAATCCAAAGGTGGGGGTCATCTCTCCAGGGGGTCTGCTCCTTTCATAGCCAGCATCATACAAAGGATTATTCCCTAATATCAATAACTAAAGTATGCAATGTGCGATATCTTCGCCGACTGCACCGGACAGCTGCTGATGATTAGGGGATCAATATGTTATCAGGCATGACACCTTTCCTATAACCTAAACCTTTAATAACACTAAAATGTACATATAATCATACTATATGTACATATAAGCATACTATATATATATATATATATAGACTAATAATAAACCAAATACTATCTGCTCCTGAATTACAGTGTAACGGAATTAATATGAAATTATATAAATAACTAAATGTTGTAATGCGAGTGTGTACGTGTGTATTTTACCGTGCGAACGCAACACGCCACGTGTCACGTGGCGTACGGATCGCATTTGCATGGCTCAACAATATTAAACCAATATACTCTCGTTCATCCAATTATACGACTTCAACACAGTTCATCTGAGGAGGGCAGTTCTTGCTGAAGCACACGATAGTCAAACTGCCGGACATCCAGGAGTCTTTAAGACATTAGAAATCCTTTCCCGTACTGTATGGTGGCCATCTTTGTCTGCTGACGTCAAGAGTCACGTCCTGTCATGTGAGGTTTGTGCCAGAAACAAAGTCCCCAGGAACAAACTCCCCAGGACCCGTCCAGTAGGTCAGTTAGTTCCTTTGGCCATTCCTGCAAAACCATGGACGCACTTGTCCATGGACTTTATAGTTGATCTACCACCTTCTGCAGGACACACTACCATTTGGGTCGTGGTAGACCGGTTCAGCAAAATGTCACATTTCATTTCACTAACCAAACTGCCTACTGCTCGGGATTTGGCCGTCTTATTTATTCAACATATTTTCCGGCTCCATGGACTTCCTACTGACATCGTCTCCGATCGGGATTCTCAGTTCATAGCCCAATTCTGGAAATCCTTCTGTACTCTCCTTGGAATCAAGATCAGTTTATCATCCGCATACCACCCTCAGTCAAATGGGCAGACTGAAAAGGTTAACCAGTCACTGGAACAGTTCCTCCGATGTTATACTTCAGAATTCCATGACAACTGGTCCTCTTTGCTGCCCTGGGCAGAGTTTGCCTACAATAACTCATCTCACTCATCTACTCAAACTTCCCCATTCTACTGTAACTTCGGTTTCCATCCCAGGTCTAAGGTCCCAAGGTCATTTTTATCTACAGTAGAAATGGCAGATCTGTTGCTGGCTATAGCAGTGTGCTGGGGGAAAAAATGTTGTGTGTATGTTCCTTGCAGGATAACCCCACCCTTTCAAGCACCTGTTATGGCCTATAAATTGATTTGAGCAGCTTCCACTTCTGTATTTGTCTGAGAGGCATGTTGGTGTCAGTAGCTTAGAGGGGGTACTGGCACTGAATTGCTGTTTGGAGGCTTCTGGGGTACCTGTTTGGTAAGTTGGCTCTCAATTTAAAAACACATATGTATGGCCCAAATATATGGGACTCTCATTATTTAGAGTAGGACCATCCTATTAGCAAAAGCGCCTTGGCGTGGCGGATGGCTTAAACATACATTTGCAAATGTGTGCAACAAAGACTTTTGCATTTTTATCTACAGTAGAAATGGCAGATCTGTTGCTGGCTATAGCAGTGTGCTGGGGGAAAAAATGTTGTGTGTATGTTCCTTGCAGGATAACCCCACCCTTTCAAGCACCTGTTATGGCCTATAAATTGATTTGAGCAGCTTCCACCTCTGTATCTAGCCCTGATTGGTCTGGAGCCAGATTGCTGATTAGTCCTCAGGGGTGCAGGCAAGCTCTGATTGGCCCATCTGTGTATTTAAGGCAATGAGGTCTGCTGCCTCATTGCCGGTTATAGCTTCTGTGTTCCAGTCTGCTGACCTGCTTGTTCCTGCTCTAGTCTTCTGAGACCACGTCTGATTTACCGTGTATGACCTTTTGGCTTTGAACTGACTTCGCTTGTGTATCCTGTGACCCTGATCCCTGGCCTGTTTATCGTTTCTGCTATTCACCTGTGACCCCTGACCTCAGCTTGTTTACTGATACCGCTGTCTTCTGCCGGCCCTTGACTTCTGCGTGGACCTTACTCCGCTTGCCTGGGTTCTCCACAGCCGGTACACACTTCACGACCCTCTGTCAGTCTGCAGCCCAGTTTGTCCCCACCATCAGGGGCTCCAGTGAACACCTGACTGGCAGAGTAGATTCCGGGTTGTGTTGTGCCGACTGGAGGGGTTCCTAACAACACTCACATATTCATTTGTAAATAGTTTACCTTAATAATGTTCCAACACACAGTCTTTTATAATCGAATGTAATAGATTTAATAGTTTAATATAATAATGTAAAACCCACTTTGTTGATATCTAAGGTTCAGGATATAGGAAACATATCATGTTTAGTGTCATTCTAATCCAGTTTTCACCATCAGATATCTGCTACTATCGGCTAAACGATCGCTTCTTGCATATGGAAGTTATGGATGATAGAGGAAATAATGGCCAAAATGAAATTGTGTGTGTGTAATGCAAAAAGACAGTTGAAACCAGCTTTTCAGAGGGAAGACACATATGAAGCTGTTGGAGAGTTGACCCCCACCGTTGAGGCTATTGTTTGAACTGACCTATGACCTGCATTACACTGGACTGTCCTGAATCCTGAACCAATGGAAACATGCCATAACAACACCACTGTTTTTATGTACCACAAGCTGTATATAAACCTGGCATTGAATGACTGTATGCTTCATCCAGAGCGCTTGCGTATGTATCGGCTGTACTTTATTTATTGAATTGTTATTTGTTGCCTCTTGCTATTAAATCTCCTTGTGCGTTGGAACCACACAAATTGCAGCGGATTTCTTAATTGGTAAGCGATAAAATGACTAATATGAACAATAAGGCACCTTTGATTTCACGCAATAAGATACTTGTAACTGATGCACATGGGATGCCAGAAGTTGTGTGTGTGTGTGTATATATATATATATATATATATATATATATATATATATACATACATATATATACACATATACATATACATACACACACATAAATATATATGTACATAGATATATATATATATATATATATATATATATATATATATGTGTAAAAAATATACACACATGTATATATATATATATTTACATATATGCAATCTACTGGTAAAAGGCTGCAGGCCAAGTTACATACAGGTGTAGCACTGCACTTAAGTTCAGTTACATACAGGTCTGAGATATGTGTGCCAAAGTGTAAGTAATAAATGTATTTTAACTTACATGTTTTCATGCTTTGAGTGGCCTTCTACCAGGGCTGCCATCAGGGGAGTACAGGGGGTACCGGCGTATGGGGCACAGGCTCACCAGGGGGCCCGTGGCCCAGACTTATCAGGGGGCCCGTTCTCCTCTAATCCCGGCGTCCCCACTGCTGCGTTGTTCCTGGCTGTCAGTAACAGCCAGGCAGCTTTCAAACACAATCGCAGGGGAATGATCACTCCACCCCTGTGATAATGTGATCCGCCCCCTCTCCCTGTCAGCCGATTCTGTGGCCTGACATCACACTGAAGTTCCTGCCGATGCTATAGGAAGAAGCAACAGAGAGGCTGCAGCCTGCAGGAATCAACATCTAGGTAAGTAGTTTTATTTTAAAAGAGTTGGAGGTTGTCAGGAGCCGTCCTGTTTCTGCTTCTAAACGGACGCCTGTCTCCTTGCTGAATCGGTGCCCCGCTGCCTAGAGATGCTTGCAGCTCTATTCGCATGCATACGCTGAGCTTGGCAACCGTTACTTAGCAACATTACGCTGTAACGTTTGCCATCGGTACGCATGCGCAAGATTCCACGTTCCGTCGACCTCTCTCCCCTCTATTTAAGGAACTCACTTGGGCTATTTGCTTGCCAGAGTATTTGGTCTTCAGCCTAGCTCCAGCGTTTGTTCCTGTGTTCCTGTTATTTGGATTCTGACCCCGGCTTGTTCCTGACTTCTCCTTTGGTTCCTGATTCTGGCTTAGAGTGATATTTGGTATTGACCCGGCTTCCTGACCATTCTCCTGCTTCTGATTTGGCTATATCCGTTCCTCTGGTTTTGAACCGGCTTGTTGACTACTCTTCCATCCTGCATCCTGGTGATCTGTCACCACTGCCTCAATTGTTACTTCGCCGGCTGACTGATACCGAGGGTCGCGACCTGCGCGTCCCTTGCAGCAAAGTCCATACCTCCTTGCGGGGGTTCCTGGTGAAAACCAGGGGCGTGTTAGACTCCGCGCCTCAGTACTCAGTAAGCGCCAACTGCTGGCAGGTATCATCAATTCCACCTAGTGATTCTGACAGAGGTACATTAAGGGAAAAGGCACATAATAGAGGGATAAAGACAGCTAGGATTTACACAGAGAGAGAACTGCATTAAGGGCTTAGCACACAAAGTGAGATTTATTGTTCATTTAACATCTATGCAAACCCAGGACAGACTAAGACACCACTTCCATCCGTTAGTGAGGTTATTTCTGGGTCCCTGAATGTACCCCACCGAAAAATCATCCACACCACTGCCTGATACATGTGTCATTATTAGTCAGAAGTGTAGTTTTCCAGAGGGTCGTGTGAGAGTAGTTTATAAGTGATTCATACTGTATACTGAATTTAACACAATTAGAGTAAGGTACATTACTGTGATCAGCCGCCGATACCAGTTAGGAACTGTATGATAATATCTGAATTTAGTAGTTATTATGTTATTATTATGCCTGTTACTGTGATTTACATTGTATGTTCCTACTCCAATCTTCAACTGAACTGTGTGTGTTACATTGTTGTCTAAGTTTGCATCTATTTATCTGCTATTTTACCCAAGCCACTGCACCTCTGCTTATTATCAACCATGCTGTGGTAGTTTGCTCCTATTTACAGGGGGTGTGGGGGGACGTATGTATATATACACACAAATTAACCATACCCCCCAACCCTACCTCTTTTTGTCAATCGGGCCAGGGGGTGTGACCACTCCTGATATCCAAACTTATACCCATAATCCAAGCAAAATAAACCCCTTTGCATTTTATATTCCACTACATTTTAAATCCATATAAACCCATTATCACTAATAGGAGCGAGATATATATATATATATATTTTGTGTGATCTATACCTGCTAACAACGCTCACTCTGCTTTTCCCACTTATTAGGATTTAGCAATAACCTAGGGCTAATTCTTAGGATGTCTTGAAGGGTTGATATCATTTGAGATGGAGGTATAGTTTTTAATAAATACAATATTGATAAACAAAATTCAAAAATTGTACTTTAAGGGAAAAGGTGCATAATAGAGCAATAAAGACAGCAAGGAAATTATGTTGGTGGATATAAATACAAATCCGGCAGCCTAAAACTATGTTAAGTTTTAGATTAAATAATATTCCTCTCCACACTACTTAATGCACAATCACAAATCAATAATTGAGATATAGTTCAAGTGATTCAATTTCACAGCTATATGGCAAATCCAATATAACAATAGGTTTATATCTGTGATTCAGTCCCACAGTCCAAAATATATCCCACTTCCAATAGCAATTCAGAGCACACAAAGTTCAAATATGCCGCTCTTAGTAATTAATGTAGATTTGTATCAATAATTGATGATAATGCAGTTCAGCGTTGTTCGACCACATTTACATCTGCCTCCAAATACATAAGCTGGGAACAATGGTTGTGGGGGTGCAGTCGGTTATTGTGGGGGGGGGGGGGGCAGCTTTGGGAGGGGGGGTGTTGGGGAGGGTGTTGTGGTCCCTTCCCGTTTCGTTTGTACTGGGTCCCACGATTTCTGATGGCAGCCCTGCCTTCTACAGCAACAGCAGATGTCTGATAAGGTGTCTGCAATCAAGAGATGTTGCAGAACATCTACAGTGAGCTCATTTTAAAGGCAAAGGGGGAGTGTCGCCTATCCATCAAGCCTATGGGAGGAGTCACGTGTATAAAAATCTGAACTGTGCAATTCTGCATTGCGACCGATGCCAGATAGTGGCTGGTGACCAGTTAGGGAAAATGGGACTAGTAAGTGATAGGCTGCCTGGGGTCAACCTGATGTCTGCTGTTTATCGTGATACAACATTAAAGGTAAAGTTTAATTTTTTCAGCAAGAAGTTGTCCGTGTGACTGGTGTCTGCAGGGTGCCTGGGTCACAAGAAGGGTGATCTTGCTACAATATATATATATATATATATACACACACACACACACACACACACACAGGTTAACCCGTGCATGATACTCATGCATTCTAGTCAAATCAAGCTACTTAAGATCTTAAAAAGGTCCTTGTCATGCATTTGGGCCTAGCCCGGGCCTCCTCAGGGGAAGAGCATTACTTCCTGACGCAAGCGCCCTTTTTAATGTGTGTTCATAAGGTAAAATAACCTCACGAAAATTAGTTTGACCCCTCATCTCGTAAATTTAGCCTTTACTACCCCTTCCACGGGGGGAAGGGGGGTGATGGAAGTTAACTGACTTCACTATTCTAATTTTTTTGTCAAATAATGTCAGTATACCAAATTTCAGGTCAATTGGATGAGCCCTTTCTGAGAAAATAGTTTTTTCCACACACACACACACACTAACACACGCCGCTACACATGTGTGTTCATGAGGTAAAATTACCTCACGAAAATGAGTTTGAGCCCTCAACTCGTAAATTTAGCCTTTACTACCCCTCCCACGGGGGGAAGGGGGGATGATGGAAGTTAACTGACTTCACTATTCTAATTTTTTTGTCAAATAATGTCAGTATACCAAATTTCAGGTCAATTGGATGAGCCCTTTCTGAGAAAATAGTTTTTTCCACACACACACACTAACACACGCCACTAGGCTTTTACTTTTATATATTAGATAATGCTAAGAATTTAGTAGGTCAGTGTATAACTCCGCCCAGCAGGTGGCACTGCAGCTTGTTTTTTTTTTACACACACAGACTAACACACGCCGCTAGGCTTTTATATTATAGATATAATAGAACAAGATATCTAGATGGTGCTTAACCCAATGTTTGGATATTATAACAATGGTATAATAGAGTTGTAATAATAAACACCTCCACAAATATGTGTGTGGCAGCCAAGTCTTCAAAAACGGATGGTTAGTCCGAAACAAATATCAAAACAAACATAGAAGGGCGGCGCTTTCAGGTGTATAACTTAAATTTATAAATGACAATTATAAAAGCAATAATAAAAGCAATAAGCACAGGATAGTCCAGAGGGTATATAACTAGTCAGTAAGTAGTCCTATACAGTTACTGACTAGTTATATACCCTCTGGACTATTCTGTGCTTATTGCTTTTATTATTGCTTTTATAATTGTCATTTATGAATTTAAGCTATACACCTGAAGGCGCTGTCCTTCTATGTCTGTTTTGATATATATATATATATATATATATATATATATATATATATATATATATATCACAAACACGCTCCTAGCTGCCATGACTTTAGGAGTGTTTGCTGTATGAGGTCACACAATTCCAGCCCGCAGTCTCTCTTTACCTGTCACACAGGTTATAGACCTACTGAATCGCACCCAAACAGCGCTCACACCTCACACACTTCAGGTTTGCCACCACCTATTGAATACGGGCAATAGGACCCCAATATACTGTCCCACACTGACGCACAAGGCTTCTAGCTGCTCACAGACTAGCAAGACCAACACCAACGAGCAAAGGATTAACTCGTCACACCTCCAGACTGTTACACAAATGTAAATACAAGCACGCACAGCTTGTTAATCAAATGTATCAACAAATCACACAGTGCTCTTCAAAGGCTTAACATGGCCGAGCTATGTTCTTCTTAACAGGCTAATGGATTCATTAGAGTATCAAGGACGCAACATATTAAATTATAGATTTAATATACAAAAGTACAGGGCATACAGATATAAAAAATAATGAATAAACAATTAATAGATTGACATAACAAGCAAAGTAGTTTAAAATAAAAGGGGTTGCATTCAGAGTAGCACTTATGTGAATTGCCTTTTCTGGCCAAGGGAAATTGGCTTGGAAGATGGGCAGCTTATCAATGTGAATTGATTTCCCAAAAGGTCGGGGGGTTGTGACCTGTGACACTTTATCAATCACCATTTGCATGTTGTATGATTTACTACTCAGTTCTACTATGTGACCTAACTTTTCTGTGGACCCAATTTTATTATTAATAAATCCCTTATGACTTTGTCCATCTTTTGATCTCAAACATAATGAAATTTTGACTATGTGACATATCTTTTTCAAAAATCTGTAATTTTAGCTGTTCCCGTATACCACCCGTACCTGTCATTCACAACCCTGGTGGGATTTCTGCTCCTCACTATGGAGTTGCACCTGGATTTCCCAAAATATGAACTATGAAGACATTTTCTTTTTGGAGCTCATATTTCGATATACCTATATAGGCCTTCAAAATGCTACCTTGGGCTGCAAGGATGTCCAGCTGTGACCGGCCCCACAAAGTCTATTCAGGTGTCCAAAAACTAACTTGTGTCAGGATACATCTCACAGCAAGAGCCCTTTGAAGCTTCTACAGGTGACATGGTTATCTTCTCTCAATGGGATGAGCAGAGCCATCAAATACACATACAACAGATTTTCTATCTTCACATTTGACACTTTAGCTAAACTTATCAATGGATTAATTTGATGTAACATATTTACACTGCAGTTATGATTTATCCCTTATGAATAACTAAGTTATCTATGTTCACGACAATATATATATATATATATATATATATATATATATATATATATATATATATATATATTAATAATAGCAGAAACCATTATTTGCTAAAATAGTTGGCTCCATATTTTTTAATTCATAAAAAAACACATATAATACATCAATAACTCTTTCTTAAAGTCACAGCACAGGGGACTATGTATAATAACTTAAAGCAGACTATTTATACATGCAGAACGTGCTCAAAAAATATTTAGGAATGGATGAGATACTGTTTATTAATGTTCAGAAACTCATTCTAGCAACTGCAAAGTATTTTTTTTTGGGACTGCAACTGTATATATTAATCGGTGGAATTCTGTATTCTTGGAAAATGGTTGGTCACTATAGTTGATGATAGTTTTAAGTACAAATGCAATAAACTACCTATGACATTCTCATAATAAGATTACCTTCCATTTAACTGAATCCTGTCAGCTAGTTTTGAGAACTGGTCTGGAAGCCGTCTCTGTTTAATAACTCCTTCTAGACTGACAGAAACCTCACAAAGAGAGTAGGTGTCTGATGAACCATTAAGGCTGAATTCTTGCAGTGCGTGGCAAACCACTTCTTTTGCAGTAGTGTCTTTGCTGATTATGATGTAGCAACTTTGCTGGTCTTCTTTAAAGACTCGTATAACTTGATCAGGAATATCTGGAGAATACAAACAAATAAGTATTAGAAAATCCTGACTTGCAACCTAATCTATAAATAGATGCACACACATACATGAATCCTGCAGAAGGGGGGCATAAATGATGCAAATTGCAGAAATTGTGTCATTTTGCTGAAGGGGGATATGCCCTGCCCCCCTCCTCACCTGCATTGCACCACCACTACAGGATCTACCCGAGGAAAAATGTAAAATATCGGTAAGTATGGGAACATATTTCAACTGTACCATATTCTTGCAATAATGTATTTTTTTTTTCCATATATAATTCCTTTGACTGTCCAAAAAGATAAAGTAAAAGTTTGCTCTTATCTATGTAAAATAGCAAAATAAATAACAGATTTTAATTTGAGTGGAAACATAAGTGCACAATCCAAATAATAATGTAGTGTTTTCTTACTTGAATTTGGTATACCTCTATTAAACCAGTAGTCTTATAGCATGTTCATTACTGAACAGCTTCTACACAACAATTTATTTTTCTATGTTGCATAAACTTTGAGCAACAACAAAATATGGCTCTTATTCTATGCTTGACAAGGAAGAAAATAAATGAGGCTGAAGTTAGCTTCTTATTCACTACTTATGTGTTCCAGATTCTTACTCAGAAAACTTTGCTTTTAAAGGATTAAATCAAGTTGGACAACTGATTTAACATTAGTTTAACAATAAATGGTGTTCCTTGCACAATTACAATTGAATTTAGCCTGGCCCAAAATTGGTTAAGGCATGAAATCCATTTGTATTTTGCCTGGCCCAATAACACTTTGCCATGAAATCAAGCAGAAAATTGGACATAGTCACCATATTTTATCATTTTGAATTAGTAGCTGTAGTATTACAAAGGTTAATAGTTTCATTAAAAAATTGCAACAAAAAATACCATATCATATTGTCCAAAATAAAATATATTCTATACACCAAAGGATTTAGGGAAAAAGGACAAATAGGCCATATGTCAGTTACATATGTCTGGCAACAGACATATGTAATTGACGTATGAAAGAAACTGGGTTCAATTAAGTCAAATGAATCCATTCTCTATAGGACAGTTTCTACTTCTTCCATATCTCCACCTTAGAGGAAGCATCTACCAGTTTCAATTCCTAATTTTGCGGGGAATAATCACCCAAACAATGTAAGAGTCCAGCTTTCTGTGAATGTTCCTTCGAAGATAATTGTCTATGTTGATGATGTCATGATTGTCTTGTCATACATGGCCGAGGCACGTGACATTGAAAATCTGATCTGTAAATATTCTGAGGTTTTGGGCTCAGAGATGAATCAGGAAAGAGTGAAATTCTGTGGTTAGGGGAGGAAGGCCAGCAGTTTGTCCTTCGGAATTTGCTCGTTCGAATGCTTAAGATTTTAACCTCTTGACTGACCTGATTTGGGTCAGGTGATTATACCAAGCGAAATTTGGAATAGAAACTTTCAGATGCTGCCTTTAAGGTTGAGATATGGAAGAAGTGGAAACTCTCCTATAGAGAACTGATTTATTTAAGCCCAGTTTTGTTATACGTCAGCTACATATGTCTTTTGCCAAAATCATTAAGGGTCAAGTCAGTTCCTTTTTCTTTCAGTTGTTATGGGGGGAATAGGTTGAACTTCATGAAGAGGAGTGTGACATACAAACCTAAGGATGATGATGGCCTGAGAATGGGAAACCCAGTGCTGTTCTTTACTACTGCCTTCTTGAAGCTTCATCTTGGTTGAATAGTAATCCCGTAAAAAGTCTTTGAATTAAGTATGGATACCTCCTAGCTTATGTAATTCAGAAATGGCAGATTGAGGTGGGTGAGGCAAAAACTCCTCTAGGAGGGTGTTTGAGAGGAGGATTTTGCATACTCACTTTGATGTGCCCCTGTTACTAAAGGATTGCTCAGGTGATATGGGCTTGAATGATCTGTCTTTGGTGAATTTGTAGAGTATCCCTCCAAAGTTTAGAGATCTCACTTAGCTGGCAATTCATGGGAGACTTTACGTTAAAGAGAAACTGAAGCACTTCTTGCTTTAGTGTCCTTTTAATATAGAGGTTTACAAGGGAGTGTCCCATGTCTTAAGCCTTCCGTGCCTTTCAGAGCTTAGTTAACCTGGGTGGGTGTATGGTGCACTCAAAAGTTGTGGGGATTTTGATTTAAGCACACAATTTTTAGTTAGTACAGTTGTTAGATTTTACACATGGAATGCATGGTGTTTAGTGTTGGTTCCCTATACCGTGGTGGAGGATAGCATTCTGCACAAAGTTTGTAAAATAAGGGAAACGGGGAGGGGCTGAATGGATACTCTGAGCTGGGGTAAACACTGGCAGGGTTTGAGACCTCCCAAGACGGCAGCTAAGATCTGGCAGTCTCTCACTTCTTGGCTATCTATCCTGTTGCTTCACTATTAGATTTTGTGGAATCCATCTTTTTTAATAAGGTTTACATACATTTAAAGTTTGTTTTCATTTCCTGACATTAAAGGGTCTGTGGGAGGTAATATAGATTGGTGGTGGGGTTGTTTTAATACAAAGTATTGTGTTAGGGGATGTCTTGTTTCTTTGATGAATATAGTTATCTATAATGTAGTATTTTTTTGTGGATGGATTGTAATAGAATTGCTATGATAAGATGAATTTTCATTCCTATTGGTCCCTTTTACCCAAATCCTTTGATGATGTATATAGTCTATTTTATTTTGGAAATTGTGATATTGTATATTTTTGTTGGAATTTTTCAATAAAAACATTAACCTCTGAAAAACTACAGTTACTAATTCAAAATGATTAAAATGGGATCTGCTCCCACTTTGCCATCTGATTTCTTGCCCAAAATCATGTTGGGCCAGGCAAAATGCAAGTGGATTGTATGTAACTGACCACCCTCTGTTGATTCCCACTATCAAATTTGTGGCCCAACAGGCTTTAACACTTGCAAAATTGTGTCTACTTATTAAAAATGATAAAGTATGGTGACTGTGCCCAATTTTCCACCGGATTTCTTGTTCTAACCCATGTTGGGCCAGGCTAAATACAATTTGTGTAAGGGACATCTTTTGTTGTTAATCAAATGTTAAAGTGATCCAACTTGATTTAATCCTTTAAAAATATTTTTTTCTGACTAATACCCTGGAAGTTAAATAAGAAGTGAAAAATAAGCTGACTGAATAAGAAGCTAACTTCAGCCTCGTAGAAAAATCAATGTTAGTAATAAAAAAATACACTTTCGACAAAGAAGAACGGATTGTAGAAATAATATAATTTACAGAAATCAAAAAGGCATTGCTTTTGAAAAATGTCTCCTGATTAATAAAAACAACCTCTTGTTGGTATAAATGGTGTGGAGACTCAAAGGTTATGAATCCCTGACATAGACATTGTTGTTAAGAAGAAAAACAGTTCAATAATTCATTAAAATGCAACATATATAAGTGGATCATAGGAAGACTAATTGTAATTAATGGAGGATGGACAGACATAGAGCACATACATGAGAAACAAACTACAGACATGAGACATGGCGTAGAGGACCTTGCTTGTGAAAACGTACATTATAAATGATTTGATGATAGTTCTCAAGGGAACAAAAGAAGGATTATTTATGAACATATAAAAGGCCAAAAGCTTTGCGATGTCATTTTTGTGCAAATGCAGCTATTTTCAGAGGTAACTGCATGCAAATATGGACCAAGATGGAGGCATCTGCTAGGGTGCCGTTTGAAGAAACAAGTTATGTGGATGAAGAGTGTTCCTTGTTAAGGGTTTATTAGTTTTGCACTAAAGTAGAAAATAAAATTTCGTTATGTGACATGGGATTATGTAAATGTGATGGTGAGGGTCTATAACGCACATTTAGGGATGTGTTCCCCATTTATTACTTAGGCACACACCATTTTCCTGCTTACAAAAAGATTTGAATTATCCAGCTAGTAAGCTATCCCTATGCTTTCATCAGGAGGCATTTTGAACTTTCAATTGCACTTGGTGCAGTTCTACCACTATTAGAAAAACAGAACACCTTTAATAAACTCAGTTCCAATGTCCACTCAGTCTCATGATGAAGACATAAAAAACCCACAAAAAAGTCTAAATTATTAAAAGGCTTATTGAAGAAGTAGGTTGGACATTGAAGTGATGTTTTTACTAAGTGATGTTTGTTACTATGCACATTTTCTGCAGCATGGGAAAAACTTCATATGTAGGTGCAGATTGATTCTAAAGACTAGGAAATAGGTGTGCATATTTAAATGTGCTTGGTGGACAAACAGATGCTCTAAAGCAAAAAGCAAATAGTCCTTTTTAGTTGAACAATTACTTCAATGATTGATCAGACCAGCGTCTAATTTTACACAGGTTGACCACATTTTGAAATATTAAATTTACAGTGATCAGATTGTTTGACCACTATAAAAGGAAGGTTGTAAGAGTTTGAAGGCATGTTCAAATAAACACTAGTTTGATTTCTCCTTATCAACAACCAGAACACAAATGAAAAACAGCTTCAAATAAGCAGCGTAGCTTATGCAGGGGCGCACAGAGGATTTGTCAGGGGGGGTTTCCTCCTCCCCCGGAAAAAAAAAAATCTAGAGACCTGCAGCGCCGTTTTGGCTGCACTGTAGTATACAGCAGCTGCGGCGCTGTCAAAGAAGCGTCCGCAGCAGTGCTGTATACAATACAGCACTGCCGCGGACGCTTCTTAGACAGCGCCGCGGCTGCTGTATACTACAGTGCCGACATGTATGGCACTTTTTAGTGGAGGAGGGGGGGTTTCTGGAGACCCAGAAACCCCCCTGCGTGCACCACTGGTATGTAGTTTTGAATAAACAGGCTGACCTCTTGGATAGGTTAGAAACAGCCACCGCTGAACCATTTACTTTTAATGTCATGTGTATAATACAAAAGATGACAGGCACATGATATAAAAATTTTTATAGAGCACACTCCTAGTATCTACGCTGAACTATATATAACATACATACTGTGAGGATACCGGGTTTAACGTAACCTTCTGGATCGCACAGCTGGCCTACCCGGTACCTATCCAAGGTTCAACATCACCCAGGCAAATATCCGAAATAACACAAATAAGTTTATTTAACAAAATGGTAGCACAAAACAGCAACAAACAGATGTAAATAATAACTTGAAACACATAACACTACAGTCTGGCTCAGACAACATACAGGGTATAATAAAACCCCCTCACCAGTATCCCTGTTACTTTCAAGGACTGCTGCCTCTCTCCTTTAAGACTACCAGATAACATAGTGGCCCTAAGTAACTGTCACTCTGCTTTCGGCGGACACACAGCTCTCCAGACCTAGAGATGTAGATCGGGGCAACGGCAGTACTCCAGGAACCGATTGTCCCTTTCCTGTAAGGGGCAGATATTAATATATCTCAACGTCAGCCTGACCTTAGCTATCACTTTGTAGTGAATGCTAATTTGCTGCCCTCTCTGGGTGTCTTTTAAGCTCAGAAATGACATCATCAGCAATTCCAGAACCAGCCTGATTGGTCCTTTTTGTGTGTTTACCTTTTCCTTTTTTCCCTTTTTACCTTAAACATACAGACAAGGAGATAACAGAGTTGTCACTCCTGATTTAATTAGGAAGAGGTATTGTTATGTGACAGCAGAGTTTGTGTAAACAGGAAAGACCACACTCCAGACACACTTACATTTGAATCCCCAATGCCATCCTCTGTAATTAAACATAGAGCTCTGTCTGTGGACCCTTTTCCTATGCTAGCACACACAGATCAAAGCTAAAGGAAGACAGGAGACCCCTGATGTGAAGTACATTCATACAGGACTGGTGGACAATAAACCTTTTGCCTAGACTGAAACAATGGACTAGTCTGATTGCTAACGATACAAGCTGGCAAGCTTTTAACTACTTTCAAGATAGAATATACACAAGCTTAAATATGACTGACAAACATGGGGGAACCAGAGGGCTAGAAAAAGTATATGTTTTATAGTCTGCAGTCACCTCCTTTCCCCACACATACCTACATACATACATTCATACATACATACATACATACATACATACACACAAACATATTCTTTTTAGACAACAAATGCAATTTGATGAGCATACAATGAAATAATGAGATACAAGTATAATCACCATATGAATATTTTAAGACTATAAATTGAGAATTTGAGGAGGTCTCCATCAAATTTTTAGGATAACCGTTGGGAAACCCAAGAGAACATGTAAGTTGCATTGTGCTTTGTAGACCCTGGGACTTGCTCATTTTCAGATGAAGATTCACATTCTTGTTGTGCAGCTGGTGTAGCTACTAAAATCTCTGGAATTACATCTTGTTGAATAGACATTTCTGTGTAAGCAACGTGAGCTTGTTCAGTAATACATTTGGCTCTTAAATTCATTCATGGGCTCTTTTGAATTGTTTTGACATTTTTTGCTTGTGCTCTCCCTTGTGCTTTAAAGATTTGATCTACATGGCAATCTTCAGCATTAACAGTATACATTAAAGGACTAGATCTTGAAATGTTTTGCCATCTTTCCTCTCGGTAATCTCCTGCTAACACTTCTTGACCAATATTATAATTTCAAGTCGGTTTTTGATACATATTTTTCTATTGCTTGTTATGAATTTATTTACAAGATCTCCGATTCCTGCTGAGGAATCTCAATGCTGGAGTAGCAGATTCAGGATTTCGATAAACAAAAAATAAACTGTCCATTTTTACCAAATGGTTCTAAAGTGAAGTGCTTTATGGCAGTACATTTTAGGAATCTCTGGAATTCTTCAGAAATAAACTTATGTCCAATATCTCTACAGATTTGTTTGTGTAACTCTTTTCTAGAGAATATATTTCTGAAAACAGCAATAGTTTTCTGGGAAAATGTGGACTTCAGACTACTTAGAATATGCATCCACCACAATCAGAATTATTATTATTATTATCATAGATTTGTACCATAGTGCACCACAATGCTCCACAGCGCTGTATAGTAGGAAAAACAGTACATACATAAAACAGGATATACAAGGTAGACAAAATAAATGTAGACATGAAAACAAAGAGTATGAAAGACCCTGCTCATTAGAGAGCTTACAGTGGAAGAGGGCACAGCTGAAACAAGAGGAGCAAATGTGGATCTATGTGGAGATTGGGACAGTTGTGAGGGTGCATTAGTATGAATAGTGTTATCGAAGATATGAAGATAAGGTAATCTATAAGAAACAGATGGGTTTTCAAAGATCGTCTAAAGATTTGAAGGCTGTGGGAAAGTCTGATTGAGCATGGCAGGGAATTCCATAAGTGGGGAGCAGCACAGGAGAAGTTTTGTAGGCGGGAGTGAGAGATGGTTACTAGAGATGAAACAAGGCGAAGATCAGAGGTAGATCTAAGAAGGGCAGGTGGGATAACATTTTGATATGAGATTTGAGATGTATGCAGGGGTAGTGTTGTTGAGGGCTTTGAAGGTAAAGGTGAGTAATTTGAATTTGATTCTGGAGGACAGAGGTAGCCAGTGTAGGGATTTGCAAAGTGGTGCAGCAGATGGGCAGTCATGAGAGAGGAAGATCAGCCTTGCAGGAGCATTTATGGTGGATTGAAGTATGGTTATATAGGTGTCAGGAATGCCAGATAACAGGAGGATGCAATAGTCAAGACGGGAGATGATGAGAAAATGGAGTTTTGCTAGCATGTTGACTAAGAAAAGGGTGTATTCTGGCAATGTTTTTAAGGCAGAGTCGACAGGACTGGGAGAGAGTCTGCATGTGAGGAATAAAGCAGAGGGTGGAGTCAAGTGTGACACTAAGGCAGCAGGCTTGGGAGACTGAGGAAATTGTGGTGTCATTGACAGTGAAGGAGATTTGAGGACAGGTGTTGACTCAGGAGGGAAGATAAAAAAAAACTGTTGAGCTTTAGGTAGCATTGGGACATCCATGTGGAGATAGCAGAAAGACAGTTGGTTACACAAGATAGTATAGAAGTAGAGAGGTCAGGAAAAGAGATATAAATTAGGGTTTCATCAGTGGAGTGGTGGTATTGGAGGCGGAATGAGCGAATTAGTGCCCCAAGAGAAGTTGTTTATAATCAAAAAAAGTAAAGGGCCAAGAACAGAGCCTTGTGGGAACCCAACAAATTGTGTTATGTGTAGTGGGAGTGGAGGGGAGGATGTGTCAGAAGTAGAAACACTAAAGGAGCTGTTCGAATTGTAGGAAGTGAACCAGGAAAGAACTGTGTCACAAAGGCCAATTGAGTGAAGGGTGTGTAGGAGACGAGGGTGATCAACAGTGTCAAAAGCAGCAGAGAGGTCCAGGAGAAAAAGTATGGTAAAATGACACTTAGACTTTGCAGCAAGTAGATCATTGATCACTTTTATGAGAGCTGACAGTCGGGAATGGAGAGAGTCGAGAATAGAATGAGAGGAGAGAAAATGAGACAGGCATTTGTACACTAATCGCTCAAGTAGTTTGGATGCAAAGGGGAAGAGATAAATAGGGCAGTAGTTGGAGAAAGCGCCTGGATCGAGAGATGGTTTCTTTAGAATTGGTGAGATGAGCACATGTTTAAAGGAGGATGTAAATGTGCCAGTGGAGAGAGACAAGTTGAAGAGGTGAGATAGAGGTGGGCATGCAGTGGAGGAGAGGGAGCAGAGAAGTTGGAAGGGATTAGGGTTGAGGGGACAGGTTGTACGGTGACATGATGAGAGGAGTGCAGAGACTTCATCTTCAGTCATTGGAGAGAATGAATTAAGGGTGGATTGGGAAGTGTAGATAAAGGTGGGTCGAGTTGGTGGAGTGAGTGGAATTTGGCATCAGGAAATATCTAGTTGAATGGTGTCGATTTTGTCTTTGAAATAGGTGGCAAAATCATGGGCTGTGAGGGAGGAAGGGGGAGCGGGTGCATGTGGGCAGAGAAGTGAGTTGAAGGTGGCAAAGTGGCGATGTGTGTTAGAGGGCTGGGTGGATATTAGAGATTTGAAGAATGTTTGTTTGGCAATTGAAAGGACAGCATTGTAAGATGAAAGGAACAAGATTTCCTCCAATGGTCTGTGCTGTGCGGAAGCACTTTTGCAGGTAGTGGGTCTATATGTTGTGCCATGGTTGTGATTTTGATCATCATAAAACATGTGATCCATGAATAAACCTGCAAAATCAATAGGAACTCTTTGAAGCGCCATTTCCAAGGGTGTAATGGAGCTGATGGAAATTTATGTTAAATATTTTTCAAATCCTTCCCAGTCAGCTATAATTTCAATCTGGCCAGCGATTCCAGGCCACCATACATAACATTTAGCTAAGGCCTTCATTTTTACTGTTACAGCATGCAGTTTTTCCAATACTCTTGTATGAAGCCTGGTAGTCAATACTACTCAGGACCCCTACTTTAACATCACTTGACATAGAGACATTCTTATTTGACATAGAGACATTCTTCTTTATGACGATCCAGGATGCAATGAGTTGTCATGTTTTGGCTAACTTTAACTCAAATATCAAAGACTATAGATAATACTGGATCATTTCTGATTTCTTGTTTCATGACAGCATTAGTTATTTGAAGCTATTCCACCAATATAGAGTGATACATATATTTTTGTCTATTTGGATAGACTAATAGACTTGTTGTAGAGGGTATCATGACAAAACATCAAGTTTTGTTCTTGAAGTTTTGTTCTTTTAAATTCAATCTCATAACTGTGAGCCCCTAAGAATAAGGACCGTCTTTGTAATCTGGCAGCTGCCATTACAAGAACTCCCTCCAGATTTAAAAATATACTTGTGGAATTTCTCTCCGCATATACGAACTAAAGATTTATGTTGTGTATAATTACATTTAGCCACTAATACAAATTTGATTTGTCACTCACTGGCATCCGGTAAAATATGTGATAATACTGCACCTATTTTATAAGATGACAATTTAATAGGTAGAGATGGGTCAAAGTGTGTCTGATGTGATTAGTTTCTTTGCCTCTTAAAAAAACATTTCACAATTTGTCAACCATTTTCACAGTGCTCTCTTCTAATGGAGAGCATTCAATCAATGTAATATTATTGATATTGGAGGTAGAAACTTGTGAAAATAATTCACTAGGCCTAGATAAGTGCATGTGGTATTAACAGCACTGGTTCAATTTTGTCTTCCATCTTCACATTTATCTCAATTGGTTCTCAGCCCATATTCTTCTGGGTACACTTTTAAGGTTGTTTAAATTATATTCATAATCTTCTCCAGCAATGATAACTATGCTTGTAACACTTGATACATGGATCTCTGTTATATTGCTGTAGCTGAAGCTATTCCAAGATGGTTGTACTGAAACGAACCTCTGAAATAAACCTTGTGTTGTTGATTGTCAAGAATTTCTTTAACTTATATGCAATGTCCATTTTTAAATACGCTTGGGTCAACTCTAATTTTAGTAGCAAATGTTGTACTATGTACAGTGTTGGATTTTAATCATTGTATTAAAATCTCCTCACATGCTTCCTACTTTACCTTTACTCAATACTGGAACTATGGGCGCAGCCCACTCACCCCATTCTACCAGGGGCAAATTTCCAGAATTTCTAGTTTCTTCAGCTCTGCCTCAACCCTTAGTCAAACTTTGTGAACTTTCAGAGTAGCTTTGTCATTTAATACAATGTTGGCTTTAATCCCTTGAGTGTCCCTATCCCTTTTCCAAATATGGGCTGTGCATTAGTTAACAATTGATTTAATCTCTTCATAGTAGCGTCACTATTTGACATTTTAGACACCTTCAATGTTTTAAAAGACTGCCAGTCAATTTGAATTTTCCTTAACCATTCTTAGCCAAACAATTCACATGTAATATAATTTGCGCATTTTCACTTTGTATTTCATATCAATTTTAATTTTTCCAATATATGTCCTCAACAATACAGAGGTTTTATAAAATAATTTTCACAATTAGTTTGTAGTACTCTTTTGCTGTAATAACGGAAAGGGTGGAACCCGTGTCCAGTTGCATTTTTAACTTTACTCCCTCACTTCACAGGTGATCAATATTACTTGGCAGTCTGCCACCATCATACTGTGCAAATAAATCTTCTTCAGCTTTCTGACAGCTAGTTGAGTCTGACTTATTTTCTGTATCTTTATTTACCTGTGAAGGTTTATTTTGTCTGCTGTGATTTTTCCATTTAATTACTTTATTTATATTTCCTGACCTGCAAACTTTTTCAATATGTCCCTTTTTTATGATATTCCCTGCATTCTTTAAACCAACAGTGGCTGGCGTCATGTGATGTCTACCCACATCAAACACAAGACATTATTTGTTTAAAAGGCATTTTGTGTGTCATACAAACAAGTTCTTTCTTTTGTTACTCTTTGTGGCTGCCTCCATTGAAATTGCAATAGACACTGCACATTCCAATGTTAACTGTGGTTCAGATAATAACCTCTTTTAAACAATTTCGCTGTGCATACTACATACCAGCTTGCCTATAATTGTATCTGAGAGATCCAATCCAAATCATCAGTATTCAGATACTACTCTGTTATAAACGCAGAAATACATTCACTTTTAAATTGACTTATTTTCTGAAAATGAAATCTTTCAGCAATTTCCTGAAACGTTTTGATGGTTGGTTTTACTGGTGTTAATAAACTGCAAAACAAACTGTATTTCATAACCCCTATTATACATAATAGGACCGACACTTTATTTTGCACATTATTTTTGCCACTAACTTTATTTGCATAACAATAAAGTTACAGTTTTTCTACATGTGTACTCATCGAAGGCTGACACTGTCCTAATGTATCTTGATATTTTCATAAACTTTTAAATGTTGGGGGGCCTGCTACATTCACTGTAGACTTGAATAATGACTAATTTAATTTGCGTGTCCTGGCTGTGATCTGGGCCTGTTTAACACACTGTGAAGTCCCATTCCTTACACTGGCTCCTACTTTACATGATTCACTGTTAGTGATGAATGCAATTTTAGCCTCATCATCAGATGTGTTGTATGTAGGCTTGTATAAACATGCTGACCACTTCGATAGGGACAAAACCCTCTGGGCCTCAACTCGGAATGTAACTTGAACTGCATGTATGGAAAAATAGAGGTAAGGGGGCGAGGAGAAGGCAAGGAGACTGGATGCATTTCGGACCTCAACCTCTCCACAGTGGGAACCAGGTGCTCCTCTGTTTTGTTTTAACACACACCTAGCCGTTTCGATGACAGCTTATGCTTGTGTTGAGACTGTGGAACAGATTCTTATGCTTTCTCACCATCATCATCAAATATTTATATAGTACCTTCTTTGCTTAACCCAATGCACAAGAAAGGAAGGAATTCCCTGTCTGGTTAGATTCAACATGATATAATGCATCTGGTTCTTGAAAAATTTCCACTAACCCTTAAGTCAACTCTTCATCTATCAAGATACTAAAAAATTTGATGGGATACAGTGGACATGAGAATTGGTTCAAGATTCTAATCTAAGTTGGAATCTGCAGAAACTTGCATGACAGTTTGAAAAAGATTACATGTATTTAATCGTCATCATCATCATCATCATCTATTTATATAGTACCAGCAAATTCCGTAGCGCTTTACAAATGGGGACAAACACAGTAATAAACAAACTGGATAAACAGACAAAGAAAGGAGAAAGACCTGCTCGCAAACTTACAAACTATGGGACAATGGGAGTTGGATATATGAGTTTAAGTCTACATATTGCATTTCAGTCCAGCCAGATTGCAAATGTAAAAAAACCCACAAGGGATTAGTATGCTATATGATGCCCTCACAGAGCAATGTTTGGCAGAGGGTTGTTGTCTTGTGTGAATTGTTTAATGGGTGGTAATAGGGTAATGTAGAAAGGTTAAGAAGGTGGTTGAGGAATGTTATAAGCATGTCTGAAAAGGTGAGTTTCAGAGAATACTTGAAGGTTTGTGGATGAGAAGAAAGTCTTATTGTGCAAAGGAGGGAAATGCAGCTTGAAAGAAGTCCTGTAAACGGGAATGGGAGGATGTAATGTGAGTGGATGAGAGAAGTAGATCTTGTGCAGAATGGAGTTGTCGAGTTGGGAGATATTTTGAAACAAGTGAGGAAATGAATGTTGGTGCAGCTTTCTTGATGGTTTTGTAGGTTAGTAAAAGTGTTTTATATTGGATTCGGTAAAAAACAGGCATCCAGTGTAGAGACAAAGTGATTCAGCAGAGGAATAACGATTTGCAAGGAAAATCAGTCTGACCGCTGCATGCAAAATATATTGTAGGGGTGCGAGTCTGTTTAGGGGAACACCAGTAAGGAAGGAATAGCAATAGTCAATGCGGGAGATGAGTGCATGAATTAAGGTTTTTGCAGTCTCTTGTCTAAGATATCAACATCATCATCATCATCATTTATTTATATAGCGCCAACATATTCCGTAGCACTTTACAATTGGGGACAAACATAATAAACTAATAAACAAACTGGGTAAAACAGACAAATAGGTGAGAAGGCCCTGCTTGCAAACTTACAATCTATGGGACAATGGGAGATTGACACATGAGGTTAAGTATACATCTTGCATCTTGGCCCAGCCAGACTGCAAAGGTAAAAGTGACTCATAAGCTAAATGAACCCGTCACACAACAATGTTGGTCAGGGGGTAGTTGTCTTGTGTGAAATTGTTTAACAGGCTAAAGGTAGCGAGGTTAAGAGGGTGGCTGAGGAATATTATAAGCTTGTCTGAAGAGGTAGGTTTTCAGAGAATGCTTGAAAGTTTGTAGACCAGAGTCTTACTGTGCGAGGGAGAGAATTCCATGGAGTGGGTGCAGCCCGAAAAAAGTCCTGTAACCAGGAATGGGAGGATGTAAAGAGGGTAGATGAGAGACGCAGATCTTGTGTAGAACGGAGTTGCCGAGTTGGGAAATATTTTGAGACAAGAGAGGAGATGTATGTTGGTGCAGTTTTGTTGATGGCCTTGTAGGTTAGTAAAAGTATTTTATATTGGATTCGGTACAAAACAGGCAGCCAGTGTAGAGACATACAGAGTAATTCAAAAGAGGAAGAACGATTTGCAAGGAAAATCAGTCTTGCCGCAGCGTGCAAAATAGATTGTAGAGGTTTGAGTCTGTTTTTGGGAAGACCAGTAAGGAGGGAATTGCAATAGTCAATGCGGGAGATGATGAGTGCATGAATTAAGGTTTTTGCAGTGTCTTGCGTGAGATATGTGCGAATTCTGGAAATGTTCTTTAGATGTATGTGGCAGGATTTAGATATAGGGCTAGATTTACTAAGCTGCAGGTTTGAAAAAGTGGGGATGTTGCCTATAGCAACCAATCAGATTCTAGCTATCATTTTGTAGAAGGTACTAAATAAATGAAAGCTAGAATCTGATTGGTTGCTATAGGCAACATCCCCACTTTTTCAAACCCGCAGCTTAGTAAATATACCCCATAGAGTCAATGTGGGGAACAAAGGATAGGTGTGAGTCAAGGATTACACCTAGGCAGCGAGCTTGTGGGGTGGGATTTATGGTCATGTTATCAACAGAGATAGAAATGTCAGGTATGCTCTAGTTGGTGGGTGGGAATATTATTAACTCTGTTTTAGAAAGATTAAGTTTGAGTTGGCGAGAGGACATCCAAGATGAAATGGCAGAAAGACAGTCAGTTACACGGGACAACACAGATGTCGAGAGATCAGGAGAGGATAGATAGATTTGGGTATCATCCGCATAGAGATGATACTGAAAGCCAAAGGAACTTATTCGATTTCCAAGAGAAGCGGTATAGATAGAGAACAGCAGAGGACCTAGCACTGAGCCTTGTGGTACTCCAACTGATAGGGGAAGCGGAGCAGAGGTGGCTCCAGAGAAATTAACAGTGAAAAAGCGATTAGAAAGGTAGGATGATAACCAGGATAGAAAAGTGTCATGAAGACCTAGGGATTGCAGCGTTTGTAGGAGAAGAGAGTGGTCAACGGTGTCAAATGCAGCCGAGAGATCCAGGAGAATTAGGAGAGAGTAATGGCGTTCAGTTTTAGCAGTGATCAGATCATTGACAACCTTGGTCAACGCAGTCTCTGTGGAGTGTTGAAAACGAAAGCCAGTCTGAAGTGGATCCAACAGGTTGTTAGCGGAAGGAAAGCGTGTGAGGCGAGTGTAGGCAAGTCTCTCTAGAAGCTTGGAGGGGCACGGCAGCTGAGAGATGGGATGGTAATTTGAGAGAGAGTTTGGGTCTGAGTTTTGTTTTTTTGGAATAGGAGTAATCACTGCATGCTTGTATAGTGATGGAAAGATGCCAGTAGAGAGTGAGAGATTACAGATTTGAGTTAGAGGTGAAATGAGCACAGAAGACAGGGATCTACCAATTTGTGAGGGACTAGGATCAAGAGGACAGGAGGTAGAGTAGGAAGATAAGAAGAGAGTAGAAATCTCCTCTTCATTTCTGGGGTCAAATGAATAGAGGGTGTCAGAGGGTAGTGGGAAGGAACTGAGCCGATTGCTTATCGAGGAAGAGGATACCATTTCTAGTCTGATCTTATCAATCTTGTCCTTGAAGTAGGAAGCAAGATTCTGAACACTGATAGTAGATGAAGGGTTCGGGGTGGGAGGATTGAGAAGATGTTTAAATGTATTTAAAAGGCGTTTGGGGTTAGAAGCCTGAGCATAGATAAGAGATTGGAAGTATGTTTGTTTTGCAGTGGTAGACAGAAGTATATGTGAAGAAGTCATTAGAGCTTCGAGATTCACGCCAGTGACGTTCTGCTTTACGGGACAGTTTTTGAAGATTTCATGTTGCTTTGGTGTGCCACGGTTGACATCGAAGTCGACGTGTAGTATGTAGTGTCGCTGGAGCCACTTGATCAAGGGCCGTTGCTAAGGTTAGGTAAAAAGGAGGTACTGCCATCTCAGGGGATGAGAATGTAGAGATAGGGGAGAGAAGGTGTTGGAGAGAGGTGGAAAATTGTTGAATATTAATAGAATTAAGATTTCTGCGATTATGAGGAGGCTTGGTAGTGTTAGACAGTAGAGAGGTTAGAGCAGTGGGGGTGAGAGTGTAGCTGATAAGGTGATGATCCGAGAGGGGGAAGGGTGTGTTAATAAAATTAGAAGCTGAGCATAGTCTAGAGAAAACAAGATCAAGGCAGTGGCCATCCTTATGAGTAGATGATTCAATCCACTGGGAGAGATCAAGTGAGGAGGTTAGAGAGAGTAGTTTGGAAGCAGCTTTGGAAGGTGGGTTATCAATGGGGATGTTGAAGTCACCCATGATGATGGTGGGGATGTCTGAAGATAAGAAGTGAGGGAGCCATGCAGAGAAATCCTCAATAAATTGTTGGTGTGCTCCAGGGGGACGATAGATCACCGCAACACGTAGAGAGAATGGATTGAAAATGCGAATAGCATGTACTTCAAAAAATGTGAACGTGAGTGATGGGACATTTGGTAGAACTGTGAATGTGCACTGTGGGGAGAGAAGTAGTCCAACCCCACCTCCTTGTCTGCCTTCAGGTCTGGAGGTGTGGAGGCCACCATGTGAAAGTGCTGCAGGTGAGGCAGTGTCTGATTGCATGAGCCATGTTTCTGTTATTGCCAGAAGGTTGAGGTTTTTTGAGAGGAAGAGTTCATGAATGGAGGTAAGTTTGTTACAAACAGAGCATGCATTCCAAAGGGCACATTTAAAGGACTTTGGAAGAGAGGGGAGACAGGTGATGTGTTTGAGGTTTGCTATAGAGCGGTAGTGCTCTGATGTATGTGTGTGTGAGGAGTGTGGGGGACCTGGATTATGTGATATATCACCAGCTAATAGAAGCAGAGTGAGAGAAAGATAGGCAAGGGGATTGTAAGATGTGTGACTTTTTATTTTCTGGCGACAGGTGGAGGCTGTACTTGTTAGAGATAATAAATAGGACAACAGTTAATGGGTGTTAACTAGAGGTGAGTGGAGTAATGCAGGTGCAATATGAACAAGTTTGTGTGTTGGTGGAGGGGTGAAAGATGACACAGTCCTAAAGATCATGCCATGAAATAAGACTAAGAAAAGCAATTTGTTAAACATTGTGATAAAAGGAGTAAAAGCAAAAAGTAAGGGGATCTTAAAGAATTACCTCTTTGCAGTGTTCCATATAGATAGACAAGTAATGCAGAAATAGGATGTGGCAGATGTAGCTTATTGCTGGAAGTAAAATCAATTCAAATGTTGTCCAATGTTTGTCCAACTGTGTTGTCTAACTGTGCATTTTCGTCCACTTGTGAAAAAATCCCACTTAGTGTAGAAATCACACATGTCTACCCCCACATACGTTTCCCCATAGACTGAAGCTAAGATGTAGTCAGGGTAATTTAGGAATACTCTACAGATGTGCTAATTGGTCAGCTAATTAAAGGAAATAAAACATTTGTTTAAAAGGCTTTAGGAGGCCAGATATCCATCATAAATTAGGCATCAATAAAAGACTGGGCCAACCTAAGTTTAAACAGATAACAATTTCCTTTGACATACTTTAAACACAGATTGCAGGGATAAGTTTCACAGATTGCAGGGATGAGTTTCACAGATTAATGATCAGAAAAGCATTAGTATGGCTGGACATACTTTAAACACAGATTGCAGGGATGAATTACACAGATTGCAGGGATGAATTTCACAGATTAATGATCAGAAAAGCAGTAGTATGGCTGGACATACCTGGAGATGAAAAGAGAAGAGAAGGATGAGGGTTAGTTGCTGTGTTGCCTAACTGTGCTTTTTCGTCCACTTTGTGAGAAAATCCCACATAGTGTAGAAATCACACACAAGATTTGTGAGTATCCTGGATATGATTTTAGATGCATGTAACCTGATTTAGATGTGGGGAAAAAAGATAGTTCTGAGTCAAGGATCACACCTAGGCAGCGAGCTTGAGGGGTGGGGTTTAAGGTCATTGTCACGCCTGAGGATCTTTCTGTGCCCAGACTGGGTTGTGTCTCTGGAGCTGGACTGGTGACTACGTTGTCAAAGCTGGGTGGCCTGATAATGTTCCTCTGCATGTAGTGAATGGACTGGTGCAGATGATGATTACACTAGCAGAGCAGTGCAAACAGGAACTGGACTGCTGTAACCGAAATGCTGGAAGTGGATCACTGTAACCGGAATGCTGAACCGGAAAGCTGGAAGTGGATCACTGTAGCCAGAATTTGGTAACCAGAATGCGGTAACTGGAATGGAACCATGTCATGAACATAGAGAGCTTGCAGTTATTTATAAGGGATAAATCATAACTGCTGTGTAAATATGTTATATCAAATGAATCCATTGATAAGTTCAGTTAAAGTGTAAGATGTGAAGACAGAGAGTTTGTTGGAAATGTATTTGATAGCTTTGCACATCCCAGTGTGAGAAGATAACCATGTCACCTGTAGCAGCTTCAAAAAGCTCCTGCATTTAGTCTTGGACTCCTGAATAGACGTTGTGGAGCTGGTCACAGCTGGACATCCTTTCAGCCCAAGGCAGCATTGTGCAGGCTTATACAGGTATATAGAAATGTGTGCTTAAAAGGAAAATTCCTTCATAGTTCATATTCTGGGGAATCTGGGTGTTATCACATACTGAGGAGCAGAAAACACACCAGGGTTGTGAATGACAGTTACGGGGGATATGGGGGGGTATCCGGGAAAAGCTAAAATCACATATCTTTGGAAAAGGTATGTCACATTGTCAAAAGGTCATCATGTTTGGTATCAAAAGATGGACAGAATCATAGGGGATTTATTAATGCTAAAATTGGATCGATGTAACCCTCTACAGAAAAAATAGATCACATAGTAGAATTGGTTAATAAATCAGGCAGCATGCAAATGGTGATTGAAAAAGTGTCACAGGCCACAACCCCCGATTAGCATTAAACGCTGCCCCTGTGAAGACCATCCCATTTCATGTTGCTTAAAAACCTGTGTTCTGAACAGACAAACTGTCAGTTTCTTGGGGATCAATTTAATTGAAGGACTGTCCATCTTTTCCGCCTGCCCCAGGCATACAGATTATTATATGTAAGTGATGCTCTGTACTTTCATCCCATTTGTTTTTATAACGGTTTGCAATTTTTTACTTGTATGTCAAATATTTATCTAACTGTTTTTTTTATTCTCTCTAAGCATTGTACTTTTTGTATATTAAATCTAAAATTTAATAGTTATGTCCTTATTGCTCTTAATGAATCCATTGCCTGTTTAGAAGAGGCAAATTGCTTGGCTGGATTAAATCTTTAGAAACCAATGTGTGAAGGGTTAATTGTTTAGCTACCAGAGCACAGTGTGTGTACAATTGGGTGATTAAGTCATAGGTTTGCTACGGGCCTTATACGTAGCTGGTGGCAGTTGCTGAGAGGTGTGAAGCGTGCATCTGTGTTGGGAATAGGGACCAGTGAAATTTGTAGCCTTAGAGAAAGAGGTGAGTGTGAGATTTGGGGCTGGAATCCTGTGTTCCCTTACTGTAAGCTTCCAAGTCAGAAGTACGCAGAGGGCGGTTTGTGACAAATAAAGCGGTTCAGGAGCGGTTTCCTGACAAAATAGAGGTGACATATTGTATGACTGTTGGAATATACAATAAGATATCTAATCAGGGAGTATCTGGAGGGGCTTATCCCTGACCAACCAGAATGGATGAAATCAGAGTGCTGGAATCGGACTGGAGCCAGAATGCAGACTGCACTGTCTCAGCTGGTTTAATAGCAAGACTGCAGACTGCTGGGAACCAGGTTGGAGTCTGAAACACAATGTTACACTGGCAACAGGTAAGGGTGCCAGAAAGTCCTTTTATAGTTGTTGTTGATTCCTGATTGGAGACTGCAGTCAGCTGGGCAGCAGCAGCACTCTGAGTTGCTGAGATGGATCAGTTGACTTTATCCAAGATGACAGCTCCCATGGACTGGTATTGGAGGGAATCTGAAATGAAGGCTGTTATCACCTGATTGACTGCGAGGAATTATGTGACCGAATACAAGATGACCACGCCCATTCTCTGATTCTGGAGGGATCACTGCAGTGAAGACACACTGGACAGCATCTTACAGAGATGTCAGAAACCAGTGGGCCTGAGCACCGCAGGGACAACTTGGAAAGGCAGCGAAGAGGTAAGTGACAGGACCTGAGAGCCTGGTGTTTGACAGTCATGTTGTCAACAGAAATAGTATGCTTCTGTTGATGGATGGGAATATTATTAACTCTGTTTTAGAAAGTCTGAGTTTGAGTTGGTGAGAGGACATCCAAGATGAAATGGCAGAAAGACAGTCAGTGACATGGGGCAACACAGATGTCAAGCGATCATGTGAAGATAAATACATTTGGGTATCATCCACATAGAGATACTGCAATCCAAAGGAGCTTATTAGTTTTCCAAGAGAAGTGATATAGATAGAAAACAGCAGAGGACCTGGTACTGAGCCTTGTGGTACACCAACTGATAAAGGAGGCAGAGCAGAGGTGGTTCCAGAGAAATTAACACTGAAAGAACAATTAGAAGGTTAGGATGAGAACCAGCATAGGACGATGTCTTGAAAACCTAGGGAGTGTAGTGTTTGTATGAGAAGAAAGTTGTCAACAGTGTCAAATGCAGCAGATACATCCAGGAGAATTAGAAGAGAGTAATGGCTTTTGGGTTTAGCAGTGATCAAATCATTGACAACCTTAGTCAATGCAGTCTCTGTGGAGTGTTAAAAATGAGAGCCAGAATGAAGAGGATCCAATAGGTTGTTTTTGGAAAGGAAGAGTGAGAGGCAAGTGTAGGCAAGTCTTTCTAGAGGGGCATGGGAGCTGAGAGATGGAATGTAATTTATGAGAGAGTATGGGTCAGAATTTTGCTTTTTCAGAAGAGGAGTAATCACTGTGTATTTGTATAATGACAGGAAGATACCAGTAGAGAGTGAGAGATTACAGAATTTACTTACAGATGGAATGAGCACAGGATACAGGGATCTACTAATTTGTGAGGGAATATGATCAAAAGGACAGGTGGCAGAGTAGCAGGATAAAACAGAGTAGATACTTAATCTCCATTTGTGGGATGTCTTTCAAATTGTAAGAAGTTGATGGGACTCCATTCTGTGACATTTGTGTTGGTATAGTTTCAGTACCACAGAGGTCAAATGGATGCTGTACCAACTGGAAAATAGATAATGCTTGTACTGCCATTAGCTGTCAATAAGCAGTCAAGAATTTTGCCATTTTACTAGGTAATAGCATCCAAAATACTTTTAAGGATCAATTTTAGTCCCACTGGACATTGACAGAACCTCTGGAACACTGACATCATATGGCTTTCTAATACCAGGCTACAATTTTGGAATAACTCAGCATCCACTTTAGAAGAGTCCAGAGCTCTGACCATGAAGGGAACAGAAAATGGCCAGCAAACAACCTCCTCCTGACAACAGTCTTATTGAGCATGGGGATAACCCTCTGGTTCTCAGGTGTCTCGAGTGGGAATGTCTACTGATTGTGGCTAATGAGGCCCTGATCCGTCTTCAAACTAAGTCCCATTGTGTGCCGTATCTTTCATGAAATTGCTCTGCAATTGCTCAGAAATAGACTTTCTGCCAGTGAATGCAAAAGCATCCAATTCATGTCCAGACGCTAATGACAATTCCAACTGCCTACGACTTGCAAGGCGAAACAGGAAAGAAAGGGGCAGATTGACCTAGGTAATGTACATTAATGGCATTCCGAGGTTGCATGCACGCATGTTGATCCAATTCAAGCTCTGAGCATTTTTGAGATATGTGTTTTTAGCTGTATCACTGGAACCAGCTACAGGGCAGGTGTAAGTGCCAAATGATAGTGGTGACTACACGTATGCATGTGAGAACAGGTGCATGCAAGTAAGAGAAACTATAAAAATGCAATTTATATACAGTATGCATTAAGAACATCCTGATTTATGTATTTCATGTGTAAAAGAAATAATAGAAAAAATATATTTTTTGCATTTTTTTCATTAATGATTATATTATGTATTAAGAGTTGTTAATAAATGTAATAGATTTTTTTTGGCAAGGGTTCTGAAGGAACTTTATATTGCACATATGCATGTATTCTTCAGTGTGTTCCCTCAGTCTGCATATGGCAAGTACCATATATCCAGTGCATACTTTTACCCATATTCAAAACGTTTCTTGACATTGTACGTACATGCGTGCAAGTTACATGCAATTTTTTTAAAACGCAAGTTGCATTCAAAGATGAATCAGGCCCTGAATGTTCAGGCTTTTATTGATCTGATCCAGCCATGCTAATGGAAATGTAAAGTATATTTTACAATGCAGTCTTCCTCTCTGGATTTCTTTTCAGCTTCTCCAGTTAATGTCTGCACCCTAAAATGATATGCCTTTCTGGTGCTTTATGTTCTTTGCCCTGACTATGCCAAAATTAAATTTTATCAGAACAAGGTTAAGTTTCAAAAATGACTGTGTGTGTTGAGAATTTATAAACCCATTCCACTATGGTAAGCAGGTTCAGTGGGATGAATGTCTACCAAACATGGGCACCAACTTTAGGAACCTTAAACCCAGAGGCCAGGGCAGGTCAAATTAAGCTAAGAGGCTAGGTCAGTAGGGACCTCATATGACTGGACATAAATAGGTACCACTGGCAGCTGGGTACACACACAAATCTCTGGTGGCAGGGGACACTCAGGCAGAGATAGCAACCCATATGGACCAGTGTACAAGAGATTGGGACTCTTTAATCATCATCTTTTTTCTTTGATTTAAGAGGTCAGTTCCCTATTATATAATGGCTTAGATTCTAATGGGTGCTTTCTTCTTGACCTGTGAACTTGTGTTAACTTGTTTAGAGGTATATAAGACTGCACAGTGGCCTAGTGGTTAGCACTTCTGCCTCACAGCACTGGGTTCATGAGTTAGATTCCTGACCATGGCCTTTTCTGTGTGGATTTTTTATGTTCTCCCCGTGTTTGAGTGGGTTTCCTCCGGGTCCTCTGTTTTCTCCCACACTCCAAAAACATACTGGTAGGCTAATTGGCTGCTATCTAAATTGACCCTAGTCTCCCTGTCTGTGTGTGTGTGTGTATGTAAGCTCCAATGGGGCAGGAACTGATGTGAATGAGCTCTCTGTACAGCGCTGCGGAATTAGTGGCGCTATATAAATAACTGATGATGATGATCCTTCAATGGACTTATCTCACCATTTGAGCAGACTTTCTTATAACAGCTTTGCTAGACAAGATCTGTCAGTCTCTTTTCTTGTTGCTACACAAGGCCCTAATAACAGTAATAACAGCTACAACCACAAACAAACTCCAAACGAAAAAATGATTTCCACTTATAGACACCCTGATCCAAAAGAAGCATTTTAAATTGACAAAACACTTTTCTGAATTAACTAGTAAAAGCAAATATCAGCATATTAGATCATTTGGGACACAATGTTTTTAATTCTTTAATAAAATATCCTATCATAACCAATTGTAATCATATCAAAGCATATCTGAATTTAGGGACAGAAGATCTTGTGTGTGTAGGGAAAAGGCAATCCTTAAATTAAAACCTTATATCAAATTCAGTTATGATAAGCAATCTTTTACATACATATTTGTGATTTTATTGAAGTCCCTTAGCTTTTATGTTTAGTGGTCCTTTAAGATACCATATACCTTTTGATTGTGTTATGTTCGTGTATTTACATTTTTTCAGAAAAATGGAATATTGTTAAATGGGACTGCTATTAATATACTTACAATAAAATCCAGCAGCTGAAATAAGAAAACAAACAAAAATGTAAGTTGCATATTGCAAAAAAACCTCTAGAAAACCATTATTTAGTAGGATAAGGTGTACTGCTAAATTGATTTATATTTAAACTGTTAATCAAAAGCACTCACACACTTATGTGTGAAAAGTCCCTAACCTTGTAAGTCAATGACACAGCATGGAAACTGTATAGACTCAGTTTGTTTTGTTATATAGGTATAAATTTAAAACTTCTTGAAACAAATTATTGCAATTCTTGCTGAATTAACATGTATTAGCATTACATACAATGTAGCTAAACATTATTATTACTTGATCTCTTTATGTATGGTAAAGTAAATTCTCATGGCAGAGAAGAATTCCATTCAAACTGTGTATTCTTACATTAAGTCACCATCACCTGACTAGCAAAACTGAGTATTGCCATGTCGGGAACCTCAGCAGTTCAAGAGATTCTCACCCCTAATGTGCCTGCTGTTCCATGGTATTTCAATGGGCTGTGCAGTACACACAGGTCCATGAGTCATTGGGGAACCTTGCACCAGCTTTTGACTTATGAGCCCATCAGTACCCATGGGGTGGGCCAACTCCACATTTTGCCTATCTCCAGTGGGGCACGCTGTCCTGTCCTCTCCCCTCCACAATAGAACAGATGGAGTCCCTGCATCGGATCATGTGATGTGACAGTTCCCAGTCACTGATGAGACTGGGCTGGGCTTCCATTGCAGAATCGATATAATCACCTGCAGCACACGCCTATCAGTGACCGTGAGCGGCCACATCATATGAACCAATGCAGGGACACCAGGTGTTCTACGGTCTGTATGGGAGAACCAGTGGGCAGAGGACCAGACAGCATCTGCCTGTGACAGATCACATGATCGCAGGGGGAATGAATCCTCCACCCCTGCGATCGGATCCTGGTGCCTGGCTGTCACGGTGACAGCCAGGCTGAAGACAGAATAGCGGAGACCAGCGGCGGGCCCCAGGTAAGTATGTGTTGCTCATGGGGGGGGGGCGCTCATGAAGGGGGGGCCCCGCTCATGGGGGGGGCCCGGGTGGCACGGGGGGCCCATACCAGGCCTGATTTTTTCTTAAAGCGGCCCTGATTCTAGGATCTGGCACGCAGCAACAATGATTAAGACAGCAGCAGTGGCAGGAGGTTGTCAAAGCTGCAAGAACAGGTAGGAGAGAGCAGCACAGTCTGCCAAGTGTCCTGATTCTGACTGTACAGTCCGGCATTCCATACATTGGGTCGGAAATTATGTAAGCCTGCTCTCCCATTCCACCCTTGACTGCAGCTCTTACCTTGCTGCAGTATATGATGTAGGAGGAGTCAGAGTGCTGCACTGCACTATACAAACTGTGCCATGATGTGGGCAGTCTGTGCAGAGCATCATTGATATAATCATTAAGAGTCATCAATGCTCTGGACAAAGTTTCTTCATACATGGAACAAGCAGAGGTGGGAGATGCTATTAAAACCAACAGACAGCAGGTAGGAACATTTTAGGGAGAGGGAAGAATGGTTGGGGAAGTGTATGTATAAAGGGAAGAGTGCCCCACTGTCCCCTTGTCACCTCACCATTCTCCCATTGTAAAATATGAGTAGGGCCGAATCACTACTCTTACACACAGACCCATTAAATTTATAAAACACCCCAGGTCCCAGACTGGATTTTGAATTTAAGTGCTGCAGATGCAGGTTGTTGTCAGATTGGCCAAGTTGTGTACCTTCAAATTCCAAGCCGTGATGATTCATATGGTTTAGCATTTTTGGTGCTTTGGAATATATTGCTGAAATAAAAATGTTATATTGATTTCTTTATAATATTAAAAATAAGTATGTGGTAAAAAAACAGTGGAATCATACAGAAACTTAATAGTAAAATCAAACTGAAGCAGAACTAGCATAATGAGAATACTATACATATGAAATAGATATTCACCTGTAGGATTAGAGAAATCCATCATGCTTGATGTGGGTTGTAATAGGTCAGGACTGCTAGAAGAAAATGTACAGGGAATTGGCATGATAGCAACACTGTGTCTGGACTGTCTAGTGCCAACAATACTGTCATCTTGAGACTGGGTAACACTGCCATCACTAAAATAAAAATGAAAGAACACAGCAGTTTGCAAAAGCAGTACGACTTTGTTTTGTTTGCAAAAAATGTAACATATATTTATATTGTTCTTATGGTGCATTTGTGGATTTTCAGTTTATGGTTTTTGCAGTCCAACTAGTTAGTAACAATAATAATAAGGTGAAACAGAGGCTATTTTACTGAGGCTATCAAACATAGCAAGCACTATTAACAAATATAAAAAGTTTATTAATGTTTCTTTATTAACTAATTTTATGCCAAAATATTGCTTAAACTATTATCCTGCTGTTAGGAACCCTTCTAACTAGTACAGCAAAACCCGGAGTCTGCTCTGAAAGTCTGGTGTTCACTGTTGCCCCTAGTGGTGGGGACAGACTTGGCCGCAGACTAACAGAGGGTCGTGAAATGTGTACCGACTGGGGAGAACCCAGGAAAGCGGAATGAAGTCCAGGCAAGGGTCGAGGGCCGGCAGCAGACAGCGTATCCAACAAACAAGCCGAGGTCAGAGGTCAAAGGCATGGTAGCAAGGTCCAAGGTACAGGCAAGAAAGATCAGGGGCACGAGCAAAACAGGCAGGGTCCAAATCAAAGCAAGGGGTCATACTCGAGAAATTGACAGAGTATCCACAGGACAGGAACAAGGAGCAAGCAGGTCAGCAGAACTGAGACAGAAAAGCTATAACCGGCAGTGTGGCTACAGACCTCACTGCCCTAAATACTCCAGTCAGCCAATCAGAGCCTAGCTCTGAAATAACACACAGGCCCCTGCTAATTAATTTATAGGCTGATGAATTAGCCCACAGACTGGTGGGTACACTGCGCGCGTGCCTGGCTTTCCTATCTTGCCATGACGCGGCGCCGGGGAGATTAGTGTCCGACCTTGGCAACGGTCGGGTCTTCAGCGGAAATGACGTCCCGGTCGTCAAGGTGACAGCCGGGACGCTAGAGGGAACAGGAAGCGAGCTGCGGCGGCTGTGAGTGCCGCCGCGGCTCATAACACCTGCAGAACAAACAGTATTGCTCAGTCCAAAGCATTGTGATCTATTGCAATAAAAACTGCTGAAATTGATGTAATTAATAATTGCAGACACATATTTGTAGACAGACTGTTGTGTGCTAAAACAAAAGTATTCCATTTCAATGAGCAATCTCGTTTAAATAATTAAGAAAATATCACACAGCAATTGTACACTAGTACTATACAACATATTGAAAGTATTGATTATTCTAATGAAATAAGTTTTAATTTAAAAATAAATAAACATAAACAACATACTAAGATTAAAATATGTTGATGATATTGTCGACTTAAGTAAAAGAAAATAATTATTTTGATCGTTCAATGAATGTTAGTAAACATAAGGAAGGCATGTATAATTTTAACCTCCCTGATGTTTGTAAAACGGTTTAAATATTTTTATGTTTGAGGTACTTTAATTAATTTTTCATTTTCTTAACCTCCCACACTCTGCACCTGCCTAATCCACCCTGAGTTAATTTTTTCCAGTAACCGAAGATAAAGTCTCTGAACCTGAGTCATTATGGAGAGCAAAGCAAAAATAAAGGCGTAAGTTTGCTCCTGGACAACCATGGTCATCATCACCATTTATTTATATAGCGCCACTGAGTCCGCAAAGCTGTACAGGGAACTCATTCACATCAGTCCCTGACCTATTGGAGCTTACAGTCTAAATTCCCTAACATACAAACACACAGACAGACAGACAGACAGATACTAGGGTCAATTTTGGTAGCAGCCAATTAACCTACTAGTATGTTATTTGGAGTGTGGGAGGAAACCGGAGCACCCGGAGGAAACCCACGCAAACATGGGGAGAACATACAAACTCCACACAGATAAGGCCATGGACGGGAATTGAACTCATGACCCCAGTGCTGTAAGGCAGAAGTGCTAACCACTTAGCCACCGTGCTGCTCATCTTGCTAATTCTAAAGAAACCACCTCTTGATCCAAATACCCCTCTATTTGTCTCCAGACTACTTGAGTAACTTTTGTACAACCACCTTTCTCATTTTCTATGCTCCAAATTCAATCTAGACCATCTGCAATCAGTTCTGCTGCCTCCAATATTTCACTGATACTGCACTCACAAAAGTGATCATTGATCTACTTACAGCAAAGTCTATGGGTCATTTCTCCAAATTCATCCTCCTAGACTTCTCAGCTGTTTTTGACACTGTTGAACACCCTCTTCTCCTACACACCATTCGCTCCACTGGCCTTCGTGGCACAATTCTTACCTAGATCACTTCCTACTTCTCTAACCACCCTTTTTTTGTCTCAAACCTCTGACACATAATCTCCTGCACTACCATTATTTGGAGTCCCACATGGTTCTGTTCTTGCCACTCTGCTTTTCTCACTGTACACCTATTCTCTAGGGTAATTAATTTGCTCATTGGGCCTCCAGTACCACCTCTACACTGACAACATTTAAATCCACCTCTTATCCCCTGACCTCTTCCCTTCTGTAATTTTTTGAGTACCAACTGTCTCTCTGCTATCTCCATATGGATGTCCCAATACTACCTAAAGCCCAACATGTCCAAAACTGAGCTTATCATCTTCCCGCTTCCCAGAATAACCCCTCAATTCTCCCTCACCATCAATAACACTACAATTTCCCCAGTCTCCCAATCCCACTGCTTTGGTGTCACACTTGATGCTACCAATACACTTATCCACTCTCTAATCACATGCTGTCTTGACTACTACAACCGCCTGCATTCCCCTCACTTAGGTATCCATGATTCAGCCTATCTTAAATGCTGCAGCAAGACTGCTTTTCTCTCTCACACATGTCATCCAGAATCCAATTGAAATTATTCAACCTTGCCTACAAAGCCCTCGACAACACCATTCCTTCATACAACTTAAATTTAATTTAAAAATACTCTCCCACAACCTCTCCCTGCACTTTGACACATCTCTGGTAACCACCTCTCACTCCCCTCTACAAGACTTGCCCTGTGCCGCTACCCACTTATGGAATTCCTTGCCACGCCTTCAAATCTTTAAGCGCTCTCTGAAAACCGATGCCTTTATTATAGCTTACTTTAATCTAAACTATACTGACCACATTAGTGCATCCTCACAACTGTCCTAATCTCCACTCTGAGATGCACTCACTCCTTTTTTTTCAACTATTATTATTATGGATGCCTTTGTGCATTTTTAACTGGTGCTCCCCTACATTTCTGTATTTGTGTATCCACATTTTATACAAAATCATTTATTTGTTCATTAAGCTCCATAATGATAAAAAGTAACACTTCTATCATTTTTAGACTCTTCTTTGTGTAACGCTCCCCTAGTAGCGTTTTAGTAAACCATGCATTCCAGTGACTGGTTGCTATGGTGACAGCCCAGCCCAGTCTGTGAGAGACTGAGTGATAAGAAAGAGTGGCTGTCAGGAAAGGGAAAAGGGAAAGGGAGGTTTGGAGAAGATTAAGGAGAGAAAGTGCAGGAAAAAGAAACACACATTGAGACACAAGCCAAGAGAGCTGATGTGAAAACTGGGTACCTTGGACAGTGGAGTTGGTTGTCCAGGGTCCACTGGCATTGCCCAGGAGCTGGTGAGTGACAGCTGCCATCTAGAGACAAACACTACTGTCCCCTAAACAAGAGTGGGTTAGCACAGAGGAGCCCCCAAGGGGAAGAACCCCATATCACTAAAGAGAACCACCAAGAGAGAAGTGACCCTGGAGAGTGGCAGGGGCAGTATAGTTGATATGTCAGCTTGAGGGGCTGAGAGTACACAGAGGAATGTGTCAAAACCAGAGCTGTGAGTACACAGAGTCAGAGCCAAAGAGAGAAATCAACCCCGCAGAGGAGGGGTGAGCTGTAGTTGAGAGTTACACAGAGTGTGTCATAACTTCATTGAGGAGAAGCTGCCTACTTGTTAGCATCTATGTGGGTGCCCTTGCAGAGAAGGGGTGAACTGCAGTGAAGTATGGAGTATGAAATATGGAGTATGGAGTTTGGGAGACATGTGAACTATGTAATATAACATCTAGATAAAATTAAGAACTGTGCTGGAGAAAGTAAGTAGCTGTATATATTTCTTTATTGCTGCAACCATTATGATTATTGTGCTGGAGGAAAAGGAGTGTAAATAAAGAGTTCAGTTTGTGATAGAGATGGTCTGGCGCCCAAATTTTTCTGATGTTTAATGCACAATACCACAAAGTGACATCACCACTACTTACAAAGAGACTTTGCAGTAAAATACCTGCATTTGTAGGGACCCTTTGGTTATTTACACCCATGCCTATCAGCTAGCCAGGGCTGGAGAAGGAGGTGCACTGTGTAACATTTGCACCCCCCATTACAGTCATGACCAAAAGTTTTGAGAATGACACAAATATTATTTTTCACAAAATCTGCTGGTTTTATTATGGCAATTTACATATACTCCAGAATGTCATGAAGAGTGATCAGAGTCCCTCTTTGCCATGACAATGAACTTTATCCCAAAAAACAAAATTTCCACTGCATTTCAGCCTTGCCACAAAAGGAGCAACTGATATCAGGTCAGTGATTCTCTCGTTAACACAGGTGAGAGTGTTGACGAGGACAAGGCTAGAGATCACTCTGTTATGCTGATTGAGTTAGAATAACAGACTGGAAACTTTAAAAGGAGGGTGGTGCTTGAAATAATTGTTCTTCATCTGTTAGCCATGGCTAGCTCAAGGAAACACGTGCAGTCATCATTGCTTTGCACAAAAAGGGCTTCACAGGCAAGGATAATGCGGCTAGTAAGATTGCACCTAAATCAACCATTTATTGAATCATCAAGAACTTCAAGGAGAGAGGCTCAATAGTTGTGAAGAAGGCTTCAGGACGCCCAAGAACGTCCAGCTGGCACGAGGACTGTCTCCTAAAGTTGATTCAGCTGCGGGATTGGGGCACCACAGTGCAGGGCTTGCTCAGGAATGGCAGCAGGCAGGTGTGCGTGCATCTCCACACACAGTGAGGTGAAGACTTTTGGAGAATTGCCTGGTGTCAAGAAGGCCAGCAAAGAAGCCATTTCTCTCTAGAAAAACATCAGGGACAGATTGATATTCTGCAAAAGGTACTGGGATTGGACCACCGAGGACAGGGGTAATTTTTTCTGATGAATCCTCTTTCAGATTGTTTGGGGCATCTGGAAAAACACATGTCCAGAGAAGGAAAGGTGAGCGCTACCATCAGTCCTGTGTCATGCCAACAGTAAAGCATCCTCAGACCATTCATGTGTGGGGTTGCCTCTCAGCCAAGGGAGTGGGCTCACTCACAATTTTGCCTAAGAACACAGCCATGAATATAGAATGGTACCAAAACATCCTCCAAGAGCAATTTCTCCCAACCATCCAAGTACAGTTTGGTGCCGAACAATGCCTTTTCCAGCATGATGGAGCACCTTGCCATCAGGCAAAAGTAATAACTAAGTGGCTCGGGATCAAAATATCAAAGTTTTGGGTCCATGGCCACGAAACTCCCCAGACCTTAATCCCATTGAGAACTTGTGGTCAATCTTCAAGAGGCGGGTGGACTAACAAAAACCCACAAATTCTGACAAACTCCAAGCAATGATTAGGCAAGAATGGGTGGCCATCAGTCAGTATGTGGCCCAGAAGTTGATTGACAGCATGCCAGGGCAAATTGCAGAGGTCTTCAAAAAGAAGTGTCAACACTGCAAATAATGACCTTTTGTATAAACTTAATGTAATTGTCAATAAAAGCCTTTGATACTTATGAAATGTTTGTAATTTTATTTTCGTACACCATAGCAACATCTGACAAAAAGGTCTAAAAACACTGAAGCAGCAAACTTTGGGAAAACTAATACTTGTGTCTTTCTCAAAACTTGTGGCCATGACTGTACACAAAGGGACATTTGATAGAGAATTATTATTATTGAACAAGCCATGGGAAGCTAACAAGACTACTCTGTAAACAGATGAACAGTTTTGTCATAAGAGTGAAATAATACACTATATATTGTAAACATATACTTTTAGGTCTGTCTATCAATGCAAACATAGAAATAGTATTAACTACTATAATTCCTTTTATCTTTTTCCAAACCCTATTACTGCCTTGTTGAATTAAGATGTAGCCAGCTCTTTAGCGGACTAATTTTTTTCTTGGTACAGGACAGCTTGCTATACAGCATCTGGTGCTTATTAATTGTAACAATTTAGGTACAAAACAATCCCCTTAGAAGGTGAAACAGATACAGAAAAAGAGAAAAATTAATTGGTCATGCAACAGACATAGCAATAAATAACTATATCAAAATTAGCATTATTCAGCTACTACTTCATTTAGGGACAGATAAACACTGAACAATGTAAAATTGAAAGATATGCAAAGTTACATAATAAATAAAGCACATGAAGAAATATGGTTATTCTACATTAATTTAGGAAATGTTTCTTTCTGTAGCGATCACTAGGGAATAGAGATGGTCAGTGACCCCCGTGTTTTGGTTTTGTATTCGGTTTTGGATCTGGATTACCTTTGTGTTTTGGTTTTGGTTTTTGCAAAACCGCCCTTGCGTGTTTTGGTTTTGGTTTTGTTTGGTTTTGTTTTGCTATTTTCGAAAAAAATATATATTTTTTTATCTAACATAACCTAATTTAGTGCTCCACCAGTTTCTATTCCATTATCTATGCCCCCCCCCCCGCCCTCCACTTGTAGTTGAAAATAAAAAAAGCAGCCTGCACAGACTGTGGAACTAGAAATTCGAATATACAAAGAAATGGACAAAGACAGTTTGGTATCTGTTTGCATCAGATCCCCTCTCCACTAGGAGTAAAATAGAAAACTATTCAGCCGTTATATAATCTAGAATATAAATAGAAATGGACAAAGGCAGTTTGGTATCTGTCTGCATCAGACCCCCCCCCCCCTCACATCCACTTGTAGTAAATTAGAAAAAAAAGCAGCCTGCATATACTGTAGAACTAGAAATTCGAATATACAAAGAAATGGACAAAGGCAGTTTGGTATCTGTCTGCATCAGATCCCTTCTCCACTAGGAGTAAAATAGAAAACTATTCAGCCGTTATATAATCTAGAATATAAATAGAAACTGAGAAAGGCAATTTGGTATCTGTCTGCATCATAATCATCAACATCCTCATTAGCGCCCTCGTCACCTCCTTTCCAAAGTGGCATCCTCAATTTGTGTATCACCGGCTACACTCGGGCTGTTCAGGTACTTATCAGCAGAACTGCTGAAAGGGCCCTTCTTTATGGGTACACTAACAGAATGCTCACGATTAGACATACCACTGTTGGATGGACTCTCCACAGGGATTGGTGTCATTTGTGAATCAGAGCAAACATTATTCTCTAATGCCTTACTGTTATCTTGCAGCTCGGCTTTGATGCGTAACAGTAGTTGTGCACCAATTGTAGGCTCGGTAACTTTCTGCCACTAATAGCCAAAGGTGAAGGCCTCATTCTCTCTTTGCCACTGCGTGTGTAGAATGGCATGTTGGCAATTTTTTTTTTTTTTTGGACTGATTTCGAAACACTGTGTAGTTTGACATCGCCTTGCCCAGATGACGTACTGGGAACACTAACATCAGGACTGGTGACAGAACCTGGTTGCTCATTCTGATCATATGTGGACTGCTTTGAATCCATTCTGAGCCCAAAGCACTGTGGAGTGCTAAAAATTATTTGGTAAAATACTGCTGACAGATAGTAATTTTGACAGCCAGAAATATTTATGCACAATTATGTGGGACACCCCAAAAGCACTGGGGAGTGCTAAAAATTAGTTGGTAGATACTGCTGACAGATAGTAATTTTGACAGCCAGAAATATTTATGCACAATTAGGGGGGACACCCCAAAAGCACTGGGGAGTGCCAAATATTGAAAAGAAACAAAACCTCTATCCTCCTCTCTTCTCTAGCGATTTTTGTTACAACAATTGGAAAAAGAATATTGGATTCTCTGTCCCTGCTCTAATCAGCCTGTGACTACACCCTGCTCTCTCCCTCTGTCAAATGGCGATGGATTGCTGTGGAGGCGTGTATTTATAATCTTGAAGTATCGCGAGAACCGAGCCCCGAGATCCGACGACATCACGATGACGTTTGGCCTCGATTTGGATTCGGAGCGGGCGGGAGAGTACCGAACTACTCAGCTTGGTACTTGGATACCCAAAGTTCGGGTGGGTTCGGTTCTTGGGGAACCGGACCCCCCCATCTCTACTAGGGAAGCAATGTCATGTCTGAGGGGTGTGGCTTGGTGTAGAGTTGCCTGCAGCTGCTGGTGTATCTCATATGATAAGAACTCTGAGGTTACAAAAACTACAGCAGTCAGATTCCTGTTTCAATTGATATATGGGTGACAAGTACATAGACTATTGTACCTGCCTATCCAGCACTGGAAGGGATAACATCAATCAAAAGCTACCAATATTACCACTTATTTGTTGAGTTTACAGGTCAGGTTAGTTTGGGGTTTAACCTGCTTCTCTGTTGGAACATTACACACTATTGCTTCTATGTCCTCGCTGCTGTGATTGTTTTTATTTATGGCAGGTGAGTAACTACATAGGGTCCAAACTGTGTAGACAACAATTTGTCTGCAAGGAATCAGCAGTAACGATCTTACCATTGTTTTTTGTCTTGAGGTCACTGTAAGTGCTCATTCACTAACGTCATAATTTACATAAGTTTTAGATGAAAGTTATTATTATTATTGTTATATTTTATTATTATTTTTTATTTAGGTGCCACAAAAGAACTGTATGTTACGCCAGGAGAATAACCCAATCAATCAGGATTTGCACAGGCTTTCTCTAGGATGCGGAGTCTAACGAACCCCTTGGTGTTCACCAAGAGCCGCTGCAAGGTGGTATGGGTTTTGCTGCCAAAGGTTTGCAGGTCGCGGTCCTGAGGGAAGCCCCCTGACGTGAAAGGTGGTAAGATGGAGAAGCTGCGGTAGGAGGGATCCAGTTACTGGAGAACGGAGCACAACAGGTGTTGCGGCTCCGAGGGAGAGTCCAAAGGAAGTCAGTATAGCTGGGTCTGGTACACAATCGTGCAGCGCAGTACAAAGGAGAATAGAGAAGTCGGAGTCAGAAGGAAAGCCTAGGTCAAATTTCAAAATGTTCTAAGTACACGGTAACAAAGAGCGATCCAATAACAAAGTCAGGAACCCTGGTTATACACTGAAGAACTGAAGCACAAGCACAGAAAACTCAGGAGCAGACTGAACATTGGAAACAGAAAGCAGGATCAGACACTGAGAGGAATTGTTGCTCTGACACAGATCCTGACACAGATCCTGTGTCAGAGCTGGACTAAATAGCAGAGCAGATTTGAATTCTCCGTCTATGCAGTCACATTATTGCACTGCCGAGAGCCAATAGCTGGAAATCGGGAAGCACGCTTGTTAGCAGAATGGAAGCAGGAACGAGGACGGGTAAGTATCTTACACCGTAACATTATACATGACATTTACAGACAGCAATAATTTATAATATATTACACAATACATGAAAAACAATATGAAAAGGCCAGATATACAAAGTAAACAAAAAATACACAGATAACATTGTAATGCAGATCAAATTATTTACGGGACAATGAATGAGAATGATGGTAATATCTAACATGAAGTAGGTCTGGCAAAAACAATGGTAAGATTGTTGCTGCTGATTCTTTTCTAACAAATTGTTGACTATATGGTCTGGACCCTATGTAGTTACTCAGAGACTTCGAGATTCTGCTCCTCAGATGACGCAAACTATCATAATATCCAATCATGGTAGGGAGAACGTAGTGCAGATAGTGTGTAGAGCTCTAACGGATGAGCAGGGTTAAATCTAACCAGCCTGATCTGCAAACTCAGTCTAAACTAGATTAAACCATAGCTAGTGTGATGACAATTGCATGAACAAAGAACACAACCAAAACAGTGGAAGACATTCATCAGGTAGAGTCAATGTTAACATGTCCTACTGTTGTTCAAGAAAAATCTGTGTTTTGACTATATCAACTTGAGCTTAAGCATTTGGAATGCAAAAAAGTGCTTCTGATTGAGTATTCAAATCGCTCAGCTCCTATTACCTGGATCTGTTTCTCTTTGATTATCTACTACTGTGTATGACCTGCCTACTATATAGAAATTAGTTTACATTCAGGGCACTTTCAAGATGGTTTCTGTATCTTGAAATTATGTTAAATTAATACTATTGGCTACTGAACTTCAGCTAATACACCAGTTTTGTAAACATGGCTACTTTTAATAATACATGGATATGTTCTGTGAAGGACAATTACATGCTGAGGTGGAGCAGAGTAGAGCTTCCAATCTCATGCTGAAGTTTCAAAAAGGTCATCTAGAAAGGTTTGAAGTACAATATCTAGGTCACTGAGCGGGGGACTGTGATGAAACAAGTTTGATAACACTTTACCCAGCTTGTTCCTCATCTCTCACAAAATGTGAATTATGACATGTACTTTTTAGAGTTTTGGTTTTGTTCCCCAGCTCACCAGAGTACAACTGCAGTGTCTAATTACATGTGGATAAGGGGATCATTGTAAATATGTATATCGTTTATTGTATATTGCTGGTATTGCAGTGAAGCTGTTATTCATTGTCCTTAAAGTGAAGCCAGGTGGGTTAGTTGTAACGATCAGATTGCAGAATACAGGTGAGGAGGACCAATTAGTAGCCATTGTTCCTCCACAGGACTAGTCCAGACATTGTGTCAGTGTCAGGATTCCTAATAAAAACCACAGAGAGACCATAGTGAAATGAAGTGGTTTTTATTAACACCGGTTACACAGGTTTCAGGTTGCGGTACGGTAGGGTATGGCAGAAATAGCTAAAGAACACAGTGGATAACAGATGCAGAATGCGGTGGTCCGCAAGACTTTACCACGAAGTAGTGGAGATGGAACACAAGGTGCGATGGTCTGCGGAGCAAGGCACTGAAGATTCAGAGAACAGGTAGCAATAATATGCAAGGCGTTACCACAGGATACAGAAGTAGACACATGGGCTGAGATGATCTGCGGATAGATGTGCTGGGAACTTCAGACAACAAGTAGCAATAATATGCAGAGCGTTACCACAGGATAGTGGAGTAGACACAGAGGATGTGATGATCTGCGTATAGATGTGCCAGAGATACAGAGAACAGGAGCCAGGGAACAGGAACAGCAACACAGGTAAATGCAATAGATGATCTGGCAAAGGTAGCTTGGGACAATCAGGCTTATATAGGCCAGAAGCAGGTGTTTAAGCTTTCAGCAATAACAAGGCAGGTAACAGCAGTCTAAGTACCAGAATGGCCCCTTTGGTGGTACTACTTTGGTGGTACTACAGGCAATATACAAATATTTACAAAGGTCCAACAAAGAACCTGCAGACAGGAGCTGCAGGATGCAGGTCGTGACAGTACCCCATCCTTTAAGAGCGGATTCCAGATACCTAATTTACCAGGAATGGTCAAAAAACTCAGAGTCATAGTCCAGAATTAGGCATGTAGTAGGGAAATCCTCATCCATGGGCAGAAAAGGTACGGAAACCATGTCCAAGGAATGCAGGGATCCCAAAGTCACACTTCTCTTCTTTTTACCTTTCTTTTTATGGCTTTTAGAGGGTTGCTGTAAATGGAGTAGCCAGAGATAAAGAAAGTGGCATAGATAAAGCACTGGGAGTGGAATTGGCAAGTGCTGGGGCAAATTCTTTGATCACTGCATCAGTAAAAAGCTGTAAATCAGACAGTATGGGAACTTTGATTTCAATGATGGGGCTTTCCCTGTAAAGTTGGATAACAGGTAATACACTTGCTTTTTTTGGGTATCTAGGAGGTCAGGTACAGAGGGAAAATAAGATATACAAAATTTAATAAGGGATTAACTTGTTGAATATCCCCATTGAAGGTAGGTGGTTGGAAGTCTGGAACAGAGGATGAATTCGGTTTAGCGCGAGGCTTAGTCAGCTCGGGTTAAACATACGTCCCTGGGGACTCGGGCAGGACAACCTTGACAGAAGACATCCCGTACTGGGCGGATGCCTTGGCAGGAGGCCCAGACTGGGCACCAGGCTTGGCAGGAGGTCCTGACTGGGCACCAGGCTTGGAAGGAGGCCCAGACTGGGCACTAGGCTTGGATGGAGACACAAACTGGTCACCAGGCTTGGAAGGAGGCACGAACTGGGCCCCAGGCTTGGAAGGAACAGCACTGTGAGATGCCTTCACGCAGACAACACTGTGAGAAGCCTCAGCGCAGACAGCACTGGGCTGAACAGCATGTAGTGGCAACTCGGGCTGAACCGCATGGAGTGGCAACTTAGGCTGAACCGCATGGAGTGGCATTATTTCTGGAGCGGACTGGAAGGACAGGGCCCTCTCTGGAGCGAACTGGAGGGACAGGGCCCTCTCTGGAGCGGACTGGAGGGACAGGGCCCTCTCTGGAGCGGACTGGAGGGACAGGGCCCTCACGGAAGCAAAAAATGTCTCTGGAACGGAGACAGAAGATTGCGACTTAGGGCTGGAGACAAAGACTGAAGACTTGGGACCAGAAACAGTGGATGGCACCTCTCAGCAGAAGGCAGAGGATGGCACCTCGGAACAGGAGGCTGAAACTAGCATATTAAACTTCATACCAGGGAACAGAACAGACTGAAGTGTAGAAACGGGAGGCGCTGTGTAAACAAATCCATAATGAGGAGGAGACAGTTCTGTAGAAGTTCGTGGTCTATGGAGTGGGCAGTCTTGTTAAAAATGTACATCACTGGCACAGTAAAGACATAATTCATTGGTCCTTCTGCGCCATCGCTCCCCCTCAGTCAGGTGGGACGTGGAGCACCTGAGAACCTGGAGTTTGCTACACTATGCTTTTTAGTTGATTGCAAACTTGTAGAGACATTGAGAGGTGTCGCTTGTACAGATAAATTTAGTTCTTCCCTAGGTAATTCCAGTGCCGGGCAAAGAACTCTTGACTCCACCTTATTGCAAGATACAGTCTCTGGAGGGTGTACTGTAGTGATAACTTTGTTCCTGGAAAAATAATTTGTCACTCCAGAGTTGGTATCGGAGCAAAAAGCACTTGGAATGGAAACTGGAAGTTGTTTAAGCACCTTAATTACCAAAGAGGACACTTGAGAAATTTGAGAGCGTAGCTGGAGAATGTCCACATGGAGCATCTGGACAATTGGAATTTTAGAACAAATAGTAGTCATGATCTCAGGACGTTGCATGCTGAGTAAAGCCAATACCCTGACAATCGTCAAAAGAAGTGGGGAAAGCGTACAACAGCAGGCTCAATTTAGGGCCAAATCATACTGTCAAGATTCCCAATATAAACCACAGAGAGAACGCAGTGAAATGAAGGATAGTGGAGTAGACACAGAGGAAGTGATGATCTGCAGGTAAATGCAGCAGATGATCTGGCAAAGATTGCTTGGGATAGGCAGGCTTATATAGGCCTGAAGCAGGTGTTTAAGCTTCCAGCATTAACAAGCCAGGTAAGAGCAGTCTAAGTACCACAGTGGACCCTTTGATGGTCAGTGGTACTACATTCAGGATACAAATATATACAAAGGTCCAACAAAGTACCTGCAGACAGGAGCTGCAGGATGCAGATCGTGACAGTCTGAAACCCAGTAGGGGAACTTCTGTGGAAGCACAGCTCATCTCCACTCCCCCTCCAACTCACTGATACAGCACTCACCAATATTTAAGAGGGAGAGAGGAAGGGGTTTGCCCAGGGAAGGGAAAGCACTGTTAAAATTTGACCCTGCATATCAGGAACCTCTGGATGTGAGGAGATTTGTCCATTCTGAGAATTAATTCCTGGAAGGTGCAGGGTGGCTGATTGTTGAGTTGCCATTCTCTACCAGTGGACTACATTTGCAGATCCATCGGTCTTCAAGATAGGACAGCCAGGTGACTGTAACTCCTTAAGCTAGTGGGGTGTCACGACCCTGAAATAGTATTGAGTGCATCCCTTGTCTCTGCCAAGATGGAACTCACTCAGGAGTGTGGAGTCTAATGGGTAGGCGGTTTTCGCCAACGACCGCCGCAAGAGGGTATGGATTTTGCCGCTCCTATCCCGCAGGTCGCGGTCTCTTAAATGAGTGCTGGCAGAGCAATAGTGGAGCTTTAAACACAATGAGTTGGTACAGGTGGCCAGAGAGAATCTGGATACACAAGCTAATAGTCCTTGGCTCAGTGGTAACACAAGTAATAGAAATGCTGAAATATGATAGCAGCGGTATAGATGATGAATCCGGATAATTGCAAATAGACACAGATGTAGTTGAATGAAAGGAGTAACTCAGGGGCAACAGCAGACAGTACTAACACACACTCAGCAATTGGTAACTCATGGAGACTGCAAGGAATATAATAGAGCAACAGTTTAACAGTGGTAATAACGGAGATAGAACTTTAGCTAGTCCGGAAATGGTAACTCAAAGCACAATAGATGAATCACTGATACAGCGGCAATTCAGAGAGAAGTAGTGGTAAGTTAGAACTTGGCTGATCCGCAGATAATAACTCAGAGCATAGCAATAGAATCACTGACACAGCGACAGTTCAAACAACGGTAATAATAGTATAGAACTTAGCTGATCCGTAGATGATGATTCAAAGCAACAGATGAGTTACTGGTATGCGGCGGTTCGTGATGATACAGGTAACGAAGAAAAAGAACTTAGCTGATCCGTGAATGGTGATTCAGAATAGCAGGTGAGTTACTGGCATAGCGGTAGTTCCAATATAGAGCAGAAACGTTGAACTCGTTGATCCACAGATGGTGATTCCAAGCAGTAGAGATGAGTACAGGTGTAGCAAGCAGTTCGTTAATAACGGTTCAATATGTGGAAGTAACGGAGGAGTAGAACTTAACTGATCCGTGCATGGTGATTTAAGTAAGGAGTAGTACAGCAGCAGTCTCGATGGCGAGGTAATGGAGGTGTTGAGCTAGCTGGACGGGAGGTGATGAATTCGAGCAGCAGTGATGAGACCAGGTGTAACAATCAGCTCGTAGACGGCAGCAGCAACGAGGAGTATAGCTGGTTCCAGACAGTCAACGGACAACAGGTGAGTCAGACCAAAAAAAGCCAAATCCTACTGAGAGTGGGTAACTCGAAGAACAAGCAAAGGACCGGAAACCATGGGAAGTTTAAATAGTGCTCCAAAATGTTTAGAACCAATGGGAACAGGTAGGAGGTCATAAGTAAGTAACAGGTAGCATATGCGCAGAAGAAACTACAAGTGAAGTCTCCATGATAAAGTTAGTAAATCTGATCACAGCTTACAAGAGGAAGGTAATAGCGCCAGTACCTGTCTATGGGACCAGCGTGTGACATGGGGTAAGGGAGAGATGATGTGTTAAACTGCCTGGTATTTTATTTATTGTTTGTATATAATATTCTACTGTTGTTTTTATTACAATAAATGTACTGGTGTAAATTTCTATCTGCATTTGACTGGCACTCCTCGGTGTCCAGCTAGCGTAAAGTGCGTAAAATTGGGCCAGAAAACCTGGTATCTTCACAGGGATGGCTAACGGTCTTATCATAAACCAGTAGAACAAGATAGAGAGGTCTTCACCTATAGCAGCCGCCTTTCCTGTAGAGCTCGTTATGCTCACAAGTACTCGGATGCCCCCAGGTCTTATGCTCAAAGTAGAACAGTTTTCTGAACGTACCGTAGCACAGAGTAGCGGGGAGAAGAAGCAGGCGTGGTCAGAAACAGGCCGAGGTCTTGGGTCTGAAGTAGATACCGTGGTCAGATTCAGGCAAGGTGTCAGGGCTGGTATCAAACGAGGAGGATCCAGAAACGAAGCAAAGGTCAGGGCAACAGGCAAGAATAAAATCCAAATAACAGGGCCAAGGGTCGTACACGAGAAATCCAACAGCTAAAGAGGTTCAGAGCACAGGAGCAGGCTAGCACACAGAAACTGGAAACTATAAACGGCAAGGAGGCTAAGCCCTCCCTGCCTAATATACAGAGTCTGGCCAATAGGAAACAGGATAGAGCCTGGGATAAATCAGCCTCAGTGGCTGGTTAATTAATGAGGAATCCTAAAGCTGCGCACGCGCCCGGCTGCCCTTAATGCCGGGACGAGGCACTACAAGTTTGCAGCGTCCCGACTGTTGCCTAGGCAACGGCCGAGGCAAGAACAGGAAGTGATGACCGGGACGCATCCTGCGGGCACAGTGAGTCTTAGATCCAAACCTGCAAAACTAGAGACTATTGCTTCTCGGCCTGTGCAAGAAATTAAAAAAACAATTGCTATGTTTTCATGGAATCACTGGGTATTACAGAAAAAGTATACCTAACAATAACACTCATACTAAACTGTTAACAGAACTCATGAGTAGAAAAGGACACCATACTTGTATCTGGACACAAGAGTGTGAGGCCATCATGATAGCACAGAAGTCTATCTAGTCTATCTAATTTCCTTATACTGGTCACTCTGGTCACTCTGTGCGTCATACAAACCAATACTTCTGTGTATGGTTTCAAAGCAGTTTCTTTTCCAATTGAGGGCCTTAAGTAGAGCTGGACATAATTTCTGCTTACAATAGTTATAATCCCAAGTTCATAAATAAATGCCTATCCGTTAAGAGCTCATTCACAGCAAGAGCTCTAAGCTCTAAGAACTCTTTTTATTTTACCAACACGTGGATCTGTTCTTCAAAATGCCAGCAGTTCCAGCCTGGATCTAAGTCAGATAATAAAGAGAATGAATGAGAGTACAGCAGGTGCCCACTTGCCCTACTGCTTAATCCTGAGCATGCTGGGACCTGTAGTGCACCATGGACAAAATGCTCAATTTATTAAATTTTGCACTATATTAATCCACACCAATTTTTCCAGGGGTGTGGGAATAGTCCTCATGCTATTCAGCATAGGGCTGATTAATTCTGGGGGCAAGGGCAGGTTGTCACTATGGCAGAGGGATCCCATACTTCAGGTGTCCCTGCTAAAGTGTCACCATCCCTGGCTGGCATAGACTAGTGTGGGTATTGTCAATTTTGGGGGACCCCAGTTTGCCAGTACCACCCTAGAATGGTAGCGCTGGGACTGGTTTGGATATTTTGGGTGTGCCAGGTCTTTTTTCTTTTTCATTATGTATTTAGTTTTTTCATAAAATACAAGGGCCCTGCTGATGATTCTCACCATAAGCATGGATCTTGCACTATAAGGGAAGCAGGCACAACTAATTTGTTCCCTACAGGCAGGTGCTTTCTCCTCAACATAGTAGGAGCATTAACTTACTGTACTATTCCTACACCTGCCCGCTTTTCCCTCCCCCACTCTGTGTAACTAAGTGTAGATACGCAAGAGGGGAGTGGCTTACCGCCGGAGGACCTGGCTAGTACTTAACTAATCTGCCTTCCAAACACCTCCGGTCAGGATGAGTTGTGACAAAGGGTAGGGACTAGAACACTGGACTCATCTATTCATACAAATTCTGGACAACTTTATTATCATAAAGCCCCACCTCCAAACTCTAAATATACCACGTGAGTGTGCTATGGTAAAACCAGTAGCTCTGTGATCCAAAGGTGGACATTTTTTATGAAAATGCACTACAGTTAACTGTGGACAGATTCTAGCCGACACTCATCTAGTAAAGTTAAACTAAATTAATGTTTTGGTGATTGCTATGGGCATTTCCATCTTTAATATACAGTTGTCTGTAGAAAAGTTTTTATAAATGTCACCCATTGTTTAAAACAGCAGCCTTCACCTGCAGCCCCCCCAGCCAACTGCTCCCGATCTTATCAGAACAGAGGCAGTCAACTTTGGCTTCATGTGAATTCCTTTGCACAGTGCAGGGAGATCACACTGTGTACCCAGAGGAGAAGGGAGTGCAATGTGCTCTCCCTCCTTCCTCTATGTTGCCCCTTTTAAAATTGGAGAGCCTTCCATCTCTTTAATGTTGGCCCTCACTGGTATAAAATGTACCAACTGATCATAGGCACAAAATTAATGCATTTAGATATATTTTAATTGCAGTTGTCCCTCTTAAGCCTACTTGGCTCTTAATATAACTAGTGTTTTGTGCCTTGTTTAAGTTGTGATATAAAATATTACAATTAGGGACCGTTACTCTTTCCTACCTACCTGAAGGGCTTAGTTGACAAGATGCTAAAACGTGTTTTGTCCAAAATCTTCCAGATTCTATTCCTTCCACCAGACACCGTATTGGACTTAATTTTTTTATTCCCCTGTCCTTGTGGAAATATCTGTTCCATATCAACAGGCAGAGTGGGAATGGAATACCTGTTGTTTTTCTTCTCAGCCACTTTTGAGATATGAGGCATGCCATTCTTTTTCTCCTTCCCCATTCTGCTGAGTAATTCCTTAAACACTGTGAGAACACAAAGTTATAGAGAATATTCACTTAAAAGGGTTGTATGTGCATTTCAATAGCAACTAAATGAAGTATTGGAAGTCAAATGATCTGAAAACTTACACATACTTGCCTACTCTTACAGAATTTCCGGGAGGCTTCCGGACTCCCGGAAGAGTAGGCAAACCTCCCGAACCCTGTAAAATGCAGAAATTCACAGCATTTACTAGCGGGGGACAGGGCTTAATTGCGTCATGGGGCTATAGTGACGTAACGACGCCGTCACGCCCCCTCCTACCCTCTGTCACATGATCTGTGCTCCGATCTCCGAATTTAAAAAGTAGGCAAGTATGAACTTACACCCACAGTCTTTGACAACACCTTAATTTTTGACATCACCCACAGTTTATGGCAGTAAACAATGATATACAGTTTGAAAACATTTAAATATATAAAGAGTTGCTTAGTATACATTTATTCAGAATTTTCACACATTAGAAGGTACTTAGTATAAATAAAAACATGTTAGAGGGTTCATGGTGAACATTTATCATGACACAGAGGCAGTGCCGTATCTAGACATGTTAGTGCCCTGGGCGCCCCCCTCTAAGTGGTAGTGACATTTGCCAAGCGAGTATGGCCAACCTAATGTGGGGGTGTGGCTAGCACTTTACTGAAAGAATTCTGTTACATGTCTGCAGACCCCAAAATTGCATACAACAGTCGATTATTTATTGTTCACTTATATTTCAATACATCTTTGCCTTACAGATATATTTTCCATTTGGAGGGGGAAGGAGAGAGGGAAGAGAGGGAAGAGAGGGAAGAGAAAGAAGAGAAAGAAGAGAGAGAAGAGAGAGAGAGAGAGAGAGAGAGAGAGATTGGCATGTTATTCTCCTGCAATGTAATGGTATATAATACAGACCCATCCCCTGTATATAATACAGCTTTATACATAGCAGGTAATTCAGCCCATATGCCCAGCATATAATAAAGAGCAAATACGTCTAATAGAGCCCTTAATACCAAATATATTGTATTTTAAATTCTGTAATTGTAAAAGAATATCCCTTCTTTACTTCTATTTTGCAAAAATCAGTTCACTGCTACCTAAACCCCCCCATAGTCAAAGCATTTGTATAAATGACCCAGTGGACAACTCTACCCAGTAATCAGCCCCCTTGCCCTGCTTTAATTCGGCACCTGCGGTCCGTCTAGCAATCCCATCAGTCTGGAAGAGAGGTTACAATCCTACTGGTGTGTTTGCTCAGGCACAAGCATTCATTACTGATACAAAGTTTAAATGCTTATTGCAAGTTGTTTAAAGGTTTTTATCTGCATCGATAAATCACCCTAATTACCATCCAGGGAAGGGAAGGAGATGTCAGCGTGTAAACAAAAAGCATATTCAAACAATCAGGGAAGTTCAAACGGTTTAGGAGCAGGCCATAACATTGGCGTAAGGTACAGATATTCTTACCTTTACTTTCCCGCAGTGGAACGCATGTGTGTTCCACTGACAGGAAGTTCGGCCTTTGGAACGCACATGCGTTCCACTGTGGGAAACTAAAAGTTTGTAGGTACAGAGCCAGGTAGCGGGCGGCTGCTGCTCCCAGTTGGGCTTTCGCCCTGGGCGACGGCACCGCCCGCACATGCCTAGTTACGGCTCTGCACAGATGTACACTTGGCTTTAATGAATACTTCCTTCCAGTGAGAACTGCAAAAGACATAATAGGCCTGTTTCATGTTCGCATATAAGTCCTTTTGTGTCAAATTCGCTCTGCGCATGCTCAAAAAGTGAATCTATTCCAATTCCCATTCATGTCTGAACACAAATGACACTTAAAGCTGCCTATAACTTGCAGGGCGGAACAAGAAAAGGTATGGGTGGACTAATGTAGGCAATGTACAGTATGAGTGTGCCGAGGACGTTCTGATGCAGATGCGACCGATTGCGGTCTTGGGTTTCCAGAAAGTACACTTGTTTTAGCCATATTATTTGCACCAGCTAGAAGGCAGATGTAAGCACCCACTGACAGTGATGACTGTTAAGGCATCGTCTTTGTTTTAAAAACTACACGTATGTTTGCCACTAGATAGCAAAGAACATGTGTATGCAAGTAAGAGAGACTATAAAAATGCATTGTAAGTACAGTACCCATTAAGAACATCCTGATTTATGTATGTAACGTAAATAAAAATATAAAAACATTTTTAAGAATGATTACATTATGATAAGTTGTTCCTTTAGTTTAAAAGGTTTTTTTTGCATGCGTTCTGATGTGACTTTATATTTCACATATACATGTGTGTAGCCTGCAGTCTGTTAACACATGGCACGTAACATTTAGGCAGAGTGTGATTCAAATCAAAGCGCATTTTGAGATCCACTCGGATTTGAATACGGCAGAAATTCCCTCACATTTCATATTCTGTTTTTTAAATGCAAGTTGTATTCAGACATGAATCAGGCCCAGTGTATAGTTACATCTAAATATTAATAGTTTGTGTAACAGAACAGAGGTCTTGGAAGCAAATAATGTTGAGCTAACACTGGCACATAAAGAACTACAAAAAAAGTTTGAAACATGGCAATCTGCATTCTTTGATGGTTACCAATTTAGAAGGTCTCTCTCTCTTACATAATTTATTATGAAGTGTAAACACAAGGTTAAAATATTCAAAAGACACATGAGGCCATATATACTGGGCAATGCTTGTGGTGAATGATCAGGCTACATGTATTAAGGATTTTGTTGGACAAAATTTAAATCGCATTCTTCTTTTTGCTGGACAATTATTTTCTATTGTTATACTTCATTGTATATTCTGCCAATTGAAGAACATATCTATGAACAATACAATGAATTTATGGAATGATATGGGCTATCATTTGATTTATTGATTTATTCTAAGAGATTAGGCATTCATATGTAAAAAAACAGACTAGAATAAATTCAGTGTTAGCGGGTGTTCCCAAGCTTGTGATTGATCTATGATAAAGATATTTTATGAAAGTGCAAAATTTTATCCACATTCTGATATCATACACAAATTTTGTAAATAAATGGAGGAGTAAAAAATATGTTCCTTCTCATATGTTGAATGCAGAACAATGCACACCGATCTTAATGTAATAAAACCTTTAAAGTGAACAAATGTGACAAATGCAAGGAGGACAGTCCCAATGCCTCAGTTACCCTTCTAAGTATTTCAAACATAAAGGTGGTACTTAAGTGGTAATAGGCAGGATTTTGAAGTGTTACTTCAACTTTTGCTGGCATGCACATTTAGCCTGAAAACCAGTAAACTGAGAAGCAGGTGCACACTTTGTTATGTGCTTGGCAAAATAAAATGCACTGCACTTCTTTAAACTCTGTAGTGAGAAAGTGAGTGTTTGGCAGGGCAATTTAATTGGGCGTGTTACTTAAAAAAGTAACGCAGTCCGCATTATTACAGTAATAGTGCGCATAATTACCGCTACTACTGTAGTTTTCAACGCCGGCTTTTTGCTCGTAGCTCCCTGTAATATTAAGCTCCCGGCTTAATATTACCTTAATAACGGTAATATGTTTCACGTGGCGGTACTTCAGGAGGAATTGAATCCCCCCCTTTATGTCACCAGAGTATTAACTTTGCAAATTCCTTAGACACAAACATCTGATTTCATACACAGTAGGATATACCGGGCCCTCCACCTCCTTGCTCATCTGTACATGAAGGACCTAGTCCATTGCTTATATGACTTCATCAAGATGATAATTCTACATCTCTGATACATGTAGTATCAAATTATTAGAGATGAGCGGTTCTGATTATGTGAAATCCAACATTGGGGATCCAAGTGAAACCGAGTCGTGACTCGATTTCTCCCACCAAACTCGGATCTCAAAACGAGACAAAACGACATTTCCAGCAATTTCTTTTTGCAAAACGCAAGTCCTCCCTTTCAGTGCCATTTTAGAAAAGACAGCGTGTAGTGAGGAGGTTAACTGCCATGCTTTGCTCAGAAAATAAAAAGAGTGAACCAGGGACATTGGAAAGTAATAGAATCCTGACATTATTGTAAAGCAGTTGTATAGAGAATAGTCAGCTAACATAGTTTGCTGATCAATTGCTTCTAATTTCAATCTTAATTAGGGATGAGCGCACTCGGATTTATGAAATCCGAGCCCACCCGAACGTTGCGGATCCGAGTCGGATCCGAGACAGATCCGGGTATTGGCGCCAAATTCAAATGTGAAACTGAGGCTCTGACTCATAATCCCGTTGTCGGATCTCGCGATACTCGGATCCTATAAATTCCCCGCTAGTCGCCGCCATCTTCACTCGGGCATTGATCAGGGTAGAGGGAGGGTGTGTTAGGTGGTCCTCTGTCCTGGTAGATCTCGTGCTGTGCTGTTTAGTTCTGTGCTGTGCTGTGCTGTGCTGTGCTGTGCTGTGCTGTGTTCTGCAGTATCAGTCCAGTGGTGCTGTGTGCTGTGCTCTGTCCTTCTGAGGTCAGTGGTGCTGCTGGGTCCTGTGCTGTGTCCTGTTCAGTCCAGTGGTGCTGTGTCCTGTGCTCTGTGCTTCTAAGGGCATAGTTATTTCCCCAATATTCCCCTGTGTTTAAAAAAATAAAAAAAAGTTTTTTTAAAAAATACCAAAAACTACTTTAATTTTTTTTAATTACCACAAAATTTGCACAACCAATCCTGCAGTATAAGCCCATTGGTACTGCAATATTACCAAGTTCACACATTCAGCAGTAAAAGTCCAGTGGTACTGCAATATTACAAAGTTTACACATTCTGCAGTATCAGTCCAGTGGTGCTGTGTCCTGTGCTCTGTCCTGCTGAGTTCCGTAGTGCTGCTGGGTCCTGTGCCGTGTCCTGTTCAGTCCAGTGGTGCTGTGTCCTGTGCTCTGTGCTTCTAAGGGCATAGTTATTTCCCCATTATTCCCAAGTTTTTAAAAAATAAAAAAAAAGTAAAAAAAAAAAATAAAATATATAATAATTATAACCAAATTTGCAAAACCAATCCAGCAGTATAAGTCCATTGGTACTGCAATATTACAAAGTTCACACATTCTGCAGTATCAGTCCAGTGGTGCTGTGCCCTGTGCTCTGTCCTGCTGAGGTCCGTAGTGCTGCTGGGTCCTGTGCCGTGTCCTGTTCAGTCCAGTGGTGCTGTGTCCTGTGCTCTGTGCTTCTAAGGGCATAGTTATTTCCCCATTATTCCCAAGTTTTTAAAAAATAAAAAAAAGTAAAAAAAAATAAAAAAGTAAAAAAAAAATAAATAAATATAATAATTATAACCAAATTTGCAAAACCAATCCAGCAGTATAAGTCCATTGGTACTGCAATATTACAAAGTTCACACATTCTGCAGTATCAGTCCAGTGGTGCTGTGTCCTGTGCTCTGTCCTTCTGAGTTCAGGGGTGCTGCTGGGTCCTGTGCTGTGTCCTGTTCAGTCCAGTGGTGCTGTGTCCTGTGCTCTGTGCTTCTAAGGGCATAGTTATTTCCCCACTATTCCCAAGTTTTTAAAAAATAAAAAAAAAGTAAAAAAAAATAAAAAATTTAAAAAAAAAAATATATATAATAATTATAACCAAATTTGCAAAACCAATCCAGCAGTATAAGTCCATTGGTACTGCAATATTACCAAGTTCACACATTCTGCAGTATCTTGTGCTACATATAATGGAGACCAAAAATTTGGAGGATAAAGTAGGGAAAGATCAAGACCCACTTCCTCCTAATGCTGAAGCTGCTGCCACTAGTCATGACATAGACGATGAAATGCCATCAACATCGTCTTCCAAGCCCGATGCCCAATCTCGTAGTACCGGGCATGTAAAATCCAAAAAGCCCAAGTTAAGAAAAAGTAGCAAAAAGAGAAACTTTAAATCATCTGAGGAGAAACGTAAAGTTGCCAATATGCCATTTACGACACGGAGTGGCAAGGAACGGCTTAGGCCCTGGCCCGTGTTCATGACTAGTGGTTCAGCTTCACCCACGGATCTTAGCCCTCCTCCTCCTCCCCCCCCCCTACAAAAAATTGAAGAGAGTTATGCTGTCAGCAACAAAACAGCAAACAACTCTGCCTTCTAAAGAGAAATTATCACAAATCCACAAGGCGAGTCCAAGGATGTTGGTGGTTGTCAAGCCTGACCTTCCCATCACTGTACGGGAAGAGGTGGCTCGGGAGGAGGCTATTGATGATGTAGCTGGCGCTGTGGAGGAACTTGATGATGAGGATGGTGATGTGGTTATTGTAAATGAGGCACCAGGGGGGGAAACAGCTGATGTCCATGGGATGAAAAAGCCCATCGTCATGCCTGGTCAGAAGACCAAAAAATGCACCTCTTCGGTCTGGAGTTATTTTTATCCAAATCCAGACAACCAATGTATGGCCATATGTAGCTTATGTAAAGCTCAAATAAGCAGGGGTAAGGATCTTGCCCACCTAGGAACATCCTCCCTTATACGTCACCTGAATAACCTTCATAGTTCAGTGGCTAGTTCAGGAACTGGGGCTAGGACCCTCATCGGTACAGGGACACCTAAATCCCGTGGTCCAGTTGGATACACACCAGCAACACCCTCTTCCTCAACTTCCTCCACAATCTCCATCAGATTCAGTCCTGCAGCCCAAGTCAGCAGCCAGACTGAGTCCTCCTCAATACGGGATTCATCCGAGGAATCCTGCAGCGGTACGCCTACTACTGCCACTGCTGCTGTTGCTGCTGTTAGTCGGTCATCTTCCCAGAGGGGAAGTCGTAAGACCGCTAAGTCTTTCACAAAACAATTGACCGTCCAACAGTCGTTTGCCATGACCACAAAATACGATAGTAGTCACCCTATTGCAAAGCGTATAACTGCGGCTGTAACTGCAATGTTGGTGTTAGACGTGCGCCCGGTGTCCGCCATCAGTGGAGTGGGATTTAGAGGGTTGATGGAGGTATTGTGTCCCCGGTACCAAATCCCCTCGAGATTCCACTTCACTAGGCAGGCGATACCAAAAATGTACAGAGAAGTACGATCAAGTGTCCTCAGTGCTCTTAAAAATGCGGTTGTACCCACTGTCCACTTAACCACGGACATGTGGACAAGTGGTTCTGGGCAAACGAAGGACTATATGACTGTGACAGCCCACTGGGTAGATGCATCCCCTTCCGCAGCAACAGCAACAGCTGCATCAGTAGCAGCATCTACAAAATGGCTGCTCATGCAAAGGCAGGCAACATTGTGTATTACAGGCTTTAATAAGAGGCACAACGCTGACAACATATTAGAGAAAATGAGGGAAATTATCTCCCAGTGGCTTACCCCACTTAGACTCTCATGGGGATTTGTGGTGTCAGACAATGCCAGTAACATTGTGCGGGCATTAAATATGGGCAATTTCCAGCACGTCCCATGTTTTGCCCACACCATTAATTTGGTGGTGCAGCATTACCTCAAGAGTGACAGGGGTGTGCAGGAGATGCTTGCGGTGGCGCGCAAAATTGCTGGACACTTTCGGCATTCAGCCAGTGCCTACCGCAGACTAGAGGCACATCAAAAAAGCATGAACCTGCCCTGCCATCACCTCAAACAAGAGGTTGTGACGCGCTGGAACTCCACCCTCTATATGCTGCAGAGGATGGAGGAGCAGCAAAAGGCCATTCAGGCCTACACAGCCACCTACGACATAGGCAAAGGAGTGGGGATGCGCCTGAGTCAAGCGCAGTGGAAACTGATTTTCGTGTTGTGCAAGGTTCTCCAGCCGTTTGAACTTGCCACACGAGAAGTCAGTTCCGACACTGCCAGCTTGAGTCAAGTCATTCCCCTGATCAGGCTGTTGCAGAAGCAGCTGGAGAAAGTGAGGGAGGAGCTGGTAAACCATTGCGATTACACCAAGCATGTAGCTCTTGTGGATGTAGCCCTTCGTACGCTTTGCCAAGATCCGAGGGTGGTCCCTCTTTTAAAGTCAGAGGAATACATTCTGGCCACCTTGCTCGATCCTCGGTTTAAAGCGTATGTTGTGTCTCTGTTTCCGGCAGACACAAGTCTACAGCGGTGCAAAGACCTGCTGGTCAGGAGATTGTCCTCTGAAGAGGACCGTGACATGCCAACAGCTCCACCCTCATTTTCTTCCACATCTATGGCTGCGAGGAAAAAGCTCAGTTTTCCCAAAAGAGGCACTGGCGGGGATGCTGATAACATCTGGTCCGGACTGAAGGACCTGCCAACCATTGCAGACATGTCTACTCTCGCTGCATTGGATGCTGTCACAATAGAAAAAATTGTGGATGATTACTTTGCTGACACCATCCAAGTAGACATGTCAGACAGTCCATATTGTTACTGGCAGGAAAAAAAGGCAGTTTGGAAGCCCCTGTACAAACTGGCTCTATTTTACCTGAGTTGTCCCCCCTCCAGTGTGTACTCGGAAAGAGTTTTTAGTGCAGCGGGGAACCTGGTCAGTGAGCGGCGAAGGAGGTTGCTTCCTCACAACGTTGAAAAAATGATGTTTATAAAAATGAATAATCAATTCCTCAATGAAGTACAGCACTGCCCTCCAGATACTACAGAGGGACCTGTGGTTGTGGAGTCCAGCGGGGACGAATTGATAATGTGTGATGAGGAGGAAGTACACACTGTAGAGGGAGAGGAATCAGAGGTTGAGGATGAGGACGACATCTTGCCTCAGTAGAGCCTGTTTAGTCTGTACAGGGAGAGATGAATAGCTTTTTTGGTGTGGGGGCCCAAACAAACCAATCATTTCAGCCAAAGTTGTTTGGTAGGCCCTGTCGCTGAAATGATTGGTTTGTTAAAGTGTGCATGTCCTATTTCAACAACATAAGGGTGGGTGTGAGGGCCCAAGGACAATTCCATCTTGGAACTTTTTTTTTGGCATTATATGACCAATCAACAGTCGTTTGCCATGTTCAAAAAGTAAAACTAAATTTTAAAAAATTCAAGAAATTAAACCAAAAGTAAAATGCCGTGTCATAATTTAAAACAAGAGTTTTTGACGTGCTCTAAAACTACTGTATTGTTGTTTATATTTTATAAACACTACACTTGAAAGCTTGAGTCTTTCAATAAAAAAGTAACTGTCCATTGCACGAATATTTGCAACAGGGACAATTTTAGGGTTAAGAAAGCCAACTGATAACACTTCGACGCTGTCTGTCTTTATAAACACTACACTTGGAAGTTGGAGGAGGTATTGTGGCCCCGGCACCAAATTTACTACCGGGGCCACTCCACTGTGCAGTCCATATTTAGGTGTATCAGATATTAAACAACGGTGACAGTTGATGCCCAATTTTTTAATTATATTGTGGCCTCGGTACCAAATTGTGTACCGGGGCCACCACACTACGCAGTCCAGATACTTGTTTGGTGGAATTCAGACCAGTTGAGGGTTTTATTATTATATTGTGGGGACCACTCTATCTATACCACACTACAACTCTATACCACTCTATTTCATACTTTAATTCTATTTAATACTTTAATTCTATTTAATACTTTAATTCTATTTCATACTTTAATTCTATTTAATACTTTAATTCTATTACTAATTACCATAAAGAGGAACAAAATAAACCAATTTTACCAAAAGTATAATATGACTTAGACTTACAAACACTACACTTGAAAGATGGTGCCTTTAAATGAAAAAGTCAGTCTTCATTGCACGACTATGTGCAACAGGGACAGTTTTTTGGTTTACAAAGTCAACCAATAACACTTGGACCCTGTCTGTCTTTAACATACTTGATGGGATCTCAATGACGAATTGTCTGTACCATGTTTGGAGGAGGTATTGTGGCCCCGGTATCAAATTGGGTACCGGGGCCACCCCACTACGCAGTCCAGATACTTGTTTGGTGGAATTCTGACACGTGGAGGGTTTTTTAATTATATTGTGGCCTCGGTACCAAATTGTGTACCGGGGCCACCACACTACGCAGTCAAGATAGATAGATGCGTATCATAGATAAAGTACATTCAGTGGTGTGGGGCAAATTGAAAAATATTCAAAATGCACTGACATTATCAAAAACAAGAGGTTGTCACACGCTAAAACTCCAACATGTATATGATGGAGAGGATGGAGGAGCAGCCGTATGTGTAGTGTAATGCAGACCTGTTGAAGGTTTTTTATATATTTTATTGTGGTGCCCAGTGCCCACTCCTCTACGCAGTCCAGATACATTTATTGGTGCGAATCATAAAAGTTCAGGGTTTTTACTATATATTGGTGTGACCCACTCCTCTACGCAGTCCAGGTACATTTATTGGTGCGATTCATAAAAGTTCAGGGTTTTTAATATATATTGTGGTGACCCACTCCTCTACGCAGTCCAGGTACATTTATTGGTGCGATTCATAAAAGTTCAGGGTTTTTAATATATATTGTGGTGACCCACTCCTCTACGCAGTCCAGGTACATTTATTGGTGCGAATCAAACAAGTTGATGGTTTTCTTATTATATATATTGTGGTGACCCACTCCTCTACGCAGTCCAGGTACATTTATTGGTGCGATTCATAAAAGTTCAGGGTTTTTAATATATATTGTGGTGACCCACTCCTCTACGCAGTCCAGGTACATTTATTGGTGCGATTCATAAAAGTTCAGGGTTTTTAATATATTGTGGTGACCCACTCCTCTACGCAGTCCAGGTACATTTATTGGTGCGATTCATAAAAGTTCAGGGTTTTTAATATATATTGTGGTGACCCACTCCTCTACGCAGTCCAGGTACATTTATTGGTGCGAATCAAACAAGTTGATGGTTTTCTTATTATATATATTGTGGTGACCCACTCCTCTACGCAGTCCAGGTACATTTATTGGTGCGATTCATAAAAGTTCAGGGTTTTTAATATATATTGTGGTGACCCACTCCTCTACGCAGTCCAGGTACATTTATTGGTGCGATTCATAAAAGTTCAGGGTTTTTAATATATTGTGGTGACCCACTCCTCTACGCAGTCCAGGTACATTTATTGGTGCGATTCATAAAAGTTCAGGGTTTTTAATATATATTGTGGTGACCCACTCCTCTACGCAGTCCAGGTACATTTATTGGTGCGATTCATAAAAGTTCAGGGTTTTTAATATATATTGTGGTGACCCACTCCTCTACGCAGTCCAGGTAGATTTATTGGTGCGATTCATAAAAGTTCAGGGTTTTTAATATATATTGTGGTGACCCACTCCTCTACGCAGTCCAGGTACATTTATTGGTGCGATTCATAAAAGTTCAGGGTTTTTAATATATTGTGGTGACCCACTCCTCTACGCAGTCCAGGTACATTTATTGGTGCGATTCATAAAAGTTCAGGGTTTTTAATATATATTGTGGTGACCCACTCCTCTACGCAGTCCAGGTATACATTTATTGGTGCGATTCATAAAAGTTCAGGGTTTTTAATATATATTGTGGTGACCCACTCCTCTACGCAGTCCAGGTACATTTATTGGTGCGATTCATAAAAGTTCAGGGTTTTTAATATATATTGTGGTGACCCACTCCTCTACGCAGTCCAGGTACATTTATTGGTGCGATTCATAAAAGTTCAGGGTTTTTAATATATATTGTGGTGACCCACTCCTCTACGCAGTCCAGGTACATTTATTGGTGCGATTCATAAAAGTTCAGGGTTTTTAATATATATTGTGGTGACCCACTCCTCTACGCAGTCCAGGTACATTTATTGGTGCGAATCATAAAAGTTCAGGGTTTTTAATATATATTGTGGTGACCCACTCCTCTACGCAGTCCAGAAAGATACCTTGTTGCAACGTTTTGGACTAATAACTATATTGTGAGGTGTTCAGAATACACTGTAAATTAGTGGAAATGCTTGTTATTGAATGTTATTGAGGTTAATAATAGCCTAGGAGTGAAAATAAGCCCAAAAACTTGATTTTTAAACTTTTTATGTTTTTTTCAAAAAAAATCCGAATCCAAAACCTTAAATCCGAACCGAGACCTTTCGTCAAGTGTTTTGCGAGACAAATCCGAACCCCAAAAATAACGAAAATCCGGATCCAAAACACGAGACCTCAAAAGTCGCCGGTGCACATCCCTAATCTTAATACACTTTACACAGACTACTGGCTACTGGTTGTTGTTAATGCATTGCATTGTATATCTAATAGTAATAGACTGTATATACTGACTGAGTTAGATAGATATCATTCTGAATTAACTAGTATATTCTTTGAGGAAAAACAGAGCTTTTGTTGTCAGACTGTTGGCAGCAGAATCCAAAAAACAAACAGTTTTCTTTCTTTTTAATATGAAAGTTTTTCTAGTGAAGGCAATCTTGTGTGGGGCAGTGACAAGTGAAATAATTTTGAAAAAAAACTGTGTTTTTGTGTGTGAGATTCAGAAGCAGTTGCACACCACAAAGAAAGCTATATATTCTAATCTTTTTTATTTTTCATTATATTTATATTTTGGATAAGTCATTCAGTGAAAACTATATTTAAAGAGGGCTGTTAGTCAGGATCAGCACGCAGCTAGACCACCTAAAAAAGGCTGTATATTGTAATATTTTCTATTTTTCAATACATTTTATATTTTGGAAGGATCATTCAGTGAAATCAAAATGTAAAGAAGGCTGTTAGTCAGGGTCACCAGGCAGCTAAACCCCCCAAAAAAAGGCTATATATTATAATATTTTCTATTTTTCAATACATTTTATATTTTGGAAGGATCATTCAGTGAAATCAATATGTAAAGAAGGCTGTTAGTCAGGGTCACCAGGCAGCTAAACCCCCCAAAAAAAGGCTATATATTATAATATTTTCTATTTTTCAATACATTTTATATTTTGGAAGGATCATTCAGTGAAATCAAAATGTAAAGAAGGCTGTTAGTCAGGGTCACCAGGCAGCTAAACCCCCCAAAAAAAGGCTATATATTATAATATTTTCTATTTTTCAATACATTTTATATTTTGGAAGGATCATTCAGTGAAATCAAAATGTAAAGAAGGCTGTTAGTCAGGGTCACCAGCCAGCTAAACACCCCCAAAAAAGGCTATATATTATAATATTTTCTATTTTTCAATACATTTATATTTTGGAAGGCTCATTCAGTGAAATCTATATTTAAAGAAGGCTGCTAGTCAGGGTCAGCATGCAGCTAGACCCTTCAAAAATGGCTACATATTGTAATATCTTCTATTTTTTAATACATTTATATTTTGGAATGGTCATTCAATGAAATCTTTATTTAAAGAATGTAGACTTTCAAGGCTACATTAACAGCATTTAAAGGCTATTAATCAGGGTCAGAACGTATCTGGACCCACCAAAAAAGGCTATATATTATAATATTTTCTATTTTTCAACACATTTATATTTGGAAGGGTCATTTAGTGAAATCTATATTTAAGGAATGCTGTCAATTAGGGACAGCATGCAGCTAGACCCCCCAAAAAGGCTAGCTATAGATTGTAATTTTTTTCTATTTTTTGATATATTTATATTTTGCAAGGGTCATTCAGTGAAATCTATATTTAAGAAAGGGAGTTTTTTTTTTAGGGGTTTTTTCTGGTCATTTTCCACATTCAGTGACCGCTTGTAAAATATTGCAGCGGCTGCAAAAAAAAATGTCACCTGCCATGCCATCAACTGAAGAAAGCCCATTGGATAAATTAAATAACAAACAAAAAATAGAGTAAGGATGGAAGAGCTAAAAATGCTAAAATGCTATGCACACACTACATTTGAAACTTTATACAGGCATTATGGAGAGTGAAGAGGCAGTAACAATTGCCATTAGATGGACAGAGGCATCAGTAGATATTTATACAAGTAGATACCCAGTTGTAAAGAGCTACCTAATTTTCGTACGCTAAATAAATGGCCTGCCTCCTTACTACAACAATTCAAAGATTAGCCACACAATACATAGTAACATAGTAACATAGTTGATGAGGTTGAAAAAAGACACCAGTCCATCAAGTTCAACCTATTTTGGATCTCCTGCGATCCTGCACTTATATTTGAAATTGATCCAGAGTAAGCAACCACCAATCTGTTTCAATTGTGAAAATCCCTCCAGACTCAATATTGCAGTGCTATTTTTACCCTATTTCCACTACTATCCTACATTTTAATTAACTGTGGTATCCCTGGATACACCTTTCCGCTAAAAATTTGTCTAAGCCTTCCTTAAACATATCTATTGAATCTGCCATCACAACCTTCCCTGACAATGAATTCCATATCTTGACTGCCCTTACTGTAAAGAACCCCTTCCTTTGCTGGTTGTGAAATTTCCTCTCCTCTAACATTAGAGGGTGACCACGTGTCCTTTCTATAGTCCTTGTGGTAAAAAGTTCCCATGAAAGTTATCTGTATTGACCCTTAATGTATTTGTACATAGTAATCATATCTCCCCTTAGACGCCTCTTTTCTAAAGTAAACATGCCTAAACTGGCTAACCTTTCCTCATAACTTAATGACTCCATACCCTTAATCAATTTTGTCACCCTTCTCTGAACCCTTTCTAGTTCCAAATTATCTTTTTTATAGAGTGGTGCCCAGAACTGTACTGCATATTCAAGATGAGGTCTTACCAATTATTTATACAGTGGCAAACTTACACTGTCTTCCCTTGCATCTATGCCCCTTTTTATGCATGCCAATACTTTGTTTGCCCTTGCAGCTGCTGCTTGACATTGAGCACTATTGCTAAGTCTACTGTCTACGAGCACTCTCAAATCCTTTTCCATTATAGATTCTCCTAAATTAATTCCATTTAATTTATAGATTGCGTTCTTGTTTTTGATCCCTGAATGCATAACCTTACATTTATCTGTGTTGAACCTCATATTCCATTTGGCCGCCCAATTCTCCAGTTTATTTAAGTCCCTCTGTAGAGAAGCTACATCTTGCTCTGATTTTATTACCTTACAGAGTTTAGTGTCATCTTCTAAAATAGAAACTTTACTCTCTAAACCATCACCAAGGTCATTAATGAATATATTAAAAAGGAGTGGCCCCAGCACGGAACCTTGAGGTACTCCACTTAAGACTTTGACCAATTAGAAATTGTTCCATTTATCACAACTCTCTGTTCCCTAATCTCTAACCAGTTTTCGATCCAAGTACAAATGTTGATTCCTAGACCCAGTTCCCTAATTTTGTAAACCAACCTCTTGTGTGGCACTGTATCAAAGGCCTTTGCAAAATCTAAGTAGACCACATCTACTGTGCTACCCTGGTCTAAGTTTCTACTAACTTCCTCGTAGAAACTAATTAGATTAGTTTGACATGACCTATCCCTCACAAATCCATGTTAATTCCCACTAATTATTTTATGGTGTATCAAGTAATCCTGAATACTATCCCTTAAAATGTCTTCCAGTAGTTTCCCCACTATTGATGTCAGGCTTACAGGTCTATAATTCCCTGGTTGTGATCTCGTCCCCTTTTTAAACAACGGCACCACATCTGCTATTCGCCAATCCATTGGTACTGAGCCTGATGAGATTGAATCTCTGAAAATTAAGAATAGCGGTCTAGCTATTTCCGAATTTAACTCCATAAGGACCCTTGGGTGTATGCCATCTGGACCTGGAGCTTTATTTATCTTAATATTCTTCAGTCGCCTTTGGACTTCTTCCTCTGACAACCAAGTATTAATTAATGGCATGGTTTCATTTCCATTTTTATGTATTACTTCTACCATTTGTTCCTCTCTAGTAAATACTGAAGAAAAGAAAGTGTTTAATACCTCTGCTTTTTCCTTAGTATCATTTATCAATTCACCCATCTCACTTGTTAGGGATCCTATATTATCTTTTTTAATCCTTTTGTCATTAATATACTTAAAAAACTTTTTGGGGTTTGTCTTAGCCAATCTAATTTCCTTTTTGCACGTTTTATTACATTCCTTGTACCTATGGAAGGACTCCTCTGACCCTTCAGACTTAAACAATTTAAATGCACGCTTCTTCCTTTGCATTTCTTCCCTTACCTTTTTATTTAGCCACATTGGTTTAGACCTAATTCTTTTAAATTTATTTCCCATAGGAATGAACTTATACGTGTATGTTTCCAACAACATTTTAAAGACAGCCCACTTTTCTTCCGAATACATTGCAAGAGAATTTTTCTGTTGCCTAGAGCATGGCTTTCATTACCGCTTTCTAGTTATATGCTCTGTGCCATAACATACCGTATATACTCGTGTATAAGCCGAGTTTTTCAGCATACTTTTGTATGCTGAAAAAGGGCACTCGGCTTATACACGGGTGAACTTACCTGGTGTCCGGTCCCTCGGCTTCAACTTCTGCATATGCGTTCCAACACAGGAAGTTCGGCATTTGGAACGCAAACTTGCGTTCCAAATGCCGAACTTCCTGTTGTTGGAACGCATATGCGTTCCACTGCGGGGGTAAGTAAAAAATCTCTCTCGTACGAACTAATGCACAGCCTAACCCGATACCTGCAGAACACCGCCCACAATGTGTTTGCTTAAGCTTCTGATTGCCTAGCATCTCTCAATCTATTTCCTGATTGGCTCTATACCTCCTTTGTCCACTGCATATTACTCGGTTTGGCTGAGCTTATAATCAGAAAGGACGGCTGGCTGAAGCAATCAAATGGCTTAGGTTTGAAATATATCCCAGCCTGTGAATACAGGGCAGTTGTGTGTATGTTCAACAGTGTGCCTAGCTGCCTAACTCCAGGTCCTTCATTAATACACAGCCCTTGTTTTTAGGATTGTATCCCATGTAAAAGCAAACTATTTAAATGTTGCAGTATTTACTTTCACTGTTATGGAAGCTAATGGACTTGAAAGAAAATATCGTATTGCTGCTCAAAAAGATCAAGGGAGAGATGTGTATTTACTTGTCTATAATATCACAATACTTCATATGCTTTACTCCTATCTGGCTGACTTTTACAGCAGCTTTGCCCATTGAAAACTACTTTTCTCCCTTGTATTCCAGAAAGTGGGAACTTTGTGCCTAAATCCCTTTTTATTCCCACTTGTGACAAAATATTACACACAGGGGTCAAAGAGCAAGTGCTTGTCAATTACAATTTTTCTTTTCCCCCAGTCTATTTCCTGCTTTTAAAAATGGAGCTAGTGACTGAAGGAGGTGTCATGACAGGTGATCAAATTGTAAATCAATAAGTGTTAGAAATATCCTTGATCTCATGAAACGTGTTGAATAAAAATATTTTACACATACAAAAAAAAAATAGAAATATATCTAAGTTTGTGACAGTTAATTTGATATGTCTCTGCAGCATGTGTGTAATGCAGCTGAATCCCTCTCCCTCAGAGCACCCTAGGGTGTTTCTTACATTATCTTTAATTTATTTCGGTTAGGTGCTACCCATGATTTTATAATCATTTATGAATGTTCCTTGTCATGTACTGTTATTTATATGGTTTAGCTAAAAATGATTTCATAGATTGAACCTATCATTTTTATTTAGGTTTTTGTGGTTAAATTAGCGCTGTGTTCCACCCTAGGCTTATACTCGAGTCAATAACTTTTCCCAGTTTTATGTGCTAAAATTAGGTGCCTCTGCTTATATTCGGGTCGACTTATACTCGAGTATATACGGTAGTCCTTTTAAATCAAACCAGGGGACTTGTGTATATTTATGGGGAGGGAGGGAGGAAAAACCATTCCCCTGGGGTAAGTTTCATCCAACCCCATGGTAAAGGCAACTGCCCGAGACTTGCAGTGGAGGTGGTCCCTAAGACCCATGTATATAAATATGGAATGTATATAAATTATATATATATTTTGTTCTATAAGTGACATATAAGAAATATGTAAAAGAGACAGTTCAGATAGGCCAATAGTTGATTGATTAGTTGATTGATTGATGCAGATTTGGTTGCCCAAAAGATGTCTTGACAATGCAAGTCTACATTTTGAGAATTAACAGGACAGATTTTGCACCTGGCAAATAATACATGTATAGATGGAGAAATGATGGATGATGATTTATGTTATCTGATGGAGCTAGAGAACTGTAAAGTATGGTTTAGAATTGAATTGGATAAAGCAAATGCACCGGTGGCATATTTACAAAATTCTACATTAAAAAAATAGTTGACATATACAGACACCGGTATTAGTAGACATTTAACTATAATGAGAGGGCACAATGTTAAATGGTGCAAGTAAAGATGGCATTGTCCTTGGAGTGAGGTACATCTGTGCTGTAATGTTGCCCTTTTGAATTAAACTAGGGGACTCAAACATTTATGGGAGTGAGGAAAAATCATTGCCCCGGGGTAATCTTCGTCCAAATCCGGGGAAATTGGGACTGCCCGAGACTTGCAGTAGAGGCGGTCAACAAGAAGGGGTGTACTCACTCTGACGCCAGTACAACTGGGAAGCCTTACTCTGCTGCTGTGTCCTGGTTAGTGACAGACAGCTGGGGGGCTCAGCTGTAAATAAATTAACAGACAGAGGTCATTGGATGGACAGTGATATGAATGAATAGAGTTTGAGATTTTTGCAAGTAAATAGACGTAGTTGTCCTGCACCCATACTACAAAAATTTAAAAATTAGGCACACAATACATTGCCACAGCATTCATCAGTAGCCAAGAGCAGGGCTTTTCTACCTTGTTTTCCTTATATCATCATCATCATCATCATCATCAGCTATTTATACAGCTCCACTAATTCCAGAGAACTCACTCACATCAGTACCTGCCATTGGCGCCTATGGTCCAAATTCCCTAACATAGACACACACAGACCGAGAGAGACTAAGGTCAATTTAATAGCAGCCTTATATGCTTTTTTCCGTAATGCTGCCATTCTGAATTAAACTATGGTACTTGTAAACATTTATGTGGGAGGGAGGGAGGGAGGGAAGGAGGGAGAGAGGAAAAATTATTGCCCTGAGGAAAGCTTCGTCAAACCCCGGGGTAATGGGGACTGCCCGAAACTTGCAGTAGTGGCGGTCCCCAAGAAGATGTGTACTCACTATGACACCAGGGCAACCTGGAAGCCTCACACTACCACGATGTCCCGGATAGTGACAGGCAGTCGGGGCTCATAGCTGTAGTTAAATTATTGCTGCCTCTTTAGTGGACATGGGGGCGTGCGCTTGGCCCCAATTCTCCTGTCTCCGTGCTATCGACTCCTGCTCATAAGGTTTTACTACATTGAGTACCTGTGAGTGCCTCCAACTCTATGGGAAAGGCGGTTGGTATAGGTGAAGACCTCTCCTGCTAGTTCTAAAAGCTTATGACAGTTACTAGGAAGCCGTAACATCATAAAGGATTATATCCTGAAACCATTGGTATAATAGCAATCTGACCTATCACTTTTTGGTTTTGCTATTAGTTGTTAGCTGATTCGCATTGCTCTCTACGCCACCATTTTTGTTTAAATAAAAACTGTGACTTTTTGCCAAATTTACATTGCTGTCTCTGTGGTTATTTATTTACTCAATTACAGTAATAGTAAATCTGAACGTGCGAAGGAGGATTAGGTGCAATGAAAGGAAGATATCAACACTATTCAGTTTATTATTTTTTTAATTTAAATTTAGAGAAAGTTAATGCAATGATGGCAAAGTTTTATAGTCCACCATTAAGACAGCTTGCTGCAGACTTTGGCCAACATTGGTGAAAATTTGGACCATTGTGAAGGGATCATTAGAAAATAATGAATGTTAATGCTATAAACAGTAATATAGGAGCAAAAAGAACTCAAAATTACATTATTTTACCTATTTTTCACAATTTTGAATTAAATTCAGATCCATTACCAAAACCTTTCGCGATAGTTTGACAAAACCGTTAGCACAGCCAAAACACGAAGTTGGGTTAGAACTGACACCAGTTTTGAAATCAAAACCTGAGGGTTAGTGCACATCTCTACAAATTATGCAGATTACAGAAACAGCCAGAGAACACTGTTGTTTCTGTGCTGTACAAAATACTTCACAGGCAGTATAGTGGTTCAAGGTATGGAGTACTTGCAATACTTTGTTTTGGTGGTAACTGCTAATAGCAACAGATGAAATCACCTCCACCCAGCTGTTGTAGGTAATAAGTCAGTAGTTGACTTTCAAGCTACAAGTTCAACTACCAGTCTAGTGCACCTGCAATTGGAAAAAGGGTTGAAAACATATGGAAATAACTGCGGTGGACAAGAGCCAGCTAAGACTGTCTTCCTAGGGAACAGCTTGGGCCCGATGACTGGCAGCTAAATTACTGCAGTCACTAGGAATCAGACCAGATGAGAAGTTAACCTTTCTGTAAAGGACACATTCAATGACAGCACACACAAAGACCACTCTACAGATCCCTACGGATGAGATTTCATCCAGATAAAACAACACACATGCCAAATGTCACTCCTTCGCCTCCAGACTTAGAGGGATAAAAGACACCAGGAGAGGTAAGCAATGGAAAGCTTGACCTAAATTTGTCAAACCCCAATGATTGACCACACTGAGCCACAAACAGGATTATCTGTGATTTTACCCACTAACATACAGAGAGAGCAGCAGTATACATTGCAGGAGATTCGGCAGACTGGTTCAGCCTTGGATAGTTTTCGGTACCAAACTGCCCATCTGTCTCCAGGCCCATAAATTTATGCTACCTCTAGGTGGAGGATTCTGTGCATAGGAAGTGAGGTCCTATGAAATGAGATCAACTTGTAATTGACAATACAATTCTCCAAGGCTTATTATAGGCAGCTATCCAAGATGTTCTGCTGGACAACGGGAAATTAAATGGATGCTCAGGCAGGTGACACAGAATTTTTACTAAGCATGGGTGTCATGGGATGTGAGAAACTATTGCTTCCACTAGACAGCAAGTGGTGAAATCTAGTGATCATCTGCCTGTACCACTAAACCTGATGCCTATTATTAGCAAGTTTTTAAATATCATAGGTTCCTTGGTATTACCTAGCCTTATAAGCAAGTTCTATATCTTGACTGTTGTAGATTATGCTAGATAGTACCCAGAAACAGTGGCACTACCTTTCATAGAAGTAGTGATGATAGCAGATGCCCTGATCCCCATCTTCTCACAGGTTGAATGGCTCAGTTAGGTTCTCAGTTACCAAGACACTTAGTTAATGTATGAACTAGTTTAAGGCCTATGTAACCAGTACGCTGTACAATAACTGTACTCTACTCCCTATTGCTACTAGACGAGCAGACTGTGTGAGTGTTTTATTGAAACCATAGAGCGTGTGTTTATCTTCTATAAAATAAAGTGTTCAAAAAGTCAATGCCAGGGGCTATATTTTAAATGATTTATTTAAGAAAATAAATGTCTACCGTGTGTACATAAATAAAACGATGTTACAAAAGTGACAATTTACAAAATTGGAAATGAATTGGAATTTCACATAGAATACAATACATAAGAGGATGACAGAAGTCGAACTACAGTGTTGCTGCATCATGTCTGAATTTTTCCACAACATTTGCAGCACCAATTAGAACCTGTTTGGAATTTCCAAGAGTTGTACTGTTCCTATTGTTTTATCTGGTATTATTAAATTACTGTATTGCTCCTAAAATGTGTTTGAATTGTTTCACACCCCTTAATTGGTCTTGGCATTTAACATATTGACATATATTGTGGCAATAGGGGCAGTTTGCCACATATTATTATAGAAGAGACTAATGGTTTCCCTGGGAATCTGCAGGCTCAGACAACAGACAAAGTTAAGTCTGCACACTCTTCCACAACACACACAAAGCCTGAATAAAACAGCTAAGTGGTTCAGCAAACCTGTGTCAGTAGCATTTTTTTGTTATGCTTTTCACAATATATATGAATTATTGATGCAATTTATTGTAACTCACCCTATCCCCAGGTGTTTATAAAGCAATGTGCAGTATTTGGTAGTGTGACACAGTTTTTCTTTTTTCTTTTCTATTTGCAGGTAGACATGGAATGAATGCATGTCCGGGAATCCGTGAAAGACTAGAGGATTTTGCATATTTTGCGGCTCATTTAAACTTTTTACACTGTTGCACCAACAAATATACCGTACTTTGTGTTTTCCAGGATATATTAATAGAACCAGAGAGTCCACAAAATGTGTTTGAATTTTTTGAGCCCACATGAATACATTGCATATTGATGTACTCAATTATTGATGTACCCTAAAAACTATGGATGATCAGTATGTATACATGGCAGAGAACAGCTGATATTTTTAGGCTAAACTGGCCAGTCTGTTAACCTAACTGCAGTAGAAGCACCCTATTTAAGTTCCCTTACTTTTAGGCATAGGTTTTCTTAAATATTTTGAATTTAGTATAAATGTCTTTAATCCCAGTAGTGAAGGCAGTGTTTTTGTCTCCTGCCATATGGCAACTTGATGTCTGGGAAACAGCAGCAGTTGTTTTAAATAAAAGAAAAGTCATAATTTTATAAAATAGTAATATGTTTGCATTTCAGAGTATTTTGCTATATTTGGTGATTTATGTTCAGAAGAGGTAAATGTTGCTTTATACTACAAGTACTAGCAAATAGTGAGGCATAGCTGAATCACTGTGGTGGACTACCCAAAATATTAATAGAATTAAACACTATTCCTCTATTAATGACAATAATATCATGAGAAATGTATAGTATGGTATCATCCCCTGACTGAGGCTTTCCTCCCCAATGAGTAAATACCCTTAAGATGTGATACAAAAGTCCACAGATGAAATCTTTCCCCATATGCTTGCATGCCACTAAGAAATTAATCATTTTGTTTTGGCTTCACATTATTCCTTAGGTATTGTTTCAAATTTGCCAATTTTCCTTCAATTTCCTTGAAATTAGAGATTCGTTTGGATCATTTGCCAGTGTATGCCTTTTTGTTCCATGAAAAGCAGCAACAGCTGAATTAGTTGGTTTACTTTCCTGTGCAGTGAGGACCAGTGATTTCTGATGTATGGCAGTAATGCTTTGTTTCCACAGTTTGTCTGTAATGAACATTTTGTGTAAGATGCTTTCAAATGCAACTAGTGGTCCTGGGGTTTGCCAATATTTTGCAACACATATATGTACCATATATGAGGTCATGCAAAAATCTTGGTTTGAAAATAGTTCAAAAACAATAAAGGACTCATCGATGAAAATTACATCTTGGTAGGGTTTCTCCACATGGAGTCTATGACTGGATCACTGTTAAATCTTTTGGTAAAAATATATTTAAAGCGAATAGCGCAGGGCACTTATTTATGTAATTGCATTTGCACTTATTTTTTTATATTGTTTATATTGTGGAATAGGTAATCGTTATTTCTGAGACCAGGGAAGAAATTTGTTTCTTGTCTAAACTTGCTATAGGATATGCCTATTTCTGATGCATATATCTGATACAATGAGCCTGTATTTACCAAGCCTTTGGTGTATTGTGGTTTGGGAAACTAGCTTGTTGTATGTCCCTTTGTAGTTCTGTGTGAATATGAATTCCGAATGGTCTGATGAAAGGCATGTGTTAATTAGATCTTTTGATATGTGAGGTTTAACTTGGAGACAGGAAAGTTTAATTTAAACCGTGCTGCCACATTTCTTGCATCTCAAACATGCAGGAAATCACTGTAAGGTTTTTAAGAATTTTAAAGCTAAGTATAAATACTAGTGGCTTTGCAATATATGTAAATTTTTGTTTGTATAAATAGAGTATATCCTGATGCTAAAAATAGCACGTGTCTGAAAGGTATAAATGCTCTGACTTGTACACTGAAATGTATCATTCTTCTGACTTCATCTGACCTGATCACTGGTATCTTCCACCAGTCTGTGAGCAAATAAACCATCTTCCTTCAAAGAACTGCTTGAAAACATCTTCAATATTGCTGTTTCCTGTGATCTACAGATTAGACCATAAATATAATCCGTTCTCCGGCTGTGTCTGCGGTTTGGACCCAAGCATTCCCAGTACCATAGCCCTGCCTTCTACCTGCAGCCCTGGTTAGTGTGATAGGCCAGGGAGGATCCATCCACAGCATCCCTGATCCATAGTAAGAGGTCAGGAGGACCAGTCCAGGTACACCAGCAATGAGACACGCTAGCAGCATCAGTTACGCAGAAGAAACCCGGTTCTGGGTGCCAGTATAGGAGCCCAGTAGTGGCAGCATCTTAAGCCCCTCCTACTGCGGAAAGAGTGCGCTTTTTGGATAACAAAAGGGAACGGTGGCAAAGTAAGCCCAGCCGGTTCCTCGCAACAACAGACAGGGTGGCATAGGCGGTCCATCCTGTCACAGAGGTGGCAAAATAAGCCCAGCCGGTTCCTCGCAACAACAGACAGGGTGGCATTGGCGGACCATCCTGTCACAGACGTGGCAAAGTAAGCCCAGTCGGTTCCTCGCAACAACAGACAGGGTGGCATTGGCGGTCCACCCTGTCAGAGTCTTAATTTGTCTAAAACCCTCTTTTATCCTTCTTGACATTCTTAATTATGGGACAATGTCTGTGAAAAGAAACACATCATATATAAAGAGTATGTGTACATTAATACATGGTTAATAATAGTAGTCAAACTACTACTGTTTATACACCATTAATTTACATATTTCAATCGTTTATGCAACAGCTATTCACACAATAAGCAGTATATGTGACCAATAGGTCTACTAATACACCTACTCATTAATATGTGTATTGAAGCCCTCCCATTGTAATAGCAGCGCCTGGCACGCCAGGTAACCACTATTGTTGTATATATCTGTCACATCTTACAGTTCTCCAGGAACAGCTTGTCGAAGTCGTATAATTGGGTGAGCGAAAGTATATTCGTTAATATTGTTTTATCGTGCGATTGCACTCAGTATGCCACGCTACACATGGCATGGCGTGATCACGTGGTAAAATACGCACGCACACACTCGCACTACAACATTTAGTTATTTATATATTTCATATTTACATTGATTCCATTACACAGTGATTTATGAGCAGATAGTATTTAGTTTATTATTAGTTTATATATTATGATTATATCTACACTTTAGTGTTTTTTAAGATCCAGGTTATAGGAAATGTGTCATGTCTGGTATCATTTTAATCCCCTATTCATCAGCAGTTGTCCGGTTCTTTCGACGATGAGATCACACATTGCATACTCTAGTTAGTGATATTAGGGAATAAATACTTAACGTGATACTGACTGTAATGTGTAAATAGACTAGATTAAATCGGTTTCTGAGCGGGAGAATCATCTGGAATGTTGACCCTGAGCCTTGGAGGGGGTTGTTTGAACTAGCCTATAACCTGTTTACTCTGGACCCACCTGAAGTCTGGACCTATAGAAGCAAGCCACGTCATCTGCATTGTTGTCTCTGTAACACTGAGTGTATATATTATAGCTGTGCTGGCACTGGCCTCAGTCTCTTCTGACCACAGTATTCTGGAGTGAAATACTGTTCGTTGATACCAGTGGGAGCGCAGCTAGCGCAAGCGAATGCAGCTGTATGTATTTATCTTTTGGTATTGGCTGTACTGTATTATAATTATGTATTGAACTGATAAATTTTACATCTGCTAAAATAAATTACTTTGTGCTTTGGAAACACAATACAATCGCTTGGGAAATGCTTATTTGAAAACGATAGAATTACTTTAATAAGCTACCCAGAAGTTTCCAAACATGAGAGAAATCATGCTCTGGAATTAGGCTTTTGCTTGACAACAATTTTAAAGATATTAAAAAAAATAAATTGATGTAGATTTACAGTAATGTTTTAATCACCTACACATCTGAAAAGCCATCATAGCTACCATCTCAATTAAACATCTCCTAATTGGGAACCTTGACACATAGAGTCTGCATTGATCTAAGATAATGGAGGACTAAGACTAGAGTTACAACAACAGAAACAAAGTTTAAACTAGAGATGGACGGGCTCGGTTCCCCGAGAACCGAACCCACCCGAACTTTGCCTATCTGAGTACCGAGCTGAGCACGCTCGGTACTCCTGCCGCCCGTTCAGTATTGAAATCGAGGCAAAACGTGATAGTAATGTAATCGTATTTCTGAGCTCGGTACTCGCGAGATTTGAAAAGCATAAATACCCGCCTCCACAGCAATCCATCGCCATTTGACAGAAGGAGAGAGCAGGGTTAGGTCCCAGGCTATATTAGCACAGGGGCAGAGCAATAATTGTACACATTTTTGTTTCAATCCTATTCTATACAATTCTAATATTAATACCAATTTTATTAGCAATTGTTAGAGCAGTAACAGAGGAGGATAGAGGAGGCTTTTTTTTTTCTTCAATTTTTGGCACTACAAGTGCTTTTGGGGTGTCCAATATTCCCCAGTGTTTTACACTAATTTTTCTGGCTGTCAAAAAAAGTAACATTTGTCAGCAATATCTATATAAGACAATTTTTGACACTACAAGTGCTTTGTGCTTATTAAAATGGATTCAAAGCAGTCCACATATGAGCAGAATCAGAAACTAGGTTCTGTCACCAGTCCTGATGGTAGTGTTCCCAGTACGTCATCTGGGAAAGGCGATGTAAAAGTACATAGTCTTTTTAAATCAGGGAAAAAAACACACACCCAAAAAATATTTACCGTGTTGAAGCGAAAAAGAAGTGTAACTGAGGAAAAGTTAAGTGCCGATAAAAAAAAAATTGCCAACATGCCATTCTACACACGCAGTGGCAAAGAAAGAATGAGGCGTTCGCCTTTCTCTATTAGTGACAGATCCAAAAAAGTTACCGAGCCTTCTTCTTGTACGGTCACTTGTGACCAAGCAAGACCAAGTAATTTGGAGTATAAAAGTGGTGCACAACTACTGTTACGCGTCAAAGCCGAGATGTAAGAAAACAGTAAGGCATTAGAGGATAATGTATGCTCTGAATCAGAAATGACAACAATCCCTGTGGAGAGTCCATCCAACAGTGGTATGTCTAATCGTGAGCATTCAGTTAGTGTACCCATAAAGAAGGGCCCTTTCAGCAGTTCTGCTGATGTGTGCCTGAACAGCCTGAGTGTAGCCGGTGATACACAAATTGAGGATGCCCCTTTGGAATTAGAAGAGGATGAGAGGGAGATTTGTGTAGACGACGACGGCGCTAATGAGGATGTTGATGAGGATGAGGTTGTTTGTATAAGTCATGCACCAGTGGCAGCAGTTCTAGCACGTGACAAGAAAAAGGCCATTGTCATGCCAGGCCATAAAACAAAAAAATTCACTTCTTATGTGTGGAATTATTTCTACCCCAATCCTGACAATTGTATAGCCATTTGTAGTGTATGTCAAGCCACAGTCAGACGAGGGCGGGACCTTAACCATCTTGGAACCTCATCTATGTTAAGCCATTTAGCGAGAGTTCATGGCAAAGTGTTGGGAAAAGTTGAAAGTTGTTCCAAAAAAATTACAAGCACTCCATCATCAGCTAGAACTCTCTGGTCACCGACATCCCGACGGCTACAAAATACATCCACCACTCCATCCTCATCAATTTCCTCAGTAGCGCTCGGAGTTAGCCCTGCATCCCACTTATTAAGGTTGGATGACTCCTGCACTATAATTGATTCTTCTGAAGAAAGCGTTAGTCCCACTGCTGCTGCTGTTGCTGCTGCTGTGGGTGAATCTTCAACCCAGTGGAAGGCCAAGAAAAAGAGCAGTCCTACATTTCAACAATTAACTGTGAAACAATCATTTGCTAGGGGAAGCAAATATGACAGCAGTCACCCAGTTGTGTCCAATATCCACAATAAATGCAGCTGGCTCTTCACAGTTAATTGAGATTTTGTGTCCGCGTTACAGAATACCATTGCGACACCATTTTTCACGTAAAGCTATTCCACAACTATACCAAAAAGTGTGTACAAATGTAGAGATTGCGCTGAAAAATGACATTTTGCCCACTGTCCCCATAACCACAGATATGTGGACAAGTGGAAGTGGTCAAACCAAAGACTATATGACTGTGACAACCCACTGGGTTGGTCATGCACATTCACCAGCAGGAACAGCAGCAGCATGTACACCACTACGTAACATTTGTCACAGGCAGGCCAGTCTTTGTATCACCGGCTTCCCTAACAGGCATACAGCTGACAATTTGTTACACAAACTAAGAGATGTGATTGATACATGGCTTATACCACTTGGACTCTCCCCAGGATATGTCATTTCTGATAACGCCAACAATATAGTGCGAGCATTATAGCTGGGTGAATTCCATCACATTCCCTGTTTTGCTCACACCATCGACTTGGTGGTGCAGAGCATCCTACGAAATAACCGTGAGGTGCAGGAGATGCTTTCGGTGGCCCGTAAGATTTCAGGCCATTTCAGGCATTCTGCCACAGCATGTAGGAGATTGCAGCAGCTCCAAGAGCAGTTTAATTTGCCCTGCCACCAACTTAAGCAAGAGGTGGTAACTAGGTGGAATTTCACCCTGTATATGCTTCAGAGGATGGAGGAACAGCGCAAAGACATCCAAGCATATTGCACAAGCCATGACATTGGGAAAGGAGGGGGGATGTATTTCAGTCTTGCACAGTGGGGAATACTTTCAGTGCTGTGCAAGGTGCTGAAACCATTTGATGTGACGTGTGAAGTGAGTGCAGATTCTGCTAGTTTGAGCCAAGTCATTCCTTTAATTAGACTATTGGAAAAGCAGCTTGAGAAACTGAAGGAAGAGATTAAAGCAAGCAATTCCGCAAAGTATGTTGGCCTTGTCGATCAAGTTTTTAATTCGCTTCACAATGATCCTCGAGTTATTAAGATCTTGAACTTGGATCACTACGTTTTGGCCACTGTGCTTGATCTAAGGTTTAAGACCTACATTGAGTCTTTGCTGCAAAATGAACGAGATGTGAACTTTTGCAAGGAGCTATTGCTCAGCAAGTTGTCCGCTGAACTTGGCCCTGGCTTGATGACGCGTCCTCCTTCAGTTTCTCAAGCAGCTGCTGCTCGTAAAATGTCAGACAGTCCCTTTCCTTACTGGGAAGAAAAGCAGGCTATTTGTAAACCCATGTACAAACTTGCTTTGCAATACCTAAGCTGCCCACCCTCCAGTGTGTACTCTGAACAAGTGTTCAGCACAGCCGGGAACTTAGTCAGTGATCGCCGTAGAAGGTTGCTTCCCAAAGAGGAAAGGGACTTGGGGCATTTCCATATCACGTACCGTCTTGAAAGGCTGCTGTTTGGGCAATTTCTCATTAAGGGTAGGGTGTCATACACAGACTGACCCCAAACTGGCTTTGTCCATTTCAATTAATATTGTACTGTCTATAACGGCTGAATTTTTTGGTATTTTCTACAAGTGGAAGGGGGCCTATAGAGACAGAAACCAAACTGCCTTTGTCCATTTCATTTAATATTGTACAGTCTATAACGGCTGAATTTTTTTTTGTATTTTATTCAAGTGGAGGGGGGCCTATAAAGACAGAAACCAAACTGACTTTGTCCATTTCTATTAATATTGTACAGTCTATAACGGCTGAATTTTTGAGTATTTTCTACAATTGAAGATCCAGATCCAAAACCAAAACCAAAACACGGGGGTCAGTCAGTATCTCTAATTATAAGCATCACATTAACCATTACCACCCTCTAAAATATATCATGAAATGTAAAAGCAACTGCCTTAATTTATTTATAAAATTTGTGAATGATAGTTGCTTCTATGTGTTCATCTGTTCCCACGCCTTGTTTTCTTTCAGGGGAAAACACTTGCCTAGCAAGACAACACAAGAGCTTATCCTGATGGCTTGCTACCAGCTCAACAAAAACATTGGGACTTAGGTTGCCCCTCGTAGAAGTCTTAAATCGGTTCCAATGTTTCGTCTCCAAATTGAATGAAAACATCACATCACACTGTCTGACTCCTAAGCACAAACTGATGCTATAATGCATTCAATGTAGGTTGTTTTGTGATATCTTTTTTGTGATATCTGTTTAGTTCAGATAGTGCTAGGAGTTCTCACACTTTTTTTAAATATCAATTGCTATTGATGTAGGAGATGAGCGGGAGGAGGGGCTCAACAACTGTTACCCAATACTATGCCCCTAGAACTCATTTATCTCACCTTGCCCTCACATCTGAGCTCCAATTGGGATTAACCCAGTAGGAAGCATTTACCAAACTCTATACCTCTACTCAAAAGTCCCTTTGTATATTAGCTCTCCTTTGCTTTTAATTTTGTTCTTGTACTCAAGAACACTTTTCCCCTATGTACAGTGCTGCTGAACCTTAGTGGTGCCTTATAAATAAAAGTTAATAATAATACCATCCACCAAGTCACCACCTACGACTCTTGGCTCTTGGGACTCTGTAGTCATCAACGACCAAATTTGCTCTTGGAGCCACATTGGTCCCGATTAATATTAGAACACACATTATGTCAATGAAAATACTCTCCTTGATGAATGGCATAAACTCTCTGACCAAAAGAACCCTAGCTCTGCAATTCCTTAAAAAACAAAATGCTGATTTAGTATTCTTCAAGACCCACTTTAAGCATTCAATCCTTCATTTTCAACAAAGCTTTTCCCACAGTCATATTATTCTACTTATTCCAAGAAGCATAAAGGGACCACCATATTAGTCCATAGCAGCATCCTAGTTAAAATAATGAATTCCTTCGATACATGAAGAATTCTTAATCCTCAAGAATACACATACACTCATTATTCTCCTCCTCATGACCTTTACTCGCTAATAGACCTTTTTCTGCTTACTGGTTCTGCTTACTGAGGGCAGCACGGTGGCCTAGTGGTTAGCACTTATGCCTCACAGCGCTGGGGTCATGAGTTCAATTCCCGACCATGGACTTATCTGTGTGGAGTTTGTATGTTCTCCCCGTGTTTGCGTGGGTTTCCTCCGGGTGCTCCGGTTTCCTCCCACACTCCAAAAACATACTAGTAGGTTAATTGGCTGCTTTCAAAATTGACCCTAGTCTCTCTCTGTCCATCTGTCTGTCTGTGTGTGTGTTAGGGAATTTAGACTGTAAGCTTCATTGGGGCAGGGACTGATGTGAATGAGTTCTCTGTACAGCGCTGCGGAATCAGTGGCGCTATATAAATAAATGGTGATGATGATGATGATGGTTCAACTGCTTGGAACTTTTGTGATGCCCGGGTCTCCCATGTGTCTTGGAAGACTCAGTAGAGTTGCACAAGCTCAAGTCTTCCTCATCTCTCCCTCAATGAGGCTCTACAATTCTGCATTGCTAAAACATGAGATGCAAACACAGGAAAATGAATTAAATATTTTTTTTTTGCAATAAATCAATCCCTTGACTCATTACCAGCTACTGATAGCTGACAAGGCCACCATTAGAGGCCACATTATCACTGCACAAAAACAGAAAGATTGCACGTGTATGACTGAACTGGAAAATCAAATCCACAATCTCACTATTAAACATCAGCATTACTCAAAACTAAATTATAGAAGATTACTTGCTCTCATGTGTCAATTCAACCAAATAAAAACTCTCCATTGGCTTCAACAGAAATTTTATAATTGAGAGGATAAAATGGAAGCACTGGTGGTATCCAAACTCTGAACAACACGCAACCACAACAAAAATAGGCAACTAACTTACGGCTATAAAGAAATCACAACATGTTTCCAAGAATTTTATGCAAATCTGTATAACTGACTGTCCCACTTCCAAACCCAGGCCAACTAAGAAGCTAAAATATCTTCATTCTTTTCCACTTCCTGAACTTACTTATAACATATATACAACATAATGAGCCAAACTTAGTAAAGTTATCACTCCTGAGGACTAAAAAACTAAATCTAAATAAAAAAAACGTCTGCTCCTGACCCTGATGAATTTCCAGTTATTTAATTTAAACAATGTCAAAAATATCTTACACTCATTTTAGTAGATTTATTTAACTCCATTTTTACAGGACACTAAATTTGCCAGTGTCACCACCAGTGAAAAGGTTGTGGTGATTCCCCAGTCTGGATGAGATACCAAAATTTGCTACAGCTAACTCCCAATTTTATTGCTCAACTTTGATCTTAATCTTTCCCCAAACGCCAAGCCAACACGCTGTAGGAATCATAACCTCATTGGTCCACCCGCGTGGAGCAGATTTCCATCCTAATTTGACAGACTCTGGATATTATCAGGAGCTCTATAAATTGATCCACGTAGCTATCTACATTGTTTCCCACCCTGGTTTTGGCCTTAGATGCAGAAAAGGCATTTCATTGGGTCTCTTAGCCCTTCATGCAGGAAAAACTCTCCTCCATCTAGGTTTCGGTGTCAGAGAATTTTGTCACAATCCCTTTGCCTCAGTCTCACTGGCTTACACAACGATAAAAGACAAGGATGCCTGCTTTCCCCCTTTGATCTTTGCACTGAATGAGCTGATATCAACCTTCTATGTAAAAATCACAGTCTCAATAATCTTTTTGATTTTCCTAAATAGATGGCTCGATCAGCTGTATTCAGCGAAAAACCCAGTGCTATTTAATAACATACCGACCAACCCTCATAAACGTAATTCACTGTTTATCTCATGGTCCAGGCATGTCAACACAGTTAATAAGAATGCTCTACTTAGACTACTGTATGTGTTCCAAACACTTCTAGTTGAGATTCCCACAAAAGATCCTTAGGTTCTGCAGCACAAATTAATGACGTTCATCTGGGTGGGCATATGCTTTATGTGAAATTGTGTACTCTTCACAAATATGCAAATGAAACGGTAATGGCAATCAATAACTTATAACTATATTTCATAGCTACCATTTTTGGCCCATATGTTCTGTAGTACTCTTTCCACAGTTCTAGAGTTTGGGTGGCAATCTAATCTGCACTCACCAATATTGTCCCTTAGAGCAGACACCCTGAATTCAAATTGAACCTAACAGTAGCATTCTTCATCAAAATATGAAATTGGAATATCCTGAACTATCTCCAATAGCAAAAATACAGATGTCGGAGAGGTGGTATGTTGTAGAGAAGAGTTTTTTTCAATATACATCATAAACTTATAGGATAGAGTCTGTTAAACATTACCCACAATAAATTATCACTTTGCAGACAAACTTACAATAAGGTATAATATGCAAGTGTTTTGCAACTCTTTATTTTAGTGAAACATTTACAACACACAACAGGCTTTCTGTCACAAACATTACACTTGAAAGCCCCTGTCCTCAATATTGTGAAATTTTGTGAAGTACAAGGGCATTTTTTAAACATCTACTTTAGTGTCTGACTTGCAATAAACATTTAGTTTTTAATGTGTTTAAATTATATTGCTATTTGCAGAGAACATGAGGTCAAGGAACATTTACATCCATATTGGTGCACTTGATGTCTGTCATTGTCAGTCTTGACTTGGACATGTGATTACAATCCCCATGTCTACATTTGACGTTTGAATCCTCAACATGCTGTATGGCACTGTCACATGTGAAGGTTCTAAATACAATTTCGCAAGGGTTAAAAATCATTGGAAATAATTGGAAGTTCACTACTGGCTTTTTACCCCTGAAATCTAATACAATTAGCAGTTTCAAATACAATTAGTAGTTTCAGTTTAATACTTACCAAAAATATTGGTTTTCACAGTAATTGACAGATGGGTATTATTTTTTAAGATTTCCATTGCTTTTGTATAGGTGATATTCTCGAAATTCTGTCCGTTAACTTCCATAATCTTCAAAGAAAAGAAAGACACTTCATACCATTTTGTTAAGATGAGAACATTATCTCAGCACAGACAAAACATCTTAGAGTTTAAATGTCTTTAAAGGCAAGTTTAGCTGTTAAAGACATTGCCGTCATAAATTTCTCCTGCAAAGTCGTCTAATATTGGCGACTTGCAAAAAACGCAGTTTAATACATTTACCCCCCATGAGTTGTATCACATTTCTGATCTCTTTTTACTTTTACTTTTTACTCATGCTTTCTTCTCATATCACACAGTCAAGCGCACAGATTTCTAAATGATACATTTATTAGCAGATATAACATTTCAGAAATGCTTAATGTGGGTTTATAACATGCTCACTATGTTTATAACACATACACATGTACAATAATACAAACGTGCAGTAACAAGAAATTAGCTTTAATCTATTATTGAAAGCTATAATCTATTTATTGAAAGGTAAAATGGCCACAGAAATTGACCTAATAATGCGTGGTCACGAAATAATAATAAAAAAAACACATGCAAAAAAACCCCCCTCAAAACTTATAGCTTGTAGAATTACACCAATCAGCACGACTTTCCTTGCTTTTGAAATTAGATATTTTGAATATGGAAATAAATTTAGTAAAATGAAAACTAAAGTTTTAAAAGAGAAGTGGACAGTAAATTGTGTTACACATGTTGCGCCTTTTTTACAGTTAAGAGATAGAAGGTGCAATTTTTTCACCTTAACAAAACATTGCATTGAAGCGGGAGTAAAATGAAAATGTGCAGTAAGATTTAGAGTTTAGAGAAAGTGTGTCTTAGTTCAACTCCAAATCGGAGTATAAAAGTAAAGCTGCCCAGTATTTGAGCAAAAGCAGGCAGTATCCTTGCATGAAATTCCCAGTATGAAATGATGGCTATACCCTTGCATTACAACAGGATTTGTCCATATGCAAAGTTCCAGTGTTTAGCTGGATTTGCTTCTAACTGTAATTAATCCATTATTAACAAACCCGGGGAGATAAAGGACATTGCTGCAAGACACATGTTTAGATTTTTATACATTTTCTTCAGAACTTAAATATTATTGTTATTATTATTATTATTATTATTATTATTATTATTATTATTATTATTTTATTTTTAAACTGAATGTTGTTGATGTCTCTTCTCCATTGCACAAACCTGTCTAAGACTTAACACAGATCACAGTTTATTAAATTAAAGAAGAAATAGTGGACGGCAAAAGTCAGCTAACAACTAATAGCAAAACTAAACAAAATATGGCCAACAGGCACTAACCACTGGTTCCATGACAGAGTCCTTTACGATTTACGATTACTCCTTCTGGGCTCACAATGATGTCTCCACACAAAGTAGGTCAAGGGGTCCCTTAAGAAAAGGACTAAGAGCCAGGTTGCTTTGAAGGGGGCAATGATTTGTGGCCAACCAGCGACAGCACCATATGAGAGGAGAGTTTTGGGATAACATTAGACCAGCAGAGATTACCATTAGCCATTGCACCTGTATGGCACACAGATCCTTTTGAGTGGAGATTAATAAATCCAAGGATTTCCCTTTGCCCAAATTGTTGCCCCCCAGATGAATCATGAATATGTCAGGTGTACAGTGTCTGATCACTTGCCTGGACAAGAGGGGATTACGGAACATCCAACTCAGACCCCTCCTACCAGGCCAGTTAATGTCCACTGTATGGTAGAAGTTGTCCCTGTTATGAGAAAATCGGTGCCTGGATGCCCAGTACACATAAGAATGACCTGCCACCTATATTCGTATCCTCTGAACCGGCAAGCCTGGAACAAAAACAAAATAATGCCCTGTGAAATCCAGACTATAACTGGATATTCCATTAGCAACCACTGCAACAGTGTGGAATGTAGCCACCAATGTGAAGGTAGAAGGAGGGGGGGGGGGTCGGTAACCCATATGAAAGTAAAAACCCATAAAACCCAAGAGGCACACAGCTATTAAGGAGAAATCAAATGTTCCCAGAGTGCCCTAATAAAATCACAGCAGCCCTACCTCACCAAATAGGATTACCAGTAATCCATGTATAACAGATACCATAAAAAATAACTTGATAGTTGGCGCTAGATTCTGTCGTACAAAAATCAATAATCACAACAAATAATGTACAATCTTCATAGACAGATCAAACTATGCAATCATCTTTTTTCTTCCTTAACTTTACACTTCCAATTTCAGGATGATAATTCCACATAAAATAATGAAAAATCACATATAATGAAGTAAGTCTAATAAATTATTTTACAATATTAATACTTTCACCATATAAAAATCACACCCACATTCTTGTGCAATAGTGATGAATCTCCTTTTGTCCCTGATGGTAATATGCTTGCATCCATTATCCGATGAAATTCAACTTTAATAATTATCTTTCTTGTTGCTCCTCCTTTCTTTAGTATCCTCCTCATAAGTGTACATAATATGGAAAACAGAAAACTCAATTTTCAATTAATAAAATGATTCACATAAAGCCATGAATACATGCACATCCCGTAAGGGAGGTGTTAAATACAGCCAATATTCCTACCATATCCTATCATGGGAAAAACTTCAAACTGTATATATGGTTCTTCTAGAAACGGCAGTAATACAGTTCTAAAGATACACATTCCAATCACCAACACGTTTTGATCTTGGCTTGATCCTTAATTAAGTAATTAAGGTAAAGGATGTCCCCAATATGTCTTTATATGTACCACTATTGGGCATGTACCACTATTTATAGTGGTACATACCCAATTAGAAGCATTTGTATTCAATATAATATGCACACATTACATTAGTACACTAAACGTCTAAATTGAATTCCATCATAAATTGGAATTTATACATATACAATTTCTTTTAATATAAATAAATTCATGAGTATATATCCATAATACCCACATAGTCGCCATAGCAACTGTTTATGTCAATGGTGATGATCCTCTATATTTTCAAAATTGTAAAAAATTTCTTCTCCACCACATGTTCTAGCATTCCCTCTTTCTCGAACATCAGTTTGTTAGAGAAGGTTGAGTGATACACAAGCTGAGAGATGAGAGGTACACAGGCTGACAGGTAAAAAGAGAGACACAGGCTGAGTAAGACATGTACTGAGAGCTTAGGCAGAGACAGGCTGAGTGAGAGGGAGGCTAATAGGCAGCTATGAAAAAGACCAGCTGTGAGGTATAAGAGAGTCAGGCTCAGAGAGAGACAGGTTGAGAGCTTAGAGAGACACAGATGTGAGAGACAGGCTGAGAGATAAAAGAAACAGCTGAAAGAGGCAGCTATAAGAAAGAGTTGTTAAGAGAGACAGGCTGAGATGTAAAAGAGACAGACTGAAAGAGACAGATTGAGAGCTTAGAGAGAGACAGACTGAGAGAGACAGCTATGAGAGAAGCAGGCTGAGAGAGACAGGTTTAGAGAGTCAGCTGTGAAATAGATATGTTGAAAGAGACTGAAGGCTGAGAGAGAGTGACACCCTTGTGAGAGAAACAGGCTGAGAGACAGAAAAACTGAGAGAGAGATGTGCTCAGAGCTGTTAGAGAGAGAGGCAGCCGTGAGACGCAGTTATGAGTGTTAAGAGAGAGGCTGAGACCTGAGAGAGAAACCCCTTCTTGGCTCTGCTGAAGATCTCCCAAAGAGCACTGCAGAGAAACATCTCTCCAGCTCCAATCCTTCGTACGCCAGCCACTCCCTGGCTTCCATTTTCTACAAACTCCTGCACCAGAGGAGCATCCCTTTCCCCACAGTTCCGAGCTGAAGATTTCCCTCTTCCTCCTCCTGTCCGGTAGCCAAGAAGGGAAATTCTCCAGAGGAGAACTAACTCACTCCAACAGGTTTCATATTTAAAGCCTCACCCTCAACTATAATGGGGCCTCCTCCATCGCTACTGGGCAACTAGGCCTCGAGAAGAAAAGGCTGGGACAGGCCAAGAGGGACGTCAGCATCTGCACAGCGTCAAGTAAGTATTTGAGTGGAGGGTGAGTTCTTCCTAAAACACACTGATCAGTATGTTTACCGAACTCTGAGTCACTGACACTAATAGACATCTCAATGACCAGGACCCTAAACATTGTATACATGAAAATACTGACATCTAAGCCACTGACCATTTACTTGGTGTATATGTAAAGTGTATTTACTGAAAGTCACTTGGATGCTCTTTGTATGGTATATCAGTAATTGGGATGCTCTTTGCATTGTATGGAGGTCACTTTGATTTATTAACATTTATTGTATGCTCTCTGTGTTGTACGTCGCTTTCCAGGATGCTATCTGTATTGTACGGTGGTCACTGGGATGCACGCCATATTGTATATCAGTCTCTGGGATGCACTCTGTATTGTGTATCAGTCAATAAACTGCTTCCTGTATTGTATATAGGTTCCTAAAATGCCTGCCTTGTATAGAAGTCTCTAAAATGCCTGCCTTTGTTGTGACTCTGTAGCGATGTTTAAAAGATATAGTATACAAAAAAGAGATGTGCTAACTATTACACAATGTAAGCATAAAGACAAGTTGAGCATGCAATATTCTTTGTATAAATACTAGTGCTTAAAGCTTCAATAAGCAGAGTTGATTTGACAGACTCCTGTGTGACTGATCAGTTCTCCAGCGCTGAATATACCTGAATCAGAATTGATCTTTATAGGTGAAAAAGTCTGATTTTGTTAACAATACTTGGAGGTCCCAGCGAGATTCTAAAAAAAACTTTCAAGACACTGCGAGGGGCCTGGAGGGACAGAACTAAGAAAGACAAAACTGCTCGGTGAGTAGACGTCTTATACTGCTCTAAAAAAGTCATTTTTACTTCTGCATCTCATAAGACCTGTCAGTCTGATGTGAGGTTCGAGAATAATCACCCGTCTGGTTATGGTAAAATGTATCGTTTGCATTTGTGATATTTAGTCATATTGTTGATTGTCTAAATGTTTAATATTGAAGAGGTTGTGAATTATTATTAAAACTAACCAATGATTGATATAGAATAAACAGTATTTGTTCAGGTTGTCATCCAGGGAAACCATTGATATTTAGGAGATCATTTTATGTGCCTGTTGGTTGTACAAAGATCATTGACATAGTCCACACAGGGAAATTGTGGAGACAAATAGAACATGAAGTGCCTGAGTCATTAAGGCAAAAAAGGAGTAAATGTTCTCTGGGACAAACCATGTTACAATTTAAGGGGTGCAAATTAGTTTATTATTTTGCACATAAGTTAAATACTGACTGTTTTTTCATCTATCACACAAATACTTGCTAGCTTTATTATTACACTGAAATTTAAAGTTGATCTAGGACATGTCCTACCCCAAGTATAAATCTGTCGCCACATTTTAAATTTAACCCCCCCCCCCTCCAATGCAACATGGTTTTCCCCAGGTGCAACTGTTACTCCTTTCTTATGCTTTGCTCTCCTTAATGACTCAGGCCTGAAGTATTCAAAGGTGCAGTTTTAAGTATTTGGTAAAGTAAGTGATAATAGAAAGAACTTGCATATATAGATTTGATTAAAGTGTACTATTAAAGTCTCATACTTTAAGTTTATTTGTAAGGGGCGAGTTTGTCCCGGAGGAGACACTATTCCTGGTTAAATATGGTATCTTCGGAAAGTACTTTTTTGGATGAGTAATCTCGGATTGCCAAGGCTATCATAAGAATGGTAGATGGGGCGGTAACCCTGAAGGATATGAGGAAATTATTTCAGAGGGGCAGTTTGGACTCCAGGGACACACTGGTCCCGAATAAATTACAAGAATTAAGGAAGAATAGAATGTGTGATGGAGACGGCTGAGATGTTAGAATATGAAAATAATGTGATAATATGTTGGAAATTATGACCGATTTGCAGTTTGTTGATAACCCGCTAAGGCAGAAAAAGAACAGAACAAATACTAAGGAAACAAATTAGAAGTGGCCTCTTTGTTTATTCTGTAACCTCTTAAATGTTGGAAAATGTGAACAATGTGTTATGTTTATAAATGCCCGTTTCTTATAAAAAAAACAAATACTCAAAACTCTATAAACTATTTATTTTATTTTTTTTAACAATTTTATTTATTTTGCAGGGGTCAATAGTACATGTCAATCAATTACGCAATGTGTTACAAACGCTATATGAATATACAGGTAATAAAACTAACAGCGTTCATTAGAAAAAATAAACGGTATAGATATTGTCCCGATTTTGCAATAAGGAGAGAAAGGAGAAACAACAAAGAAAGAAATTAGACAAAAGAAAGTGAAAAGGGGGGTGGTGTGGCAGGCCGCCTAAAGGTAAAAGGAAAGAAGCAGTGGGGTAAAATATTGAATAGAGGAGGGGAGAGATGGGAAGTGTGAGGCAGAGGGTGAAGGGAAGTATCCAGGTGGAACGATGTTGAAGAGTCATGTAACAAAAGGAATTTGAATTTGGAAATATGAGGTCCATGGTACCATAATTTATTAAATGATTTAGAGGTATCAAGGATGATACATGTTATATATTCCATTTTATACATGTACCATATTCTGTCAAAAATCATCTGCAGTGTTGGCGCAAGAGGCTGCTTCCAATCAGTGGCTATTTGGCACAAAGCAGCAGAAACTATGCTGCGGAACATCTTCATTTGATGTTTGGTGGCGAATGGAATCCCAAGAGGGAGGATGAAAAACCTGGGAGAGTAGGGGTTGTTACTTTGTAGTAGTTGTGATGCAAAGTTCCGAAGTTCCATCCAGAATGGGGCAAATTTGGAACACTGCCACCAAATATGGAGGAAGGATCCTTCCATCCTGCATCCTCGTCAGCATGTGCTGGATGAGTTTCTGAAGATTTTTTGTAGTTTGGTTGGAATCAAGTACCATTGATAAAGAAGTTTGAAAGCATTTTCTTTCAGCTTTACATTGATTGAACTAGAGGCTGTGTTAGCTCTTATTCCATCCCAGTCTTCGTAATCTAGGGGTCCTCCCAGGTCTTCATCCCAAGCCCGCTCATGAGAATCTCAACTGTTTGTGTCAGGGACTCTGAGTTCCCAGTATAGTAGAGATATGAGACCTTTGTTAGAGGATGTCGGAGGGAAAGCAACTCAAAAAAGTTCAACGTCGGCCTACAAGGTTTTTGACTTTCCATATTGAGTGTATTATAGTTATTGTTCTTTTGCGATGTTCCTCCCCCCTATGTACCCCCTCCCCTCTTTTTCTTTTGTCCTTCCCTTCCCCCTCCTCCTTTTCTTTCTGTACCCCTTAAATTTGTGAAACCAATAAAAACACTACTGAAGTAAAAAAAAGGTCAACGTCCTGTCACCTAAACTTAATTTAGTGGTAGAATGAAAATTTCGCAGGTTGTAGGTACCTGAAAAAGTGTGTGTTAGGAATGTTAAGTTTTGTTTTTAAGTCATAAAATGAGGAAAAAGAAGTGTCTTCGATATCATTAAGGTAGCGAACATCTTTCCATTTCCAAGGCTCGAAGGATAGTATTAAACAACCTGGTGGAAATTTAGGGCTATCAAAGAGTGGAATAATTGGGCTAGGAGCAGGGGTGAGCTTAAATTTTGCGTTTGCTCAGTTCCAGGGAGATAATGAGTGGGCTACTATTAGATGACGAGAAGCGAGCTGTGGATGATTAGTACGAGGGAGCCACAGAAGAGAGGAGACTAAGGAAATACCCAAACTCTCGGCTTTAATCGAGACCCAAAGTCTGGAGGAGCTAGGACAGCTCCATAAAACACATTGGGAAAGTTGTGCCACTAAAAAATAATATTTAAAATTGGGGACCCCTAAGCCGCCACCCTGCGCCGATCTCTGTTGGACGAGGAGCCAGACTCTTGGACGCTTTCTGCCCCATATGAATTTTGATGTGTAATGTTGTCAAAATTTGAAAACTTATGGAGGGATGCGTATGGGTAGGGTTTGAAAATAATCTGGGCAAGATGTTCATTTTAATTGAATTAATGCGACCTATCCAAAAAATGAGATGTTGACTCCAAATTTCTAGATCACTCTTAATCTGGGAGAGTAGTTTTGGGTAATTAGCCTGGGAAGGCTGACTGTATTGTTAAGTGATGTGAATACCTAAATATTTAATCTTATTTTGATGCCATTTGAAGGGGAATTGTTGGGTAAAAGATAGTCTAATTTCATCTGTTAGGTAGAAATCAAGATTTTGTCTGCTTTTTGAGGATTTAATTTGTATCCTGAGATGGAGCTATAGGTTTTCATATCTGCAATGATGGGGGGGGGGGGGGGTATAGAGACGGCAGGATCAGAGAGAGTCAGGAGGACATTGTCGGCGTACAATATTTTATGTTCGAATTTTAATTCCGTGAATGGCCTCATTAGATCGTATTTTTGCTGCTAATGTTTCAATTAAATGGGCAAAGATTAAAGGTGAGAGGGAGGTAACCTTGCCGTGTCCCATTGGAAGTCGAAAAGGGGGAGGATGCGACTCAGTTGGCCACCACTGTTGCCCTGGGTGTTTGGTATAGAGCCCTGGGTGTTTGGTATAGAGCTAACAGACCATATAAAAATGTACTAGTGAAGCCCTTTGACCCCAAGAATTTAGGCATAAAGGTCCATGAAATTTAATTGGATGCTTTTTCAATGTCGAGTTTACTAGAATTAATACAATGTATGAAGTCAATAGCGCGCCTGGTATTAAACTTGACGACCTGGTATAAACCCGACTTGATCTGGGTGGATCAGGGAGAGGAGGAGAGTGTTTAAAAGATTAGCTAAATTTTTTATATATATCTTAAGGTCCACATTTAATAACGATATAGGTCTGTATTTAGTACAGGAGGTAGGATCTTTACCTGCTTTTGGTATGACAATGATGGTAGCCAAGGTCATTGCCTCATTGAAAGGGGAGCCAATTAAGATTTTATTGAGGAAGTCTGTCTTATGGGGGGCAAGGTCCTTAGCAAATTTTTTGCAGTATTGCAGAGTGAGTCCTTCGGAACCTGGAGTAAAAGATGATTTCTTTATTTTAATCTCCAAGATTGTTTCTGTCTGGTAATATCTGCATTTAAGAAGGTGAGGTTAGTGTGCGAAAGATGTAGCAATAAGAGAAATGATAAAAAAGAAAGTGATCGTCAAAAGAGTCGGCAGAGAGTGGGGATCCAGGGAGATTATATAGCGCTTTGTAATAATCGTGAAATATTTGAGTGATTTGCACCAGGGCATACTGGCTGAGAGTTGGATGTTTTTTTTTTTAAGTTTAGTGATCAATCGTCGAGTTTTCCTCTGGCGCAGTTTGTTAGCGAGTATTGAGTCGGCTCTATCGGTCTTCTCATAGTATTTCTGATTTAATTTTTTGAGGGTATTTGCAACCCTGCGGGAGAGGATTGTGTTCAATTGGCCTCTAACTGCTGTAATTTGCGTTAGAAGAGTCGGAGTGGGTCTAGTTTATGTTGGCTAAGAAGAGAGGTTAATTTAGTCTCAAGGGAGAGGGTTTGCTTATGGGGTTCCCAGTGGATACCTGATGAGATCTCCTCTGAGGTGTTTAGTTCAAAATATTCTTTGTTTGCATTCTTAATAGAGATGCTCACTGACCCCCGTGTTTTGGTTTTGGATCTGGATTACCTTCATGTTTTGGTTTTGGTTTTGCAAAACCGCCCTTGCGTGTTTTGGTTTTGGTTTTGTTTGGTTTTGTTTTGCTATTTTGTTTTAAAATAACCAAATTTAGTGCTCCACCTGTTTCTAGGATAAGTAATGTAATTGTAAAGCAAATAAATTATCCAAAAAACTGTTTAATTCCTGGTAGGCCTTCATTAATTCTCTACACAAACCAGATTGTCTTCCTCTCCATCTATGAATATTGGCAATGCAGCCATCGTCTTTGGATGTATATTACACCCTACACTTATTATTAAATATGTAAAGAAATGGACAAAGGCAGTTTGGTTTCAGTCTCTTTAGGCCCCCTCCACTTGTATAAAATACCATAAAATTCAGCCGTTATAGACTGTACAATATTAAGAGAAATGGACAAAGCCAGTTTGGGGTCAGTCTGTGTATGACACCCTAACCTTAAGGAGAAATTGCCCAAACAGCAGCCTTTCAAGACGGTACGTGATATGGAAATGCCACAAGTCCCTCTTTGGGGGTAGATTGCACGCTAACTTACATAGAAAGTTTTAAAAATATGTGATCGTCATCATCTTCAGCTTCATCCTCACCTTCATCAGTGTGTATGACATCATCACAAACTATCAATTCATCGCCGCTTGAATCCGCCATTAGAGAACAGTCAGTGCTTGGATGTCTTGGATGGTGAAGGCCTTCCTCGTGGAAGATGTAGTTCATTTTTATAAACATCATTTTCTCCACATTTTTGGGAAGTAACCTTCTACGGCGATCACTGACTAAGTTCCCTGCTGTGCTGAACACTCGTTCAGAGTACACACTGGAGGGTGGGCAGCTTAAGTATTGCAAAGCAAGTTTGTACATGGGTTTCCAAATGGCCTGCTTTTCTTCCCAGTAAGGAAAGGGACTGTCTGACATTTTCATATCAATTACCTCTTGAAAATAATCCTCCACCATCCTTTGCATGTTAATACTCATATTGGATGGAGCTATGGGCAAGGTCACACATTTTTTTGAAAAATCCTTCAAACCAGCCCAGATGTTAAACTGTTCTGGTCTGCCCTCTGCGTTCCTTCTGCTTTTTTTTGGGAAAATTAAATTTTTTACGAGCAGCAGCTGCTTGAGAAACTGAAGGAGGACATGTCGTCATTCAAGGGCCAGTTCAGCAGACAACTTGCTGAGCAATAGCTCCTTGCAAAAGTTCACATCTCGTTCATTTTGAAGCAAAGACTCATTGTAGGTCTTAAACCTTGGATCAAGCACAGTGGCCAAAACGTACTAATCGGAGTTCAAGATCTTAATAACTCGAGGATCATTGTGAAGCGAATTAAGTACTTGATCGACAAGGCCAACATACTTTGCGGAATTGCTTGCTTTCATCTCCTCCCTCAGTTTCTCAAGCTGATTTTCCAATAGTCTAATTAAAGGAATGCCTTGACTCAAACTAGCAGAATCTGCACTCACTTCACACGTCACAACTTCAAATGGTTTCAGCACCTTGCACGGCACTGAAAGGATTCCCCACTGCGCAAGACTGAAATACATGCCCCCTCCTTTCCCAATGTCATGGCTTGTGCAATACGCTTGGATGGCTTTGCGCTGTTCCTCCATCCTCTGCAGCATGTACAGGGTTGAATTCCACCTAGTTACCACCTCCTGCTTAAGTTGGTGACAGGGCAAGTTAAACTGCTCTTGGAGCTGCTGAAATCTCCTACATGCTGTGGCCGAATGCCTGAAATGGCCTGAAATCTTACGGGCCACCGAAAGCATCTCCTGCACCTCACGGTTATCTCGTAGGATGCTCTTCACCACCAAGTCGATGGTGTGAGCAAAACAGGGAATGTGCTAGAAATCACCCAGCTGTAATGCTCGCACTATATTGTTGGCGTTATCAGAAATGACATATCCTGGGGAGAGTCCAAGTGGTATAAGCCATGTATCAATCACATCTCTTAGTTTGCGTAACAAATTGTCAGCTGTATGCCTGTTAGTGAAGCTGGTGATACAAAGAGTGGCCTGCCTTTGACAAATGTTACGTAGTGGTGTACATGCTGCTGCTGTTCCTGCTGGTGAAGGTGAATGACCAACCCAGTGGGCTGTCACAGTTATATAGTCTTTGGTTTGACCACTTCCACTTGTCCACATATTTGTGGTTAAGTGGACAGTGGGCAGAATGGCATTTTTCAGCGCAATCTCTACATTTGTACAGACTTTTTGGTATAGTTGTGGAATAGCTTTACGGGAGAAAGGGTGTTACAATGGAATTCTTTAACGCCGACACAAAACCTCAACTGTGAAAAACCAGCTGCGTTTATTGTGAAGATTGGACGCAGATGTAACACTAACATGGCAGCCATGGCGTCTGTGATTCCCTTGGCGACTGGGTGACTGCTGTCATATTTGCTTCCTCTAGTAAATGATTGTTTCACAGTTAAATGTTGAAATGTAGGACTGCTCTTTTTCTTGCCCTTCCTCTGGGCTGACGATTCACCCCCAGCAGCAGCAACAGCAGCAGCAGTGGGACTACCGCTTTCTTCAGAGGAATCAATAATAGTTCATGAGTCATCCAGCCTTACTAAGTGGTATGCAGGGCTAACTCCGAGCGCTACTGAGGATATTGATGAGGATGGTGTGGTGGGTGTATTTTGTAGCCGTCGGGATGTCGGTGAGCGGATGGTCTTAGCTGATGATGGATTGTAATTTTTTTGGAAGAACTTTCAGCTTTTCCCAACACTTAGCCATGAACTCTCGTCAAATTGCGTAACATAGACGAGTTTCCAAGATGGTTAAGGTCCCTCCCTCGACTGACTGTCGCTTGACATACACTACAAATGGCTATACAGTTGTTGTCTGGATTGGGGTAGAAATAATTCCACACATTAGAAGTGGATTTTTTTGTTTTATGGCCTGGCATGACTATGGCCTTTTTCTTGTCACGTGCTAGAACTGCTGCCACTGGTGCAGGACTGACACAAACAACCTCATCCTCATCAACATCCTCATCAGCGCCCTTGTCGGCTACCCAAATCTCCCCCTCATCCTCTTCTAATTCCAAAGTGTCATCCTCACTTGGTGTATCACTCGGGCTGTTCAGGCACACATCAGCAGAACTGCTGAAAGGGTCCCTCTTAATGGGTACACTAACAGAATGCTGACGATTAGCCATCCCACTGTTGGATGGACTCTCCACAGGGATTGGTGTCATTTGTAATTCAGAGCAAACATTATCCTCTAATGCCTTACTGTTATCTTGCAGCTCGGCTTTGACCCGTAACAGTAGTTTTGCACCACTTGTAGGCTCGGTAACATTTTTTGATCTGCCACTAATAGACAAAGGTGAAGGCCTCATTCTCTCTTTGCCACTGCATGTATAGAATGGCATGTTGGCAATTTTTTTTTTTTTTATCGGCACTTAACTTTTCCTCAGTTACACTTCTTTTGCACTTCAACACAGTAAATTTATTTTTAGTGTGTGTTTTTTTGACTGATTTCAAAAGACTGTGTAGTTTGACATCGCCTTTCCCAGATGATGTACTAGGAACACTACCATCAAGACTGGTGACAGAACCGGATTGCTGATTCTGCTCACATGTGGACTGCTTAGAATCCATTATGAGACCAACGCACTTGTAATGCTACAAAATGTTTCAGATACTGCTGACAAATATGACTTTTGACAGCCAGAAATATTTATGCAAAAGAATGGGGGACACCCCAAAAGCACTTTGTTGTGCTAAATATTATATTTGAAGTCTGCTGACAGATAGTTCTTTTGACAGCCAGAAATATTTATGCAAAAGAATGGGGGACACCCCAAAAGCACTTTGTTGTGCTAAATATTATATTTGAAGTCTGCTGACAGATAGTACTTTTGGCAGCCAGAAATATTAATGCAAAAGAATGGGGGACACCCCAAAAGCATTTGTAGTGCCAAATAATGAAAAAAAAAAAAGACTCATCTACCCTCCTCTCTTCTCTATTTATTGTTATCAGAATTGGAATCAGAATTGTATTCTCTGTTCCTGCTCTAATCAGCCTGTGACTACACCCTGCTCTCTCCCTCTGTCAAATAGCGATGGATTGCTGTGGAGGCGGGCATTTATAATTTTCAAGTATCGCGAGAACCGAGCCCCGAGATCAGACGACGTCACGATGACGTTCGGCCTCGTTTTGGAATCCGAGCGGGCAGGAGAGTACCGAGCCGGCTCGGCTCGGTACTCGGATAGGCAAAGTTCGGGTGGGTTCGGTTCTCGGGGAACGAGCCCGCCCATCTCTAATTTTTAATCTCTTGATGGGTCAAGTGTGAAAACAAAGGGAAGTCGTCAATATGCCATTGACGAGATCGTGGAACTAGTTTTATTAAGTCAAAAGTAATATATACTCCTGCATGGTCTGTCCAGGTAAGAAGGGAAATCCCTGTGTCCAATATTAAATGAGAGAGTGAGAAACAAAAATCACATCTATGCAGTAATAACTACCGTGTGGGGCTGAGAAATGTGTGAAATCTTTTGCATCAACATTTTTAAGGCGCCCGGTGTCATGTAACTCTAAATTCTGTAGACATGTCAGTAAAGATTGGGAGTTCTTTGAAGAAGTGGATGGGTTTTTTTGGCTGGGGGGACCAGACGGTGGTAGTCACTAACGCGACTACCACTATACCGACAATGATTTACCCGACTTCAGAAGGCAGATGCTGACAATCTCAAACACATGTTAACAGCGAAGCTTTCAAATCTCTACTTCCCAGAATCGTGATGAATGCACAAGCCTCAGAAGAAAAGGAGCTTTGACCCTGATTAGGTGCATAAAGAGAAATAAGTGTAATTTGCTCAGAGTGAAGTGTGCCAATCAGAGTCAAATAACGATCATCTGAGTCTGAATTTGATTCAATTAGAAGAAAGTGAAACCTATTATGTATTAAAATTGAGACTCCACGCTTCTTGCAGCCTGCAGAGGCAAAAAAAACGTTTGAGTGTAAAGCTTACTTTGAAAATGAGTATGCTGTCCCATGGGGTGGGTCTCCTGAAGGAAAACTATATTGGCTCCCTCTCTCCTCCCAGGACCACTGCACATTTAGTAGGTAAGTTCAGGCCATTGACATTAATCGAAAGTGCCTTGAGCGCTATGGGTGAAGGAGGAAACGTAAGTTCCACATAATATCAGTAAAAAAATTACATGAATAAATAAAAAGAAAAAATAAGCATCAATCTATCTGGAAGCTTGGGAGTAGGATGGGGAGCGGAGAGGGGAAGATAGAAAGAAGAAAGACAAGGAGGTCTAATTAGGCCAATACCAACGGAGGGGAGAGCCCCATGTATGGCCATCAATGAAATAATCAAACATTGAAGAAAAAACATTGCAGTACAAGTAAGGGTGCTTGTGGGGGGTGGTTAGTTTAGTGAGACACTGGTGTGCCACATAAGAGACGAAGTATAGCTGTCCAGCATAATAGGCTGGAGTAACCAGAACAAAGTTGGAGTGGCTATTTGACCAGAGGGAGGGGTGGTAGCAAAAGAGAGAGAGAGAAGTAAGAGGAGGGAGTGGAGGGAAAAGTGATGTATTGAGGAGGGTTCTGGAGGAGAAGGGCAGAAATGTAGGAAAATAAGGTAGAGGTAGAGGGGTAGGGAGAAGAGAAATAAAAACTAGGCAATATGAACATTTATGCAACATTAAATTTGTAACATCAACATCATAATTAACAGATAACATTAGGCCAAGTCCCTAATAAGGTTGCCGGATTTAAAGTAATTTGGCTACATTCTTACTCCCATGAGGGAATATAATATATGAGACTAGAATACTGGAAGTGTGTAGTGGAAGGCAGGTTGGTTATTAGTAGAGATGGGCAGGCTCGGTTCACCGAGATCCGAATCTATCCCAATTTCGCCTATCCGAGTACCAAGCCGAGCAGGTACTCTCCAGCCCACTCGGTATCGATATCGAGGCAAAACGTCATCATGACATATTCGTATTTCTGAGCTCGGTTCTCGCGAGATTTGAAAAGCAGAAATACCCGCCTCCACAGCAATCCATCGCCATTTGACAGAGGGAGAGAGCAGGGTTAGGTCACATGCTATATTAGCACAGGGACAAAGCAATAATTGGACACATTTTTGTTTCTATTCTATTCTATACAATTCTAATATTAATACCAATTGTATTAGCAATTGTTAGAGCAGTAAGAGAGGAGGATAGAGGAGGCTTTTTTTTCAATATTTTGCACACCAAATGCTTTTGGGGTGTCCCATATTCCCCAGTGTGAAACACTAATTTTTCTGGCTGTCAAAAAAAATCATATTTGTCAGCAGTATCTATCTAATACAATTTTTGGCACTACAAGTGCTTTGGGCTCATTAAAATGGATACAAAGCAGTCCACATATGAGCAGAATCATCAACCAGGTTCTGTCACGAGTCCTGATGGCAGTGTTCCCAGTACGTCATCTGGGAAAGGCAATGTAAAAGTACATTTTAAATCAGGGAAAAAAAACACACACCAAATTTTTTTTACCACGTTGAAGCGAAAAAGATTTGTAACTGAGGAAAAGTTAAGTGCCGATAAAAAAAAAATTGGCAACATGCCATTCTACACACGCAGTGGCAAAGAAAGAATGAGGCCTTCGCCTTTCTCTATTAGTGGCAGATCCAAAAATGTTACCAAGCCTTCTTCTTTTACGGTCACTCGTGAGCAATCAAGACCAAGTAATTTGGAGTCTAAAAGTCTTGCACAACTACTGTTACGCGTGAAAGCCGAGCTGCAAGAAAACAGTAAGGCATTAGAGGATAATGTATGATCAGAATCAGAAATGACACCAATCCCTGTGGAGAGTCCATCCACCAGTGGTATGTGTAATCGTGAGCATTCTGATAATGTAGCCATAAAGAAGGGCCCTTTCAGCAGTTCTGCTGATGTGTGCCTGAACAGCCCGAGTGTAGCTGGTGATACACCAAGTGAGGATGACACTTTGGAATTAGAAGAGGATGAGGGGGAGATTTGGGTAGCTGACGAGGGCGCTAATGAGGATGCGGTTGATTGTGTAAGTCCTGCACCAGTGGCAGCAACCAGTGCCAGCAGTTCTGGCACGTGAGGTTCTGGCACAAATTTGCACTTTCCAAACACAAGCAGGGATGACGCAGGTGGCAGACCACAACAGTTTGACATCTGGGCTGGTTTGAAGGATTTGACAAAAAAATGTGTGACCTTGCCCATAACTGCAACCAATCCTACTATTAACATGCAAAGGATGGTGGAGGGCCTAGCAGGGATTAAACTGTATTTTTCCTAATTTGCACTAATACAGTTTGGGTGTAATATACACCCAAAGTCGAGTGCTCAATTGCTAAGAGTCTTTGATGAAGAGGAAGACAAGCAGGCTTGTCTGTAGAATTTGCAGGCAAATTCTACTGCGTTATATAGGTAACACCCAAAGAGAAGAGCTCCATTGCTAATTGTAATTGCTGAAATAGAAATAATAGGGCTGACAGTCTTGGTCTAAATCTGCAGTTACATTTTATTGTACCATAGCTCCCTCAGAAACAGGAGAGGTGGCAGGGTTCAGTGCTAATCTTCCTCAAACAATACTAATTCATCCCACCATTATAGAAGTCTGTGTACTATGATGTAATTGCCGATAATGGCCTTCCAAATGGAATTAGTAGTTCATTTTAGGGCAGTCACGATTTTTGGCCAATTCTTTTACAGCAAAGCAAATATCAAAATGTTGTTCGGAATCATCTGCATCACCACTGGGTGTCTTGGGAAAGCAATTTTTGTACAACAAGCAGTTCCCAGAGAAACTGAAGGAAAAGACGTCCAAACAAGATGTTGATAGGTCTTGGATCCTTGCGAAGCAAATTAAGTATTTCGGCTACAATTAAAATATAGTTAGCACATTTACTTTGTTTTATTTCACACATTAAATTTCTGCACCTCCTTGTCAAAATGTATAATTAAGGCAATCACTTGACTCAAGCTAACCGTCTCTGCACTCTCTTCACAGGTGACTACCTCGCTGGACTAAAGTACATTGCCCTCAAATGCTTGTCTTCTTGCAGCTGCTGCATTCTCCTACATGTTGTTGCAGAAAACAGAAATTGCCCCTAAAATTTTCCGGACATAAACAGTATCTCCTGCATGTCATTTTTTTAAGGTTCTGTAACACCAAGTTGATTGTGTGTGCAAAACTGTAAATGTGATGGAAATCAACCCCGCTGTAATGCTTGAACAATAGTGGGGTTGTCATCAGAAATGACATATCCTCAGAAGAGTCCAAGCAGGATTAGCCATCTTTCAATGACATCCCTTTTTTGGAACAGATTGTCAGCTGTATGCCTCTTAGTGAAGCTGCTGATACACAGAGTAGCCTACTTTTGAAAAATGTGACGTACTTGGGTACATGCTACTGCTGTCCCTGCTGGTGAAGGCGAATGACCAACCCAGTGGGCTATCACAGTCATATAATCTTTAGTGTGCCCAGTTCCGCTTGCCCACATATCTGTGGTTAAGTGTACAGTGGGTAGAATGGCATTTTGTAGCCCAATTATTACATTTTTATGAACTTTCTGGTAGAGGTGAGGAATAGCTTTTCTAGTAAAATTGTGTCGTGATGGAATTTGGTAATAAGGACAGAAAACCTCAAGTAACTGTCTAAAACCAGTTGCATTAATAATGGACATTGGAAGCAGATCTAATACTAGCATAGTCCTTATGGCGTCTGTGATCCGCTTTGCGACTGGGTGACAGATTTCATACTTGCTTCCTCTTGCAAAGGATTGTTTAACTGTAAATTATTGGTTCTGGGGATATTGATGATGATGGTGTTGGGGGGTAGATTGCAGGTGCTGGGATGTAGATGAGAGAAGGGAGGTAGATGATACTGGACTGCTTGGTGTTATTTTTTTTAACCTAAGTTTCTGATTTTCCCAACAGCTTTCCAAAAACTCGCTGAAAAATGACGTTACATGGATGAAGATCCCAGATGGTTAAGGTCCCTACCTCTACTGAGTGTAGACGCTACAAATGGCTAGACAACTGTTGTCAGGATTTCTGTAAAAATTATTCCACACTGAAGACGTGGATTTTTGGTCTTAGGCCCAGGCATGACAATGGCCTTTTTCTTATCACTGGCAAGAACTGCAGCAATTTTTCTTTGAAAGTGTATGAAAATCATATTGTGACCTAGGAGGTGGTCAAAATTGAATGGAAATTACTGGAAATTAGTGTTAGTGAGGTTAATAATAATGTAGGTACAAAATAATACCTAAATTATGTTAATTTAGCCCCAAAAAATAGTTTTTTTTAACAAATTGCAAAACAAAACCAAACAAAAACCTAAACCAAAAACCAAAACACGCAATGGCGGTTTGGCAAAACCAAAACACGACGGTAATCCAGATCCAAAACCAAAACCAAAAACCAAAACATGGGGGTCAGTGAGCATTTCTAGTTATTAGGTGTCCATGGTCTGTTGGTATAAAGTAAACAGAAACTGGACAGGAGAACGCCTGTAAAATAAGGGGGGGACACAGGGTGTCCATCATGTGTGAACCTGAGTCCATGAAAAAGTATGAATAATGCTAGGGACTTTTGAAGATTTCCAGTCAGTCTGGTGCAATAGGAGGTCTTGTAGCTTGAAGTTCTACCGTTGTCCATTTGGGAGGAGGTGCCAAATATCTAGCAGGTCTCGAGGAATTGCTACGTGTTGTGGACAAGGTATGTTCCGGAAGAATATCAAGCTTGGAGAGAATGTCTTGTCCTTGATCTAAGGATTTGGCATATACGACAGAGTTCCCAGCAAACATTTGCAGTTGGAATGGAAATCCCCATCGATAGCAGAAATTGTATTGACTGAGTATTCGTGTCACTGGCTGATGGCATCAACGTTTCTGGATAGCAGAAGGGGCCAAGTCTTGAAATATTTGAAGTTGCATGTCTTGGAGGTCGATCGTATCTTTGGATCTAATTGCATTAAGCAATTTTTCCTTAGTTTGATATTAATGAAGACACACTATGATTTATGGTGGCCTTTGATCGGCAGCTGGTTTGACTCAAAGGGCCAGGTTTGCGCAATCCATCAGAATTTCTCTGTCTGCTAGGTCTGAGAGTAGATGTTTGAAGAGGCCGGAGAGAAAGTCAGGTAGAGAACAATTTGTTACAGATTCTGTTACATGGTCGAATCCTCATATTATTTTGCTGTGACCTATTCTCTTGGTTTTCTTGTTTCTCTTTCACAGAATCCATCTCAGTACGAAGCAGAGCTAGTTCTCATTCAAAAGTCATCGGTTTTTTATTCAAGAGCATCAGTTCTAGTACCGAGGGCTGTCATTTCTGATTTGAATTCGATGATAGCTTTTTGTTTGAACTGAAGGATCTATGTCCAGGTTTAACGGAGAGAGAGGATTTGATGAGCAAGGTTTATCAGCTGGTGGTGAGGAAGTCGTCAATTTCTTAGAGGTGGCAGCAGGGGAGGGCGGCCCACACTTAAAGGGTGGTTTTTGGTACAATATATATTTATCTATATAAAAAGAGGCTATTTTAGTGTTGCTTAATCCATATATATATTTTTATGCCCAGGCCCGGAGCTGGATTAAGGCTCTGGGGGGCCTGGGCACTTTAGACAGGGTAACCCCCTATGATGTAGCATGGTTATCATTTTAGACAAATACACAGGCAATACTGTGTGCACTACTGTTAGGTGCACACAGTTCTGCCTTCACAAGCAGTACACGGTGAAGCTGGACATACCTCAAAACTGTCCTAAGCGAAACAGTCACCCAAATTCGGGACTGTCCCTCCAGATTCAGGACAGTTGGCATACTGTCCTGCTCTCTCCTACCTGTTCTGGTCACTGTCAACACTTGTGGCTGCTGGTTACTTTAGCTCATTTGCTGGTTGTTTGGATCCTGGAATATTGGAGGCCCTATTTGGAAAAAAAATGGTTACATAAAATTTAAAAAAACTCCAACCAGTCCCAGTGTTAAATCAATAGCACACACATTTTATAATTATGCCTCCCTCCAGCCACAACATTAAAATAATATTCACATTTGCTAAATAGATCTCTTTCCCTCCAACAAACACTGACATTGGATAGCAAACACAATATATAAACCAATTTCCCTCCCTCCAAACAGCCCCAGCAATAATTTAAATAGCATCTACGTTTAACAATTTTACCATTTCCCACAACAATCCCAGGCATGAAATAATTCATAATCACATTTAATAAATAGACCTCATTTTCCACAAACAGCCCACAATCAATAAATAGCTCCCAAACCACCCCAGCTTTAAATTAAAGGTCTAATTACCCCATTATAACTTCAGAGACCCACTATTAAATTAAATTGCCCCACCATCACCCCACAAATAAAATAGCACCCAGTAATTAGCCCCCACCTGCACTCCACAATTAAATGAATAGCTTACCTACCACATTATATTAAGGCCCCCCCTCCCTTCCACACTACATTGATTTACTGCTCCCCACCCTCCACACACACACACACTACATTCATTTACTGCCCCCCCAACACACACAATATACTGGACCCCCCCACACACACTCAATATACTGGCCCCTCACTCACATATACAATACACTGGCCCATCACTCACACACACACATAATATACTGTCCCCTCACTCACACACACACACACACACACACACACACACACACACACACACAATATACTGGCCCCTCACTCACACACACACATACACAATATACTGACCATTCACTCACACACACAATATACTGGCCCATCACTCACACACAATATATTGGCCCCTCACTCCACAATATGCTGGCCACTCACTGACACACACAATACACTGGCCCCTCACTCACACACACACACAATACATTGGCCCCTCACGCACACACACACACACACACACAATACATTAGCCCCACACTCACATACACACAATATACTGGCCCCTCACTCACACAATATACTGGCCCTTCACTCACAAAATATACTGGCCCTTCACTCACACAATATACTGGCCCTTCACTCACACACACAATATACTGGCCCCTCACTGACACACAATATACTGGCCCCTCACTGACACACAATATACTGGCCCCTCACTGACACACAATATACTGGCCCATCACTCACACACACAATATATTGACCCCTCACTCACACACACAATATATTGGCCACTCACTGACACACACAATACACTGGCCCCTCACTTACACACATAATACACTGGCCCCTCACTCACACACAGAATATACTGGCCCCTAACACACAAAAAAAACTGGTCCCTCACTCACACACACAATATACTGGTCCCTCACTCACACACACACAATATACTGGCCCCTCACTCACACAATATACTGACCCCTCACTCACACAATATACTGACCCCTCACTCACACAATATACTGACCCCTCACTCACACAATATACTGACCCCTCACTCACACACACACACAATACACTGGCCCCTCACTCACACACAGAATACACTAGCCCCTCACACACACACAAACACACACACAATACACTGGCCCCTCACACACACACAATACACTAGCCCCTCACTCACATACACACAATATTTTGGCCCCTCACTCACACAATATACTGGCCCCTCACTCACACACACAATACACTGGCCCCTCACTTACACAATACACTAGCCCCACACTCACACACAATACACTAGCCCCACACTCACATACACACAATATACTGGCCCCTCACACACACACACACACACACACACACACACACACACAATATACCATACTTGTCAACTCTCCCGGAAAGTCCGGGAGACTCTCGAAATTCGGTTCAGTCTCCCAGGCTCCCGGGCGAGCTGGCATTTCTCCCGCATCCCGGGTTTCACCGAGAATCGTGTCATTTGACGCGATTCTCGGTCATTCACGCAATTTTGGAGGGCGGGAGGGGGCGTGGCGAGCCCAATCGCGTCATTTTGGCCCCGCCCCGCAGTGGGTTAGCGGGGCGTGGCCAACATGACGCTATTGGCCTCGCCCCGCCCCTTCCCGCCCTCCAGTCACGCCCCCTCTCCCGGAAACTTTTTTCCGGGAGTTGGCAAGTATGCAATATACTGGCCCTCACTCACGCACACACAATATACTGGCCCCTCACTCACACAATATACTGGCCACTCACTGACACACACACACACACACGCAATATACTGTCCGCTCACTCACACACACAATATACAGACACCTCACTCACACACACACAATATACTGGACCCTCACTTACACACACATAATATACTGGCCCCTTACTCACACACACACACACACACACACACACACACAATATACTGTCCGCTCACTCACACACACACAATATACAGACACCTCACTCACACACAGTCACGCCCCCTCACTCAAGTATGCAATATACGGGCCCTCACTCACACACACATAATATACTGGCCCCTTGCTCACACACAATATACTGGACCCTCACTCACACACACACACACAATATACTGGCCCCTCACTCACACACACAATATATTGGCCCCTCACTCACACAATATACTAGCCCCATACTCACATAGTATGCTGCCACACACGCACAAACACACATACAATATGCTGCCAGACACACACACACACACACACACACACACATACATACATACAATATGCTGCCACACACACACATACAATATGCTGACACACATACAATATGCTGACAAACACATAATATGCACATACAATATGAACATACAATAGACACACACAATTAATATACCCCCCCCCCCGCACTTACCTTGTTCTTTTCGTGCCGCACGCTCTACTCTTCAGTCTTCTGACATGGGATGGCACCTATCACGTGGTGCGCGTTCCATGTCACAGCAAAAGCCGACCAAGCCTTTAGTCGGAGGGAGGGCGGATATGCTGGCCCAAATTAGTTTTTTTGGGTCCGGCCCAGCCCGCCCCTGGGTGGCAGCAAATATGGGTGCTGTACCTCCTTGTTTTTAGTGGTCATCTTGAATGCGATTTTTTTTGTGAGATTTGAGAATTTGTGATAGCTTTCCGCTACATAGCTTTTGTGGATAATTAATCCCTCCTGAGATTCCTCTGTCAGAGCAGTAAAATAATTTAGAGGGATGGGGGGAGGTAGAGAAGGGGAACTGGTCACATAAGCAGAGATTGTTAAATTACTCCAATCGGGTGATCTTGGCCCCTTAGTCTCCAGGGCTCACTTGGGGTTTACATCAGCTTGCCCACATCGAAGTTATAGGAATTTTATTCAACACGTCAGTGTGCCACAGAGAATATTTAATAAGCAAAGGGGGTGATATCAGAAATATGCAGTTTTAGTAAATGGCACAGGGTGCAGCAAAGTTCCACACAGAGAATGATCTGAGCAATCTGGTCTATTCAATCAAGTTGTTAAATCTGGCCCAGGATAGCTAACTAAAGAGGGGTACTCACTATCTACTGGTGCCACTGTGAAGTCCAGTGGTGTACAGGTGTCCTAACCAGATCACTGGAGAGGTGCGAGTTCTCAAGCCGGATGTGTGATGCTCTGGAGGGGCACACTGAGTTCCCAGAGCTCCAGGTCTCAATTGGTATGGCAGACAGCCTGGAGTCAATGTCCCGTCGCAGGTCGTTAGGTAGGAAGATAGACCGTGACGCTGCTCTGGTGAATAGATCTCCAAAACAGGGTCAGAGAGCTATAATAGTCGGTACAAAGGTATGCCGTTTAGTTTACCACTATGGGCAAAATTGTGGGTTGTTAGCTCTAAAATTCCAATTTGGGAGAGCGCAACGCCGTATCTAATGCTAGACACGTCCTGCAATTATGACGTCCAGACCACGACTCCAGTCCCTCTAGGAGAAGTTAAAAGTTTGTAATGTAGTATGTTGAGGATTGTAGTGTTAAAGAGTACAGGGATATCTGTGACCATCAAATGGCAGCCAGGTATATAGTACTGCAGGGCTAATCCCTTGGAATTAAAACAGGCAGTAGCAGAATAAGTCCACCAGAGGGCAGAAGAGTCCCATGCAGCTTTAAAAGAGACAGCGAGCTGATCGACACAATCAGATTGCCCAGACCAGACAAGTCGTCCCCAGGTGACAAGGTACAGCTCCTGGCAGCAGACCTGACCAGATGTCACATGTAGCAGTGTATTATGAAGGCAGAAGGGGCCCTTCTCGGCATTTAGGGAGATGTCGTCAGAACACAGGTTAGTGTGTGGGATGCTCAGGGGTCTGCTGGGCTGCGCAGGAAAGGCCATGGCTGGGAAGGCCTAGGAGGTAGGGTAGGCCAGAAACTGCAGCCCACTGAGATGTATTACAAAACAAGCCGTGGACAGCTCAGCCAAACCCGAGCAGTCGGGAGATCACCTGTCTGATGACTGGTGTCACTTTGGGGTGTCAGTAAGCGTCGATGTCACTGGAAAATGTGTGGTGTTTAGAGGAGTTCTTAATAGGGCCGTCCTCACACTATGACTTCCAAGCCATGCCCCCAACTCTATGAACTATTTAATTAAAATTTGACGGATATCAGAAGTCAAATTTTCAGAGAAGACTTAGAAACAGTTTAGTGGCATGAAAATGCAGAAATATTGGTGCAAAAGTATCCAAAGACAAATTACAGTTAATCCAGCGATCCTAATGCAATTCCTAGGTCATTGTATATCTGCTAGGATAGAGCATTAGAGCATATCATACAAGAAAGATTTATGATCTGTCCAGAAGACCTTTTATTTTGAATCCTTGCATGCCGATATTGCAGACCGTATTAATTTGTGTTGATTTGATAATAAGGTGAAGGTTTCTTTGTCGTTGTTGGTATGTCATTGTGCAAATTTCTGAGGTTAATTTTTTCTTTCTGGTTTTGTGTTGTGACCCTTTCGCCAGACGCAGTGAGTGGATCAGGGATGGTGCTGTGCTTTACAGGACCCAAGCAGAGGGTGTAAATATTGCGGCTAGCATTACGCTGTGTTGGGTTAAAAACAAGCTTTGCTAAAGGGTCAGTTGCATCAGTGCCGTAACTAGACATTTTAGTGCCCTGGGCGAGACAGGGCACCGGCGCCCCCCATCTAAGTGGGAGTGGCATTTGACAAGTGGGTGTGGCCAACCTAATGTGTGGGTGTGGCTAGCACTTTACTGAAAGAATATATTCATATATATATATATATATATATTATGGATGTGCACCGGCGACTTTTGAGGTCTCGTGTTTTGTGTTTTGGATCCGGATTTTCGTTATTTTTGAGGTTCAGATTTGTCTCGCAAAACACTTGACGAAAGGTCTCGGTTCGGATTTAAGGTATTGGATTCGGATTTTTTTTGAAAAAAACATAAAAAGTTTAAAAATCAAGTTTTTGGGCTTATTTTCACTCCTAGGCTATTATTAACCTCAATAACATTCAATAACAAGCATTTCCACTAATTCACAGTGTATTCTGAACACCTCACAATATAGTTATTAGTCCAAAATGTTGCAACAAGGTATCTTTCTGGACTGCGACGAGGAGTGGGTCACCACAATATATATTAAAACCCCTGAACTTTTATGATTCGCACCAATAAATGTACCTGGACTGCGTAGAGGAGTGGGTCACCACAATATCTTAAAAACCCCGAACTTTTATGAATCGCACCAATAATTGTACCTGGACTGCGTAGAGGAGTGGGTCACCACAATATCTTAAAAACCCTGAACTTTTATGATTCGCACCAATAATTGTACCTGGACTGCGTAGAGGAGTGGGTCACCACAATATATTAAAAACCCTGAACTTTTATGATTCGCACCAATAATTGTACCTGGACTGCGTAGAGGAGTGGGTCACCACAATATATTAAAAACCCTGAACTTTTATGAATCGCACCAATAATTGTACCTGGACTGCGTAGAGGAGTGGGTCACCACAATATCTTAAAAACCCTGAACTTTTATGATTCGCACCAATAATTGTACCTGGACTGCGTAGAGGAGTGGGTCACCACAATATCTTAAAAACCCTGAACTTTTATGATTCGCACCAATAATTGTACCTGGACTGCGTAGAGGAGTGGGTCACCACAATATATTAAAAACCCTGAACTTTTATGATTCGCACCAATAATTGTACCTGGACTGCGTAGAGGAGTGGGTCACCACAATATATTAAAAACCCTGAACTTTTATGAATCACACCAATAATTGTACCTGGACTGCGTAGAGGAGTGGGTCACCACAATATATTAAAAACCCTGAACTTTTATGATTCGCACCAATAATTGTACCTGGACTGCGTAGAGGAGTGGGTCACCACAATATATTAAAAACCCTGAACTTTTATGATTCGCACCAATAATTGTACCTGGACTGCGTAGAGGAGTGGGCACTGGGCACCACAATAAAATATATAAAAAACCTTCAACAGATCTGCATTACACTACACATACGGCTGCTCCTCCATCCTCTCCATCATATACATGTTGGAGTTTTAGCGTGTGACAACCTCTTGTTTTTGATAATGTCAGTGCATTTTGAATATTTTTCAATTTGCCCCACACCACTGAATGTACTTTATCTATGATACGCAATACGCATCTATCTATCTTGACTGCGTAGTGTGGTGGCCCCGCTACACAATTTGGTACCGAGGCCACAATATAATTAAAAAACCCTCCACGTGTCTGAATTCCACCAAACAAGTATCTGGACTGCATAGTGGGGTGGCCCCGGTACCCAATTTGATACCGGGGCCACAATACCTCCTCCAAACATGGTACAGACAATTCGTCATTGAGATCCCAGACAGACAGGGTCAAAGTGTTATTGTTTGACTTTGTAAACCCAAAAAACTGTCCCTGTTGCACATAGTCGTGCAATGAAGACTGACTTTTTCATTTAAAGGCACGATCTTTCAAGTGTAGTGTTTGTAAGTCTAAGTCATATTATACTTTTGGTAAAATTGGTTTATTTTGTTCCTCTTTATGGTAATTAATTAGTAATAGAATTAAAGTATGAAATAGAATTAAAGTATGAAATAGAATTAAAGTATGAAATAGAATTAAAGTATGAAATAGAATTAAAGTATGAAATAGAGTGGTATAGAGTTGTAGTGTGGTATAGATAGAGTGGTCCACACAATATAATAATAATAAAACCCTCCACGTGTCAGAATTCCACCAAACAAGTATCTGGACTGCATAGTGGGGTGGCCCCGGTACCCAATTTGATACCGGGGCCACAATACCTCCTCCAAACATGGTACAGACAATTCGTCATTGAGATCCCAGACAGACAGGGTCAAAGTGTTATTGTTTGACTTTGTAAACCCAAAAAACTGTCCCTGTTGCACATAGTCGTGCAATGAAGACTGACTTTTTCATTTAAAGGCACGATCTTTCAAGTGTAGTGTTTGTAAGTCTAAGTCATATTATACTTTTGGTAAAATTGGTTTATTTTGTTCCTCTTTATGGTAATTAATTAGTAATAGAATTAAAGTATGAAATAGAATTAAAGTATGAAATAGAGTGGTATAGAGTTGTAGTGTGGTATAGATAGAGTGGTCCACACAATATAATAATAAAACCCTCAACTGGTCTGAATTCCACCAAACAAGTATCTGGACTGCGTAGTGTGGTGGCCCCGGTACACAATTTGGTACCGAGGCCACAATATAATTAAAAAATTGGGCATCAACTGTCACCGTTGTTTAATATCTGATACACCTAAATATGGACTGCACAGTGGAGTGGCCCCGGTAGTAAATTTGGTGCCGGGGCCACAATACCTCCTCCAACTTCCAAGTGTAGTGTTTATAAAGACAGACAGCGTTGAAGTGTTATCAGTTGGCTTTCTTAACCCTAAAATTGTCCCTGTTGCAAATATTCGTGCAATGGACAGTTACTTTTTTATTGAAAGACTCAAGCTTTCAAGTGTAGTGTTTATAAAATATAAACAACAATACAGTAGTTTTAGAGCACGTCAATACCTCTTGTTTTAAATTATGACACGGCATTTTACTTTTGGTTTAATTTCTTGAATTTTTTTACATTTGGTTTTACTTTTTGAACATGGCAAACGACTGTTGATTGGTCATATAATGCAAAAAAAAAAGTTCCAAGATGGAATTGTCCTTGGGCCCTCACACCCACCCTTATGTTGTTGAAATAGGACATGCACACTTTAACGAACCAATCATTTCAGCGACAGGGCCTACCAAACAACTTTGGCTGAAATGATTGGTTTGTTTGGGCCCCCACACCAAAAAAGCTATTCATCTCTCCCTGTACAGACTAAACAGGCTCTACTGAGGCAAGATGTCGTCCTCATCCTCAACCTCTGATTCCTCTCCCCCTACAGTGTGTACTTCCTCCTCATCACACATTATCAATTCGTCCCCGCTGGACTCCACAACCACAGGTCCCTCTGTAGTATCTGGAGGGCAGTGCTGTACTTCATTGAGGAATTGATTATTCATTTTTATAAACATCATTTTTTCAACGTTGTGAGGAAGCAACCTCCTTCGCCGCTCACTGACCAGGTTCCCCACTGCACTAAAAACTCTTTCCGAGTACACACTGGAGGGGGTCAACTCAGGTAAAATAGAGCCAGTTTGTACAGGGGCTTCCAAACTGCCTTTTTTTCCTGCCAGTAACAATATGGACTGTCTGACATGTCTACTTGGATGGTGTCAGCAAAGTAATCATCCACAATTTTTTCTATTGTGACAGCATCCAATGCAGCGAGAGTAGACATGTCTGCAATGGTTGGCAGGTCCTTCAGTCCGGACCAGATGTTATCAGCATCCCCGCCAGTGCCTCTTTTGGGAAAACTGAGCTTTTTCCTCGCAGCCATAGATGTGGAAGAAAATGAGGGTGGAGCTGTTGGCATGTCACGGTCCTCTTCAGAGGACAATCTCCTGACCAGCAGGTCTTTGCACCGCTGTAGACTTGTGTCCGCCGGAAACAGAGACACAACATACGCTTTAAACCGAGGATCGAGCACGGTGGCCAGAATGTATTCCTCTGACTTTAAAAGAGTGACCACCCTCGGATCCTGGCAAAGCGTACGAAGGGCTACATCCACAAGAGCTACATGCTTGGTGTAATCGCAATGGCTTACCAGCTCCTCCCTCACTTTCTCCAGCTGCTTCTGCAACAGCCTGATCAGGGGAATGACCTGACTCAAGCTGGCAGTGTCGGAACTGACTTCTCGTGTGGCAAGTTCAAATGGCTGCAGAACCTTGCACAACACGGAAATCAGTCTCCACTGCGCTTGACTGAGGCGCATCCCCACTCCTTTGCCTATGTCGTAGGTGGCTGTGTAGGCCTGAATGGCCTTTTGCTGCTCCTCCATCCTCTGCAGCATATAGAGGGTGGAGTTCCAGCGCGTCACAACCTCTTGTTTGAGGTGATGGCAGGGCAGGTTCATGCTTTTTTGATGTGCCTCTAGTCTGCGGTAGGCACTGGCTGAATGCCGAAAGTGTCCAGCAATTTTGCGCGCCACCGCAAGCATCTCCTGCACACCCCTGTCACTCTTGAGGTAATGCTGCACCACCAAATTAATGGTGTGGGCAAAACATGGGACGTGCTGGAAATTGCCCATATTTAATGCCCGCACAATGTTACTGGCATTGTCTGACACCACAAATCCCCATGAGAGTCTAAGTGGGGTAAGCCACTGGGAGATAATTTCCCTCATTTTCTCTAATATGTTGTCAGCGTTGTGCCTCTTATTAAAGCCTGTAATGCACAATGTTGCCTGCCTTTGCATGAGCAGCCATTTTGTAGATGCTGCTACTGATGCAGCTGTTGCTGTTGCTGCGGAAGGGGATGCATCTACCCAGTGGGCTGTCACAGTCATATAGTCCTTCGTTTGCCCAGAACCACTTGTCCACATGTCCGTGGTTAAGTGGACAGTGGGTACAACCGCATTTTTAAGAGCACTGAGGACACTTGATCGTACTTCTCTGTACATTTTTGGTATCGCCTGCCTAGTGAAGTGGAATCTCGAGGGGATTTGGTACCGGGGACACAATACCTCCATCAACCCTCTAAATCCCACTCCACTGATGGCGGACACCGGGCGCACGTCTAACACCAACATTGCAGTTACAGCCGCAGTTATACGCTTTGCAATAGGGTGACTACTATCGTATTTTGTAGTCATGGCAAACGACTGTTTGACGGTCAATTGTTTTGTGAAAGACTTAGCGGTCTTACGACTTCCCCTCTGGGAAGATGACCGACTAACAGCAGCAACAGCAGCAGTGGCAGTAGTAGGCGTACCGCTGCAGGATTCCTCGGATGAATCCCGTATTGAGGAGGACTCAGTCTGGCTGCTGACTTGGGCTGCAGGACTGAATCTGATGGAGATTGTGGAGGAAGTTGACGAGGAGGGTGTTGCTGGTGTGTATCCAACTGGACCACGGGATTTAGGTGTCCCTGTACCGATGAGGGTCTTAGCCCCAGTTCCTGAACTAACCACTGAACTATGAAGGTTATTCAGGTGACGTATAAGGGAGGATGTTCCTAGGTGGGCAAGATCCTTACCCCTGCTTATTTGAGCTTTACATAAGCTACATATGGCCATACATTGGTTGTCTGGATTTGGATAAAAATAACTCCAGACCGAAGAGGCGCATTTTTTGGTCTTCTGACCAGGCATGACGATGGGCTTTTTCATCCCATGGACATCAGCTGTTTCCCCCCCTGGTGCCTCATTTACAATAACCACATCACCATCCTCATCATCAAGTTCCTCCACAGCGCCAGCTACATCATCAATAGCCTCCTCCCGAGCCACCTCTTCCCGTACAGTGATGGGAAGGTCAGGCTTGACAACCACCAACACCCTTGGACTCGCCTTGGGGATTTGTGATAATTTCTCTTTAGAAGGCAGAGTTGTTTGCTGTTTTGTTGCTGACAGCATAACTCTCTTCAATTTTTTGTAGGGGGGGGAGGAGGAGGAGGGCTAAGATCCGTGGGTGAAGCTGAACCACTAGTCATGAACACGGGCCAGGGCCTAAGCCGTTCCTTGCCACTCCGTGTCGTAAATGGCATATTGGCAACTTTACGTTTCTCCTCAGATGATTTAAAGTTTCTCTTTTTGCTACATTTTCTTAACTTGGGCTTTTTGGATTTTACATGCCCGGTACTACGAGATTGGGCATCGGGCTTGGAAGACGACGTTGATGGCATTTCATCGTCTATGTCATGACTAGTGGCAGCAGCTTCAGCATTAGGAGGAAGTGGGTCTTGATCTTTCCCTACTTTATCCTCCAAATTTTTGGTCTCCATTATATGTAGCACAAGATACTGCAGAATGTGTGAACTTGGTAATATTGCAGTACCAATGGACTTATACTGCTGGATTGGTTTTGCAAATTTGGTTATAATTATTATATTTTTTTATTTTTTTTTAAAAAAAATTATTTTTTTTTACTTTTTTTTTATTTTTTAAAAACTTGGGAATAATGGGGAAATAACTGTGCCCTTAGAAGCACAGAGCACAGGACACAGCACCACTGGACTGAACAGGACACGGCACAGGACCCAGCAGCACTATGGAACTCAGCAGGACAGAGCACAGGACACAGCACCACTGGACTGATACTGCAGAATGTGTGAACTTGGTAATATTGCAGTACCAATGGACTTATACTGCTGGATTGGTTTTGCAAATTTGGTTATAATTATTATATTTATTTTTTTTAAAAAAAAATTTTTATTTTTTTTTACTTTTTTTTTATTTTTTAAAAACTTGGGAATAATGGGGAAATAACTATGCCCTTAGAAGCACAGAGCACAGGACACAGCACCACTGGACTGAACAGGACACGGCACAGGACCCAGCAGCACTACGGAACTCAGCAGGACAGAGCACAGGACACAGCACCACTGGACTGATACTGCAGAATGTGTAAACTTGGTAATATTGCAGTACCAATGGACTTATACTGCTGGATTGGTTTTGCAAATTTGGTTATAATTATTATATTTTTTTTTTTTAAAAAAAAAAATTTATTTTTTTTTACTTTTTTTTTATTTTTTAAAAACTTGGGAATAATGGGGAAATAACTATGCCCTTAGAAGCACAGAGCACAGGACACAGCACCACTGGACTGAACAGGACACGGCACAGGACCCAGCAGCACTACGGAACTCAGCAGGACAGAGCACAGGACACAGCACCACTGGACTGATACTGCAGAATGTGTAAACTTTGTAATATTGCAGTACCACTGGACTTTTACTGCTGAATGTGTGAACTTGGTAATATTGCAGTACCAATGGGCTTATACTGCAGGATTGGTTGTGCAAATTTTGTGGTAATTAAAAAAAATTAAAGTAGTTTTTGGTATTTTTTAAAAAAACTTTTTTTTATTTTTTTAAACACAGGGGAATATTGGGGAAATAACTATGCCCTTAGAAGCACAGAGCACAGGACACAGCACCACTGGACTGAACAGGACACAGCACAGGACCCAGCAGCACCACTGACCTCAGAAGGACAGAGCACAGCACACAGCACCACTGGACTGATACTGCAGAACACAGCACAGCACAGCACAGCACAGCACAGCACAGAACTAAACAGCACAGAACTAAACAGCACAGAACTAAACAGCACAGAACTAAACAGCACAGAGGACCACCTAACACACCCTCCCTCTACCCTGATCAATGCCCGAGTGAAGATGGCGGCGACTAGCGGGGAATTTATAGGATCCGAGTATCGCGAGATCCGACAACGGGATTATGAGTCAGAGCCTCAGTTTCACTTTTGAATTTGGCGCCAATACCCGGATCTGTCTCGGATCCGACTCGGATCCGCAACGTTCGGGTGGGCTCGGATTTCATAAATCCGAGTGCGCTCATCCCTAATATATATATATATATATATATATATATATACACACATATATATATATATATATATATATATATATATATATATATATACACACATATATATATATATATATATATATATATATATATATACACACATATATATATATATATATATATATATACATATATATATATATATATATACACACACACATATACACATACACACACACAGTGGTGGGATTCCATTAAGCTAGCTTTTTTTATATAGAAAGGAGAAGCCCTATGACATACATTGCTATTTTATTAATATAGTACACTAAAAAGAGGCAAGATGGGAATATTAGGTCAAGCAACAGAACAGATCTTATAGGTCAGGGGGTAGTAAAGAAAATAAATGTGTGCCTCCTTTAGCACTCACAAGTGCCCACAAGCAAAAAGGATATTTAATTTTGCAGAACACAAATTTTTTTTTTAATTTAGTTTTTTTTCTAAAATACATTTGACCTACTAACTTGCTGGATAAGTTAATAAATAAGCACTTTGGGTACATTCCAGATCGCTTACAGATCAATTGTTTAGTAAAACAATTACTGGATTGTTGTAAAAGGCATTTTGCAAAAAAATACTGGGTTTTGAATATTGAGTGACCTCCTAAGCTGAGTAAAAATACATAGCCTGCCCACACACACATAATATAAATACAATTTTACTTACCTGTCCTGTGTCCTCTGTCCTCTGTCCTCTGTCCTGTGTTCTCTGTTCTGTTCTCTGTTCTGTTCTCTGTTCTGTTCTCTGTTCTGTTCTGCTGCCTCTGCCCCAGCAGTGCTCCTCGCTGAATATGACGTCGGGCGTGATGACGTCACATTCAGTGGGAGCGAGGAGATTGCCGGGAGCCGCCGGGAGATCAGGTGACTTTTTTTTTTTTTTCCCCCTTTTGTATTAACTTTATTGACTTTTTTTTTTACTATGCCGGCAGGTAGGGGAAGGTAGCGGGCGGCTGCTGCGCCCTCTTGGGCTTGCGCTCGGGGTGACGGCACCGCCCGCACCACCCTAGTTACGGCTCTGAGTTGCATATCACATGTATAGGAAGAATGGTTAAATTGCTGTTAAGTACCTTGAGCATTTGCATAGGCAAACTTCTGACAAACTAACCTTCCCTGTAACAGGTACCTTTGATGTTGAATGAAAGTAGAAAGTAAGCAAGTAAATGAATGTCTTACAAATGTATGTATATAAGGATATGGCAGTGTGTGTGAGGATGAGCTGCGCAGCAGAGAGAAAATGGAATATACACATGGGTCCAATGTTTCTGTGCAACATCTCAGCGTGTTAAAAAGTGGAGGGGGGAATATGAGCAGAGTGGGAATGAAGCTGTGGATTCTCCCCTCTATTGTTCAGTATAAAAGATCTTGACAAAGGGCTATATTTAGTTTGGCAATGCATGTGTGGTTGATAGAAAGGAGTTTTCTGAGTGTGCATTAGCGATGCAAGAGTAATTAAAATGTCTCCGGAGTGGTAATAACACAATAAAGCTGATCAGTATTCATTTTAATAAGTGATATAGTATTGACTTCTGTGCTTTAGAAAAGAGACTTAAGACTTTATAATATCATCCGTGATCCTGCACTAACATTCCCAGATTATACCAAGCACAAACACTGCACCTGTCTACTGCCAGGTTAATTATGAGGTAGCCTTGTTAACCCTTCCAATGTCATAATCAAAAAGATGTACTACTTTGAACCAAGCTTATTATTACTGAGTTCAAAGGAGGGTAGAATAGGGACAGGGTGGACATAGGATGAGGAGAAAATTAAGACTAATGCAAAGGTCAGAGGAGGAGATACATAAAATATCCTCTCTTTTTGTTTTTGGGACAGCCATGATTGACTTGAATTAATGAATCAAGAAACAGCCAGTACTCCCCACATATTAGATGTTATAATACCTGAGGCTGACCTGCACCTCTTTGTGGATGGTCACGGTACTACACAGAAGGCACCTTACACACAGGTTATGCAGTCACAACAGAAACAGACATACTGATTTAAACACTAACTCGTGCTATGCTTTTTTCAAGACTATGGCCCAATATGGACAAGTAGAGACTTTGTAGGGTCTGCAGGTAAACCCATCAAGAATGCAGACTACATACAGTCACTCTTCATGGCACTACAACTGGCCAGATAAGTAGCAGTACTAAAGGTCAGAGCACACACACTAGAGAAGATAAAATACACACTAGAGGAAATGCCCTGGCAGACCAAGCAGCAAAAGAAGCAGCTTTAAAGCCCCTTCCCACCTCAATTGTGACAGTGAGCTTTGAATCATTTGACTCTGAAACTTTCAAAACCATGCAGAGCCAAATCTCCCTGTAGGAACTAGGGGACTGGAAAGCAGAAGGAGTAGTTGAGGACCAAGGGGTATGGTTGGCAGGGCATCGTTACTGCCTGCCCCGATCACTCTATCTCATAATGGCTCAACTCTGACACGGAAAGACTCACGTATCATGTGATGCCATGTTTAACATGTTAGACAAAAATTGGATTGCGCCTGGATTTTCTGAGGCAGCTCAAGCTTATGTGTCAGGATTAACTATATGTGCATTTCATAACCCAGGTAAAACTGTGCCTGTACCCAAGATACACACTGTCAAGACTTATTACTCACTTCAAAGATTACAGGTAGATTTTATTGAGCTGCCAAAGGTCTTGGGCTAGGATGTCCTGGTCTGTATAGACCTGACCTCAGGTTGGTTGGAGGCGTGCCTTGTAGGAACACAAAAACTGTAGCAAATAAAATCCTGTCTGAAAATCCTGGCAGAAGTAGTCTGCAGATATGCGATCCCCAAAGTCATTGAAAGAGACAGAGGTAGAAATATCAGAGAGAGATTTTAGGCATCACACAGGAGCTACACACACCGTGCCATCTGCAAAGTAGCCGGTAAGTTGAAAAGCTAAATAGGACTATTAAATTGAAATTTAATAGTCTCCCATTGTCCTATAGATTGTAAGCTTGCGAGCAGGGTTCTCTTACCTCTCTGTCTGTATGTATTACCCAGTATTGTTTTATCAATGTTTGTTCCCAATTGTAAAGCGCTACGGAATTTGCTGGCGCTATATAAATGTTGACGATGATGATGTTGATGATGAAATTACAGAAAATGATGGCTGAAACTAACAAAGCTTGTTTGGAATGTCTACCATTAGCTTTGTTCTCTGTAAGGAATACCCCAAATCCCAAAACCAAACTGACCTCCTTATGAGATACTGTTTGGTATCCGTACTAAGTTAGGATGTCATCATGATTTATTTATATAGCGTCAACATATTCTGTAGTGCTTTACAATTGGGGAGAAACATAGTAAACTAATAAACAAACTGGGTAAAACAGACAAAGAGGTGTGAAGGTCCTGCTCGCAAGCTTACAATCTATGGATGTCATTTTCTTCAGCATAAAAATGGTGACTTGACCGAATATATGATACATTTGCAGAAAGAACTAACCAAATCCATCAAAATCAGGTTTTTGCTTCGATTCCACATACTGATCAGATCAGTAGAACTCAAAAATCTCAAGCCAGGGACCTGGGTATGCATAAAAAACACATCAGAAGAGCACTTGAGCCAAGGTTTTAAAGTACTTTTCAAGTTTTGCTGACCACAGTAAAGGTAGAAGGATGAGATTCGTGGATCCACACTTCACACTGCAAGAATATAAACAAGACACCATTAAAAGATAAGTAATGGGTCCAAAATTGTCAGGACAAAACGAGTCCATTGTTGCTAAAGTAGTGATCTATGCTGGGCTAATGTCTTTTGCAATTGCAGGTTTAGTTTGGTCCCTTTTTCTGGATCCTCACACACACACGAGATCTGGATGGGGGATCAATATACCACAATCATAGCACAAGAGTTACATAAACGCTTGCAGGATCCATGGGAGCATAGACTGCAGAAACAGGGAAATTTTCTGATTGCTGGATATGCACTAACTCTCCCATTTCATATGTAACACCCCCCTAGTGGTGTTTTAGTTAAACCTTTACCTCAGTGAATAGAGGAGGGGTCACCTAGAGGGTAAGATAGAAGTTTCTGAAAAGTTACATAAACTGGTTACCATGGTGATAACCCAGCCCAGCCTGTGAGACTAAGTGAGAGGAAGGAGGGGCTGTCATTAAGGGGGGATAGGAACTGAGAAGGGAGACACAAGAGGAGAGTTGTAGCTGGGGACCTGGGGTGGAAGCTCCCAGGCTCCCCCAGCATTGCCTGGAAGTCTGAGCATGGTGACTGAGCCAGGGCAAGGAATGTGTGCACTGGATGAGGGGGAGAACTCCATGCCACTATAGAGAACCCAAGAGAGAGGGGGACACTTTGCATGGAAGAGGCCCTGGAGTGAGGGCTGCTACAAGAGGCCTGGTAGCTGTAGTGTCAGATCCTGAGGCTGAGAGTACACAGAGTGACGTGTCAGAGCACAGGAGACATCATCCCCGCAGAGGAGGGGTGAGCTGCAGTTGAGAGGTACACAGAGTGTGTCAGAGCTGCAGGGAGGAGAGGCTGCCTGCCTATTAGCATCCATGCATGTGCCCCTGCAGAAAGGGTATCTGCAGTGAGTATGGAGTGTAAGAGAGACCAATGATTTATGTTACATAACATCTGGATAACATTAAGAACTGTGCAGGAGGAGTAATGAGATATATTTGCAACCATATTCGTATTGCTCATTAAGAACTGTGCTGGAGAGAGTAAGGAGCTGTACATATATTTCTTTATTGCTGCAACCATTATGATTATCGTGCTGGAGGAAGAGTGTAAATAAAGAGTTGAGTTTGTTATAGAGATGGTCTGGCGCCCAAATTATTGTGACTTCTATTACACTGCACCAAAGTGACATTACCTGTGTCCCACTAACTACAAAGAAACACCTGCATGTGCAGGGACCCCCTGATCATTTACACCCATGCCCATCAGCTAGCCAGGGCTTGAGAAGGAGGTGCACTGTGTACCCTTTGCACCCCACACTACACACAGTGACAGGGGGTTACATAATGGCGCCCAACGTGGGGCTCGAGCACAACAGATGGAGAAAGTGCTTGCAGGACACAGGAACTGAGAGCAGTGTGCCCAGCCGGAGAAACACCCTTGGGACACCATGTCTGACCGTCTCTAGGTGCCCAACAGAGACCAAGGGTAATGAGGAGGTAAAGCAAGTTGTTTGCTGAGTAGTTCTGTCCAGGACAGTATATGGAGCAGCAGTGTGCTTGTTGCTGAGACTTGTAGTGCCACTTATCCCAGCTGAGTGGGAAGCAAAAGAAGAAAAGGTTCAACATGTGAGGTGCAATTACAATGCAGTCTGTATATTGCCTTTCCTGAGGATTTGGGGAAGCAAAGAGAGGCAGGCTGTGCAAGTGACATCTGTATATTGCCCTTCCGGAGGATTTGGGGGAGCAAAGAAAGGCAGATCGTCCACGTTGGAGAGAAAGGGGGGGAAGACAACCCCGCTGGTCAAATGCCACCCCTGCATATATTGCTGAGATGTATTTGTTGGGAGGGGCCCACGAGAGCCACCTGTCTCTTTTTGACCCAGGAGGGGGGAGACATGGGCAGGCATGGGCAGGTGCTACATTGCTTTGGCATAAAGCCATATTTAAATGTACATTGAAAGAAAACAGGACACCTGTGACTCACATGTTTACATCCATTGGGGGTGTTGTGGGGTATGCAATGTGAAATGTGTTTTATATTGATACTGCCATTGTATTGCTATGTATGTATTCACTTTACACTGTGATTTTTCATGCAATAGTGATGTAGAAAAGTTTACATGTGTGTGGTCATATGTGAGTTAGGTGTGAGTGAGATTAGCTAGGCAGCCCCATTAGGTGTAGTTTAGGGTGCCCAGCTAATCGGGGGAGAATGTAACACCCCCCTAGTGGTGTTTTAGTTAAACCTTTACCTCAGTGAATAGAGGAGGGGTCACCTAGAGGGTAAGATAGAAGTTTCTGAAAAGTTACATAAACTGGTTACCATGGTGATAACCCAGCCCAGCCTGTGAGACTAAGTGAGAGGAAGGAGGGGCTGTCATTAAGGGGGGATAGGAACTGAGAAGGGAGACACAAGAGGAGAGTTGTAGCTGGGGACCTGGGGTGGAAGCTCCCAGGCTCCCCCAGCATTGCCTGGAAGTCTGAGCATGGTGACTGAGCCAGGGCAAGGAATGTGTGCACTGGATGAGGGGGAGAACTCCATGCCACTATAGAGAACCCAAGAGAGAGGGGGACACTTTGCATGGAAGAGGCCCTGGAGTGAGGGCTGCTACAAGAGGCCTGGTAGCTGTAGTGTCAGATCCTGAGGCTGAGAGTACACAGAGTGACGTGTCAGAGCACAGGAGACATCATCCCCGCAGAGGAGGGGTGAGCTGCAGTTGAGAGGTACACAGAGTGTGTCAGAGCTGCATGGAGGAGAGGCTGCCTGCCTATTAGCATCCATGCATGTGCCCCTGCAGAAAGGGTATCTGCAGTGAGTATGGAGTGTAAGAGAGACCAATGATTTATGTTACATAACATCTGGATAACATTAAGAACTGTGCAGGAGGAGTAATGAGATATATTTGCAACCATATTCGTATTGCTCATTAAGAACTGTGCTGGAGAGAGTAAGGAGCTGTACATATATTTCTTTATTGCTGCAACCATTATGATTATCGTGCTGGAGGAAGAGTGTAAATAAAGAGTTGAGTTTGTTATAGAGATGGTCTGGCGCCCAAATTATTGTGACTTCTATTACACTGCACCAAAGTGACATTACCTGTGTCCCACTAACTACAAAGAAACACCTGCATGTGCAGGGACCCCCTGATCATTTACACCCATGCCCATCAGCTAGCCAGGGCTTGAGAAGGAGGTGCACTGTGTACCCTTTGCACCCCACACTACACACAGTGACAGGGGGTTACACATAGAAAACAATGCTCTTTTTAGCTACACCAGTGACACCAGAAGAGTTAAATATTAAGGAGGGATGGAAAAAAAACAGGTAATCTAACACTTGGAAAATTTAACAACACCAAGATTGCCCTATACCTCTTAGGGTGGACACATGCTTCTTTGTGGTAAAAAGGCGAGGCAATAAGGCTAACACATGATGGAATGTAGTCTAGGTAAAAATTATGACACTCAGTGTGTTAGAGTCTGAGCTAGAACCCCTTTCCTAGGAGAAACCCCCATAACTAATGAAACAATTACTTATATCTTAGTAACGTGCACAAAAGGTAACGGGGGGAGGCTAAAGTAACCCAATGCTCCGGTAATAAGTGTGATAATGGTTCAGCTCATGAAAGGGTACCGTATCCCTTTTTCCTTAGCATCCTGGCAATGGTATGCATGTTACATAGCCAAAGGAGGTCATCCTCGCCTACCTGAAGGGCTGTATGTGTGTGGAAACCAGGCCTATAAATTTCGACCTGAAAGAGACACTGGAACATGTACACTTGCTAAACTGGCCTCAGCAATGTGGGTAAGGGAAACTATCGACTTAGTCCTGCTAATCACCAAATAAAGAAAGCATTAAAAGTTAAAGCAAAAAAGGCTCGTGATTTGATTTATCGACCCTGGTATGCCAAGATAGGATATTCATTGAACATTTTTGGAGGATCTGTTAAAAATGCCTGTAACTTAGAGGCCTTGATTAAACTATTTGATAATGTCACAGACCAGATCCTGAACATGCTAGAAATTCAAACTGACACTTTGGGGTATATTTACTAAACTGCGGGTTTGAAAAAGTGGGGATGTTGCCTATGGCAACCAATCAGATTCTAGCTGTCATTTTGTAGAATGCACTAAATAAATGAAAGCTAGAATCTGATTGGTTGCCATAGGCAACATCTCCACTTTTTCAAACCCGCCGTTTAGTAAATCTAGCCCTTTGTGTTTTCATGTTAAGGCATCAGCTGGTACTTCATTACTTCACAGCAGCCCAAAGGGGTATGTGCCAGATAGTAGGCCCCACCTGCTGCTCATATATTCCAGATAATTTTAGTGACCCCCATTGCAGCCCATATTGCTGAGATCCACAGATTGAAAGAAGAATTTAGAAAGCAACATAATGACCCTGTATTTGATCTAGACACAAATGGCTGGTTCAAAATTCTAGTAGAATGGGTTATGGGAATAATTCAAATTATAATACAAGGATTGTTGCTAATTTATGTTGTCTTCCTAGCCATCAAGATTTTGATATTGAGCATTAAGAAAAGCATATCCATGAAATGCTCCAAGAATGCTCCATGCCCTTCTGCTCCACGGGAGGTTTCTGTCGTCCCTGAGCTCACCTTAGGACACCTGCGTTACGGTTTGATAGGTGTTACACCCAGTCAAACTCCCCACTTGCCACTGTCCTCTGAGCGGTGTGAATGTGAATGTGGCAATTATTTAAAAAGAACAATATGGCAATCTGTGTGAGGATACCACCCTTAGCTGGGATGGCAGTTACCCTCTGTGGAATTCAATTATCTCGGGTAGACCAGAGTATATCCAAAATAAGGCTTTATTGTGAAAGCTCAACATCACAATACATTCACAATATACAGGGTAATTAGTAGCATATACCCTCCAGCAGCCTCTTGCACTCAGCACTCAAATTTAAGAAATCTCAGCCTCTCTGAGTTTTATCCTCCCACAATATTACCACTACCATTTAGCTATCCAGTTACCATGTCGCCCAGCCTAGGATAATGGCTCAAACATACCCTGTCCTGGTAGGGTTTCCTCCAGCGGCACTACAATGCCTGCCCAGAGTCCTTTTTGCTGATGTCTTGTACACCAGGATCCTCCAAGCTAGAATAGCTCCCTTGGCATTCTGCTCTCCTTATATACTTGGCTGTATACACGGGGAGTAGGGTCAAATGTCTCAATCCCCCCCTTTTAGCAGGGGTCTGTCAGTGGACACTTTAACTGTTATACCATCTCTGTTACCTTGATTTTACAACGGAATGGCTTGACTGAATTAGCTATTTTGCTGGATACACTAAACAACAGGTTACAATATAATATCAAGGAATGACACTTCACGCTTGCGTGTAACAAGACAATTCACATATTGTATCTGCAGCATTACACTACTGCATATCATCTAGAAGTTCTAACCTAATTGCCTATCAGATTACCTGTTGACATAGCTAATTAACGTGGGCTACCAGCTAGCCATGTCAAGTCATTCAGACATTACTCTGATTACAATCCAAATCTAAGCCACACATCATAACAATGGACATTTGAGACAAATGGTAATTATCTCAGCTGACACAAGCCCAATAACTTCTGCTGTCCTATTGTTTTCATACAATATAGCAATATTCTTTCTATTTCTAATACATACAATATTGCAGGTAATAGCAAGGGCAAAATATACCTAATAACATGAAATAATAATACACACAATACACCGATGATTTGTTGTATATACTTAGACTGGGCCAAGGATTAAAAAGTACATTAAATTGTGAAAAACGGATGATGAATAAAAAGTTTTCAGTCCAGTAGCACCCCGTTTCCTCACATATGGACTATAACGCAGCACAGATGAATGACAATATGCTACCAAACTGTCAAGTCAAGATAACAGTATGACAGTAATGATACAAGCTCATTTTTGATTATGCCGTTTTCTTTTCATTTATAGAATACTTTTATAAGCATTGTATTATGTTATGTTAGGGATAGTGATTTGCAAGGAACAGCTGTACATAAGTGTGAATGGAACTGTATGCTTATCACAGCATTAGGTTAGATAAGAGGAAGTAGGGCTTATCTGGGTGAGAATTGCATTAGGTCGGGACAGATAAGGCTTAATTACATAATCAAAAGGAGGGAAAAGTGAAAGAGATAATGATGTCTTCAATTAAGCAATGTAACTTGTATAGAAGTATTTAGTATCAGAATGAAATTGGTTAGAATAGCTTACGTGTAGAATTGCACAGTTGCAGTAATTGTGATTAGAATGGCAAGTTCTTCTCTAAGCTGAGAGAAGAACTGTAATACTGAGATAATAGGGTTTCCATACTACAGACTACAAGACAAGATAAGATGGGTGGTCATGAGCAGAAGTTTTGCAGAGATGCTTAGAAAACATAGTATACAAAAAAGAAAAGTGCAAACTATTACAGAATGTAAGCATAAAGATAAGTTGAGCATGCAATATTCTTTGCATAAATACTAGTGCTTAAAGCTTCAACAAACAGAGTTGATTTGTCAGACTCCTGTGTGACTAATCAATTCTCCAGCAAAATTCAATAAGGAAGAATTCGTACAAGGTAAGCATCAACACTAATTACCCAATCTATTGAAATGCCAAAATGAAATCCACAATCTCAACTCAATATAGACTCAGTTCCATTATTCCAGAAACCACTTAAGCTCAAAATCACTGCTGAGGCCCTATATTTCATCCTTGATTTCGCTAAACTGGCATTAATATTTTTGTTTCTCCAGTACTTCTTCACTATTTTAACTGCACACAAATATGTTAACCCATCAGCAAAATGAGGAAGGGGACAGCAAATGAAAAACAACACCAAAATAAAAGGCTGGTGTCTCTGCTTCTCAGAAATTGTGAAGCAAAAAGAGGCCCAGCAACCACTAGGGGAGAATATATGGGCCCCACCAAGGCCCCTCCCCTGTGGATACCATTGGTCTGGATATATCAGCTTACTTAAACCCTGAATAGGTAAGTGAATGACTCATGCACAAACATATGAGCGTAACTGCGTTTGGCTTATGGTCTCTCTTGTCAATTTATATTTTATTTATTATTTATTTAACAATTGCTGTAATCACTGAAAAACACAAATGAAAAATAGGACCCAGCCTGCCCAGGGGGACCCGGCCCCGCACAGTCAGGCAATTTTTTATTTTATTTTCAACTATATTTTTTTTCCACCAGTAGGTAAAGGGCACGCTCATGCAGTGGCAATTTTTTTGGGGGGGAAAGGAGGGAGCGAACTGACCACTCTTAGCAGCTTCCAGTTCCCAAAGAGTGATGTCACACACAGTCACAGCAGCCTGGAGAGGAAGGAGGAAGAGTTCTGCGACAGGATGGACCGCCTATGCTACCCTGTCTGTTGTTGCTGGGAACCGGCTGGGCTTACTTTAAAACCGTTCCCTTTTGTTATCCCAAATGCGCCCTCTAACTGCAGTAGGAAGGGCTTACAAATGCTGCCACTACTGGACTCCTTACTGGCATCTGGTATCGGGTTTCTTCTGGGTAACTGACACTGCTAGTGTACTCCAGTACTGGTGTACCTGGGCTAGATCTCCTGACCTTGTCCTATGGATCAGGGTTGCTGTGGATGGATTCCCCCTGGCCTAACCAAAGCTGCTGGGTAGTGGGCAGATCGGTGGTACCGGAAAGCTGGGTCCAAACCTCAGAACAGCCTGGAATGGATTAGAGTTGGGTCTAATGTGTAGGTCACAGGGATAGAGAAATTTCCAAGCAGGTCTTTGAAGAAAGTGATGATTATTTGCACACCCTGGTTGAAGGTACCAGGGAGCAGGTCAGATGAAGTAAGAAGAACGATTTTCAATATAAAACAGTGCTTTTTATACAGTTTTAGGACACAGCCTCACAGGGTAAGCCAGCCCTCTGAGGTCTGAGCTATTTTTACAATCAGGATGCAATATGATTATCCAAACATGGATTTACATGCAATGGAAGCTAATAATATGTACACTTATCTGTGATATCCTAAAACTTGCTGTGATTTCCTGCATTTTGTTTTAGACACAGAGAAAATCTAACAGCAAGTCTAATTAAACCTTCCTGTGCCACCAGGTGCTGGACTCTCACACATCAAAATGACTAATTAACATGAGATTAACATGGGTCCTTTCTTCAGACAGTTGCAGAATACACATTCCCAATGGAAAGTTACAAAACACCTGTCATACGCCGGGTCCTCGGTATCTCTAGACCGAGACCCGGCTCACTTACCACTCTGTCGGCCCCGTCCGTTCCCCGCTGGCGGCTGCCATCTTCGATTTCTGTATAAAACCTTCCCTAGCTTCCTATTGGATGAGAGTTTTTCCCTCAACTATTTAGAGCAGCCTCCTCCTTCCCTCTGTGCCTGTTCTTAGGTTCAATTAGTGTACTTCTCTAGTGGACGTCTCCTTCATTCCTAGCTGTTCTCCTTCCGCAGACCATCACAGTTCCACGCTGCTCTCCGCTATCCCAGCGGTCATCCCTGCAAATCCGCAGACCATCACAGCTCCACACTGCCCTCCTGCAATCCTCAGACCACCACAGCTCCACGCTGTCTCAGCTATTCCAGCGATAATTCCTGTAATCCGCAGATCTCTAATTCGCTGAACTCCGTGGGCCTCGCCCCACTCCCAGAGGGCCGCGACCTGCGTAGCGCCCGCCGCAAAGTCCATACCACCTTGCGGGGGTTCTTGGTGAAGACCAGCCACCGCGTTAGACTCTGTGCCTCTGGTGAGTGTTAGGCAGGCCAGGGATCTAGTATCCCAGCTTACCGTGACAACACCAAACAAGTCATTTCCCTAGCAAAAATACACAAAAGACTTCCTCAACAAGGGCTTATTGCATCAGGTATATACCTCAGAAATAATGCATTTCTTCTAGCAAAGTTAAAACAAAAAATTAATTTCTTCCCCTGGTCTCAGAAATAAAGATATTTCCTTTACCAAAATATACACAATATCAAAAATAAGTACATTTATATAAATAAGTGCCCTGCACTATTTCCTTTAAATAAATTTATACCATAAATTATTTATAAGTGTTCCAGTCAAAAGTACCAACTCTGCACTAGCTCAGCTTCGGTAAGTATGCTGGGCTGGGGAGGGCTGTATGATGTGTCTGGGGCGGCTTATGATTTGTTTGGGGAGGTTATGATGTGCCTGGGGGGGCTATGATGTGTCGGGTGGGGCCTATGATTTCTCTGGGGAGTTTCAATGTGACTGTGAAGGTGGCGGGATATAGCTGTGGGGGTGGCGTTTTAAAAGTTATGTTTCATTATAAAGTATGTATTATATACTGCATGCTATTAATTAAGAGGCGCTCAAAAACCTTATATATATATATATATATATATATATATATATATATATAGCACTTTTTTGTATTGTGAGACAAGACATAGGGGGAGATGCAATTAAGGCGAGGGGGGTTTGAAATAGCGGAGATATTGGCTATAGACAACATCTCCACTATTTTAAATTGCAGTTTAGTAAATATATCCCCTGGTGTCTTAGGAACATCCAAGGTGCACCTAGCAGTTGAGATTTTTACTGCAATTGCCAGCAATGTGTGCAGCGCAATGATGTTCGCGTACCACATCGCCGACAATTTAATCTCCCCCATATTGCTACTTTATGAATAAATTAGTTTGGAGTTGTGTAATTTTCGCTCATCATTATTGAATTTATATTTAATGGTTTTTTAGTGCCTCTTAATTTTTATTGTATATTTGTCTTTGTATGGGGCTGCAGAGCCCCTAGAGGCAGCCATTTCTCTTATACAGTTACAATTGTGTTTCATTATCTGACCATTTCCAAACATATAGCTATTTGTGATGAATTTATAAAGCAATGTCAGCCTACTCATTGAGAATATCTTTGCTTGCTGGAAACAATACTGTTCAGCCACACTAATGCATATCTTGCACATTCTGAGAAGAATTCTGTATATTTAATGATTTTCAGAAAGGGACACAATTTATTCTACATTAATCAAATCAAGCCAGGCACTCAATTAACATTAACATTTATTAATAAATCGGGAGGCCATTTGAGTATTTCTCTTTATCTACATCCGTATTGCCTCACTGTTGCAATGCAGTTTCTAAAGTGAGTTAATCAACTGGCCTCCTTTAAATAGCAAATAAGATCTTGCACAGAACATATGTAATATTTCATTGCTTCCATAACATTTACCATCAAGATCATCATTAGGCTTCTCAAAATAAGATGTGGTGAGAAAATGATTCAACTAGTTTACATACCGTGCACACAAATATTTATTAAAGTATGCTGCTAAATATATTATAATCACTGGCCTGATCTATTTAAGCAGTAAAATTATAAAAGCATGCAAAATCGTCAGAGACCATAACCAACACAAGTGGGGACTTTAGTAAAGTTATAATTTACTGCTTTGCTATTTTCCATGTTTGTTACCATAAACACTAAGGGGTATATTTATTAAACTGCGGGTTTAAAAAGTTGAGATGTTGCCTACAGCAACCAATCAGATTCTAATTATTATTTGTTTAGTATATGCAAAATGACAGCTAGAATCTGATTGGTTGCTATAGTCAACATCTCCACTTTTTTAAACCTGCAGTTAAGTAAATATACGCCTAAGAGACCTATTTAAGAAACAGAGAATAGCCTTTTCTCTGGTGAAAATGGTTAATTTTGCAGGAGGTAGACCTTGCCAGGAAAATGTTTCTCCGGTGGAAGCCTATTTAGCAAAGACAGCAGATGTACAAGTACCAACGCAGTCCTCCTATCACTCTCCATCTCTGGTAATAGCAGGGAATATTAATAGAAATACTTTTGCTTTATTTACAAAAAAATCTATTGTGAGTGGCTGCAAAATAATTAGTTTTTATTTGTATTTATTTTTTGAATATTTAATTTTGTTTATAGTGGAACTGGAAGTCCAAGTTAGGGATTCCAGTTCCACTACGCACATGTGAAGCAGCAATGCCGAATCACGCATGTACAGATGGACACAAAACTGGCTGGTGAAGTATTCAGTAAAGGTAATGATAACAATAACTTTAATTTGCTTCTGTATAATATTGAAGGGAATACTACATACCTGATCTCCACGCTTTAACCCAGCTTCTACAGCTCTACTTGAAGCTTCAACAGACTCCACAAAAATACCAAATCCTTTATCACTTCCTCCAAGAAAAGTGAAGTATAGTGGTGATTCACGAGATGGCTTAAGCAATGTGACTTGTCTCCACTTAGCCTTTGCAGCACAAGCGATGTTTAACAGTCTGAGATGTCCTTTCATTTTCTGCAGGCCACAACTTCTTGTTAATATACATATATAAACCCACAATATATTTGATAATAAATGTTTGCCTAAAGTGAGCCTGTCGCAATAAAATTCAATTCCTAATCCTTGATGTTTTTGCTAGCCAGCTGAAACACCCATTTTCTATTTCAATAATGTTCTAATAACAGATAATAATAATAATAATAATACAATAATGATCTGTTAGTAGTTTAATTCCAACAATGTTCTATTAATAACTTAAAATCCTACATTTCCTATATGACATATATGTTTTGTTGGTTTTGACTGTCAAGTCATGTATTTTTATGATGTTTTTAAAAATCACACTATTTTTGCCTAATTGAAGATGATCAGTTTTGTTAAGGTTTTACATTCAATATAAATTTAATGAACAACAATTCAAGTAGCATTTTTAAACTACTTTCTACAAAAAAATTGGTTTCATGATGATCAGGGATGGTAAAATACGATGATCACACAGGAGCAAACGAAGGATTTCTTGAGGAGGGACGTGGTCCCAAATGCTTGACTTTGGAAAAAAGCAACAAAAAAACCCCAAAACACACTTGTCCCAATAAAGGACAAAATTATAAACGTACAGTATATATAAAGAATTGGCATAAAGTAAGATGTGCATTGGCAAAACCCACATTAATATTAATCTCCTTTAAATAATCATAGCAAAATATAATACCTTGTAAAATAATTCAACTCTAGAAAAGTAATACTAATCTACCCTTCCCATCCAATTAATTTAAAAATATGCAATTCGTGTTAGTTAGTTGCCTAGAGCTTCATATCACTCTAAGCATCCAAAGAACTGCATAATACCACAAGTAACTTACTTTTACTGCATTTTCCTTTTCCTTAACATCACAGAAACACTACAGCCAAAACATAAGTAGTACCAATACACTAGAGCCAAAAGAAATAACAATAACACCTGCCATTTTGTTAAAGTCAATGTTCATTTAAACATTAGAAAATCTCCACAAAAATGGGTGTTAGACTGCATAGCAAGTGCTATGCTGATGGCACTGAGGGGATCTGGGCTTGCCTCATTTGTGCTTGGAGTTTAGTTGACTTCAGTTAGATCAGGAAGATTAGATATTCTCCATTACTAAGATTGCATCTTGTGAATACGTGGTTTGCTAAGTCTGTGCCTTAATTTTTGTTAATAAGTTTGGGTGTTTGCAATGATAGCAAAAAGGAGTCAGTAGTTGGTAAAGAGTTTAACAGTTTTATAAAAAAAAAAAAAAACTAGTTGCAAAGATTGAAGATATAAGAATAAGAATAACAGGATCTAAGAAAGGCAGGACTTAAACAAAACTCAGTCTGGGTATAGCAAAATAAAACACAGTCCAGTTAGTGTAGAACATAAGAAACACAATTCGGGTGTTGCTGGATGGAAAGGAACAGTCTCTGAACTAATACTGGATAACAGGTAATGCAGGAACAAAGGACATTTGCAATGCAGATGATACTAGACGCAGGAAATTGCTGAGAGCTGATCCTGGGAAAATATAGGAACAGAGCAGGTAGAGCCAGGGATGCATGTGTACAAACTCTGGAAGCAGTCAGTCAAAAACACAGGATAAAGAAAACTACAGTTAATGACCAGCAATGTGCAAGGTTTTGCGGCGGGTATATAAAGCAGTGGGGCAGGTACATGTGATGTTCAGGGTAGAAGGTTAACTCCTGCAGGTGAAGTGCAAATAGTCAAACGTTCACAAGAGCAGCACCTCTGGTAAGACAGAGGTACTGCAAGGCGAATATTCGTTACAGAGTTCTGAAAATCATTCTGTGTGAAGCACTACAGATTGCCAGACTACTAGTATGTGAGGCAAGAAGGAGAGATTTTTGTTATATGGGGCATATTCACTTTTTGGTTGCAAGTGAGGCTACATGATGTATACTGACCATGTGTTGGTATGGAAAGCTGTGTAGTGGTATATTGGTATTGTGTTGGTGTATTGGATTATATGTGGCTATGTGAAGCTATATGGAAGCATTTCAAGTGACAGTTGTGTCTGATGTACATGGTATTTAGCCATACCATGCACATTAAATATTTACAATATCTCAGTGACCACTTTATTAGGTACACCTGTACACCTGCTCGTTAATGCAACTATCTAAGCATCAACTCAATGCATAAAAGCATGCAGACTTGGTAAAGAGGTTCAAAAGGTCAACCCAAGATACTGTCACACAAACGTACAGACTAGAACACACTATGCTCCCTGTTACACAGGTTAGCAATCAAAGGGTTAACACATCAAAAAACTGTCACACAAATGTACACGATGGCACAAACTAGACTTGTTAGTCAAATAGATTAACAATACACACACCAGCATGCAAAGGGTTAACATGGTCAAGCAGTACCAAGGACAAAACGTATTACATTTTAGATTTAATATACAAAGGCACAGGGCATATGAGTATAATAAAAAAGAACATATAATAAATGACATACAAAAAATAATTGTAATGTAGTCATAAAAAAACAAATTGGATATAATTACAGAGAATAAACACTTACAATAATTTGTATGCCTGGTATAAGGCTGAATGAAATGGATAGTCCTTCAATTGGATTGAGTCCCAAGAGCTGACAATTTGTCCTCTCACACACAGAGGGCCTGATTCATTAAGGAAAGTAAAGCAAAAATATGAGTAACTTTGAACCTTGGCAAAACCATGTTGCAATGCAAGGGCTGCAAATGAGTTTAATATTTTGCACATAAGGAAAATACTGGATGTTTTTTCATGTAGGACGCAAATACTTGATAGTTTTTGCACTGATATTAAAATAGTGCTCCTGTCAGCATTACCAAGTGCTCTGTTCCTGTCAGCAGTACCAAGTGCTCTGTTCCTGTCAGCATTTGCAGACTGCTCATTCCCCTGCTATATTCTACATTCAGCAAGAACATGAGCAGGAGGATCATCCAGGCTGCTAGGTTCTGTTTCAGTCCTGCTCCAGCTAGTCCCAAGGGTCCTGAATCGGATCCAGAAATACAGACGACCGTGACAGTTTGTTCTGGCCAAATGGATCCGCTAGGGGAACATACCCCGAGGGAGGACTCTGTCCAAATATTAGCTGAACGCATTGAGAGACAAGAAACTAACCAAGGGCAAATTTTGAGATTCTTGCAGGATGTATCTACGCGTATGGATATATTGCAGGTATTCGGCAGTCATCAATCCTATAATACCAGTAAGACCTGCTTCACTGCCTACTCGATCCAGACACCATCTTCCCACGCCAGGTAAATTTGATGGCGATCCGAAGAATTGAAGTGGGTTTCTCAACCAGTGTAGTATACATTTTGAATTACAACCCGGGAATTTCCCTACTGCACGTACCAAAACTGCTTATATTATTTCGCTACTATCAGGCAAGCTCTGGCGTGGGCATCACCACTTTGGGAAAAATCTGACCCAATTTTATCTGATATTGATAGATTCCTGTCTACCTTCCACAGAATATTTGACGAGCCTGGTAGAACAACATCAGCTGCTTTAGATATTCTGCGGCTTCGCCAAGGGCAGCATTCCGTGGGCCAATATGCCGTTCAATTTCAAACACTTTCCTCTGAGCTGTCTTGGAATAATGATGCTCTTGTTGCGTTCTTCTGGCAGGGTCTGTCTGACCACATTAAAGATGTATTAGTGACTCGGGACTTACCTACAACGCTAGACCAATTGATTACCATCTGCAATCGGGTTGATCTTCAGTTCAGAGAGAGAGCTATAGAAAGGAGGAGGCTGAAACACCCCAAGTTCCACCCTACTCGACGGGTCCATGCACTGTCTCCTTTCCCTGAAGGACCCATGCAACTAGGCAATGCACGCCTTTCGCCCACGAGCGAGAACGGCGAGTTAGAGAGAAACTTTGCTTATACTATGCTAGTTCCGGACATCTGCTACATTATTGTCCTCACAAGTCGGGTAAATGCACCCTCCTAGCTGACGATAAGGAGGTCAGCCTAGGAGTGGCCCTTCGCTCCCCACAAGGCAAGGACTGTATTATCCCAGTCACCCTGAAACACGCTCAAGGCTCCCAATACATTTCAGCCCTGCTGGATTCTGGAGCAGCTGGGAATTTCATGTCTGCCAAATTAGCTGCTGAAATAGCCATTCCTCTAGTGAAAATTCCTGTGACCATCTTTCTCTCTGCGTTTGATGGTAGCCGTATTCCAGGGGCTACAATTACGCATCAGACTTCTCCAGTGATGCTCCAAATAGGAGTTCTGCATTCCGAGTCTCTTACCTTTCTGGTCATCCCAGAAGCCACTAGCCCTGTGGTGCTCGGGTTTCCATGGCTTCAAACGCATAACCCCCATATCGACTGGTCGACTCCACAAATCTTGGCATGGGCTTCAACTTGTTTCAGGTCCTTTTTACAACATGTTCTTCCACATTGCTCCACCTCTGATAAAGAAGTTTTGCCAGTTCCTTCTGCCTACCAAGAGTTCACAGACATTTTCAGTAAGCAGGCCGCTGAAACTCTACCATCTCATTGGGGACTGTCCGATTGATCTTGTTCCGGGTAAAACCCCACCGCGTGGCAGAGTCTACCCTCTTTCTATCCCTGAGACAAAATCTATGTCTGAATATATAAAAGAGAACTTGGAAAGGGGCTTCATTCGCCCATCATCTTCACTGGCAGGAGCCGGGTTCTTTTTTGGAAAGAAAAAGGATGGTGGATTACATCCCTTAATCGATTACCGCAGTCTCAACGACATTACCATCAAGAACCGGTATCTTCTGCCCCTTATCACAGAGTTATTTGACAGAGTCAAAGGTGCCCAAATATTTACAAAGTTAGATCTCCGCGAGGCTTACAATTTGATTTGCATCAGGCGTGGCGATGAATGGAAAACCGACTTTAACACCAGGGATGGGAACTACGAATATCTTGTCATGCCATTCGGTCTGAGCAATGCCCCAGCGGTTTTTCAGGATTTCATAAACAAAATTTTTGGGGACTTACTGTACCATACTACTGTGGTATATTTGGACGATATCCTCGTTTTCTCCTCCGATATCCAGTCCCATCACAGACATGTTAAAGAGGTCCTCAGCCGTCTCAGAAGGAATAAACTGTATTGCAAGCTTGAAAAATGCACCTTCGAAGTTGAATTCATTCCATTCTTGGGGTATATCATCTCTGGGACTGGTCTCCGTATGGACCCAGAGAAGGTGCAAGCTATTCTTAACTGGCCTCAACCATCTACATTAAAGGCAGTACATCGATTTCTGGGATTCTCTAACTATTATCGAAAATTTATTTGTGGCTACTCTACTGTGGTAGCACCACTCACCGCCCTCACCAAGAAAGGAGCTAATTGTGCCAAGTGGTCTGAAGAAGTCCAAACTGCTTTTCAGCTTCTGAAACAAGCATTTATTTCTGCTCCCATACTCAGGCAACCAGATTTAACCTGCCCATTCTACTTGGAATTTGATGCCTCATCTGTCGGAGAAGGGGCAGTTCTTTCCTAAAAGCCAGCTCATGAGCAATGGCATCCCTGCAGGTTCTTCTCCCGAAAATCTTTACCAGCTGAAAGAAATTATGCCATAGGGGACAAAGAACTGCTTGCCATCAAATTGGCGCTTGAAGAGTGAAGGCATTTACTTGAGGGAGCTCGTTATCCTGTCCCAATATACACAGATCACAAGAATCTGCTCTACCTTAAAACTGCACAGTGCATCAATCCACATCAGGCTCGATGGGCACTATTCTTTTCTCGATTTGATATCCATGTCACCTTCCGTCCCGGTTCCAAAAATCGCAAGGCCGATGCTCTGTCACGTTTTATGGTGAAAGAGGAAGATTCCATCACTGTGGATCCGCGGCCTATTATCAGCCCACTTAGCAGCGCAGTCAGTAGACCTGACAATACACCTTCCCAGGGGAAAACTTTTGTTCCTGATAATCTGCGTAAAAAATTGCTCCAATGGGCACATTGTTCCAGATTTGCCGGTCATGCGGGCATCCACAAAACTCAATTTTTCATATCGAGAAGCTACTGGTGGCCCACGCTTCATTAGGATGTTCAGCAATTTGTTTCCGCATGTGGCAGCTGTGCCCAACATAAAAGTTCAAGACAATCTTCAGCTGGTCAACTTTTGCCTCTGCCTATTCCCACCAAACTCTGGACCCATATTCTACGGACTTTGTTTCTGATTTGCCCAATTCTGATAATTTCAATACCATCGTTGACCGATTCTCTAAAATGGCGCATTTTGTTCCTCTCCCTGGACTCCCATCAGCACCTATAGCTCAGCTATTTATAAAGGAGATTTTCCGTTTGCATGGTTGTCCTGAAGAAATCTTCTCAGATAGAGGAGTTCAGTTTGTGGCGAAATTCTGGAGATCCTTGTGCCAAGCACTATAGATCAAACTAAACTCTTTGGCCTATCATCCCCAATCCAACGGGCAAATGGAAAGAGTCAATCAGGACCTAGAAACATTCCTCCGTTTGTACATATCCTCTTCTCAACATGACTGGGTAGATCTGCTTCCTTGGGCAGAATTTGCTCATAATAATCATTATCAGAAATCCTCTGCTTCCACTCCATTTCATACGGTCTATGGCCTACACCCCAGGGTACCCTTGTTTACTCCACTTCCTACAGCCTCAGTACCTGCCTCTGAAGTCTTCCTAAAGAATTTTGCAGGCCACTGGTGCCAGGTACGGGAATTTCTACATAAAGCACCCCAATGCTACAAAATTCAGACCGACAAAAAGCGACGAGCCTTCCAAGCTTGAAACCTGGAGACAGAGTCTGGCTGTCTGCTCGCAATCTATGCCTCAGAGTTCCATCTATGAAATTCGCTCCTCGCTTTATTGGACCATTTAACATCTCCCGGGTCATCAATCCAACAAATTACATTTACCATTTTACCTCAAGGTACCCAACTCCTTCAAAATCTCTCTCTTAAAACCACTTGTACTAAATCAGTTTTATACACCCAAACTGGTTTCTACCGAAGTGCAGACGAAACATGGTGACGAATATGAAATTAAAGAGATCTTGAACTCTCGTTTTTTTGACATAAGACCTTACAATATCTAGTCGATTGGAAGGACTATGGTTCAGAAGAGAGGGCCTGGATCAAAGCTTCTGATGTACACGCTCCATCTCTCATCAAAAAATTTCACCTGCAAGTTTCCAACTAAGCCCCAATCTAAGTGTCCAGTGGTCACTCGTAAGGGAGGGGGTACTGTCACACATCGGGATCTTAGCCGCACTTACCTCATCCGCCGCTGTCATATTACAGCTACCTGGGCCCCTTATGGTCATCTGCAGCTTTCCCGTCCTCTACAACTCCGGATGTAAACAAACACATACTGTTTGTTTTGCTGCATGGGCGTGGCCATCTTGGATGCAGTCAGGTGATCTTTCCAGACCAACCAGATTCAGTAGCTGTCATCACATGAACTGTACAACCAATAGTTGTTTGTGACACCCTATTTAAACCTGCTGCTGTGATCTGTTCATTGCCAGAACAACACACTTCTCTCCAGAGGATAGTTCTTGGCTCCAGTGTTCCTGTCAGCATTACCAAGTGCTCTGTACCTGTCAGCAGTACCAAGTGCTCTGTTCCGGGCAGCATTTCCAGACTGCTAATTCCCCTGCTATATTCTACATTCAGCAAGAACATGAGCAGGAAGATCATCTAGGTTCTGTTTCAGCCTTGCTCCAGCTAGTCCCAAGGGTCCCGAATCAGATCAAGAAATACAGACGACCGTGACAACATAACCTTGCCACCCTAATTGAAATTCCATGGCTATATAAGATTGAGTATTAGGCTATTACCCGAGCTCCAGCATTCCTGTACTACTTGATGCTTGATCTGGTGTGTTTTTGACCTTGGCCTGTTCCTGCGCGCCACTCATTTTCTTCTTTGTGGCACCACTGAGTCCTCTTCAGCCCTGTGACATCCGCTTCTGGCTCTGGATACTGTTGGTGTGTGTGCACGTCGATCACTTATGGAATCAGACACATGACTGTTCGTGCCCTTAACACGCCCCCCCTATCCCTCTGTTCTTTATTTAAAAATGCCCTGTGCACCTTTTGAGTGCCAAAGCATTTATCTACAACTCTTAATTCCTGTTAGTGTTTGTTTCTGACTCCCTATATTGCTATTTCCAGCAGTATCCTCATAGTCTTTACTGAATCCAGTGCTGCTTCTCCATTTACAGCTATATTCCTGGTTCTGTGTCTGGTGCTGTATCCTGCTGGCATATTCCTGGTGCTGTATCCTGCTGGCATAAACCTGATGCAGTATGCTGTAGGAATACTCCTAGATCTGTATCCTGTTTGCATATTCCTGATACTATATCCTGCTGCCTGTATTCCAAGTGCTGTATCCTGCTGACAATATTCGTGGTATAGTATACCAGCAGCTATTGTTCTAGTACCACATTCTACCAGAACCACTCCTGTGCCTAAAGTCCGGTACCTCACTCCTGCTACTATATTCTGGTGTTACTCCATTCCCGCTCACAAATCGTGCTGAAGGCCTACCCCAGGGGATGTTACCTGTGTTGTGCCCGCAGTCACTTCCATCCTGCTTTGCAGGGTCCTCTGGTGAAGATCAGCGTCACATTAGACACCATGTCCTTGGGATAGGTAACACAAATTTGAGCTTGTTTTGGATCACATCCTTCATATTTTCTGATATATGATCAGATTTGGCATCTCTGCAGTCCTCTAGTGTTCCAGTCCCGACTTGTCCAATCTTCTTGAACCTGCCACTGGCACGCCATCCCTGGAGGTAAGACAGAGGGCCACAACCACTGTTGAGGAGTAAAGATATCTCTGATAATGTGAATGAAGTATTACTACAAGCAAGAAAGAATAATTCTTCTATAACATACAACTGGATTTGGAAAATATTTATGGATTGGTGTAGGTCCAAGTTAATCAGTGCACCAGATACTAGCATACCTTCGATAATAGACATTCTTGAAAAAGGTTTACAGAATGTATTTGCGCTGAGTACACTGAAGGTACAGGTGTCAGCACTAAGTATTTTCCTGGACACAAGATTAATATCAGACAATATAATCAAGAGGTTCATTCAAGCAGTGTACAGAAATCACCCTTGCATGAAATCCTTCATTTTTACCGAAAGAGGCTTCCAAGTTAAATGTTAACCAATTAATTGTACTTCCAGCTTCATACCCAGAACGAAGTATTGAAAAAGCAAGAAAATTGCAGTCATTGGATCTGGTCAGAGCCATATCTGTGTATACCTTCAGAAGAATGGATGTCAGAAAAACAGATTTATATAGCACCAATCATTTGATTGGAGCTTATAGTCTAAACCAACTACCACACACAGACACAGGCACACCAACTAGGATCCATTTTTCAGTAGGCAATTAACCTACCATTATGTTTTCAAACCGCTGGAGGAAATTGGAGCACCCGGAAGAAACTGACTCAGGATGAACATACCAGTTCCACTCAAATAAGGCACTGGTTAGAATCAAAGAGATGTGAGGCAACAATGCCAAACACTGTACCACAATACTGCCCATCTTCATACTTCCTGAAGGTCCAAGGCAAGATCAAGCTCATTCCCAAAACATGCTTGCGAGATGGATTATAAAAGATAGTTCACAGGCTTATAAGAGGAAATAATGTGAGGTGCCAAAATTATTAAGGGTACATTCAATAAAAGCAGCTCACAGGGCAAAAGCTTCAGCAGAAGATCATTGCAAACCACAGGATGGTCTCTTACAGACACTATGTTCTGGATGTCATGATTTCTGAGGACACTCAGTTTGTATGGAAAATTCCTCAAGCTTGATTTTTCAATCAAGTTGACAAATATAAAATTCTTTTATATGTATAAATGCATCAGTGTTTGGTTGACTTATGCTATTTGAACCCCCTGCCCGTCATATTTGATTGTGTAGGTATATCCTATTCGTGGGAGTTGTCATGGAGTCTGAAAAGGAAATATGCAAATTATAATTTCTTCTGCTTGAAAACTCCATGGCAGCTCCAACATTTCCCTCTAATGTGTTTTTGAACATACTGTATATTTTACATACAGCTTGGTAAGTCACTCAAAAGACAAGAAAGGGAAGGAGCAGTCACAATACATACATTCCGGAGGTGTCAACCTTTTTTCCCCCCTATGTCTACTCAGCTGGTTAAGGGTTAACCCATTCATGGGGTCAGACATGGAATTCTTCAAGAAAAAAAAGTGATCAGATTAACATAATTTTCTTATTTAATGAAAGAAATGTTGTAACATTAGTAATAACATAAAGGCTGGTCTTTTAAAATAGGTTACATATGTTACAAGCTATAACAAAGAAATCTGACAATGCAATTCTGTTGAAAGGTTTTCACCCATCAATCTGTTGCACATGTTGTTTTTAATATGCCCCATGATACGAAATATCTACTTACATGTGTAAATGAAACAAAAATTAGACAACCTTGCCTCACAATGGTACATAACAGGATTTGCCTTATCAATCGTTATCTTGCTTCAATGAAGTCAGTAAAAACAGTGTCGGACTGACCCACCGGGGAGCCGGGGAATTCCCCGGTAGGCTCTGATGCCAGATAGCTCTGCCCTCTTCAGTGGTGGGGTGGAGCTAAATACAGCTGGATCGTTCGCTCCCTCCCCACTATGTGTGGTCTATCCATTTAGATATCACATGGGACACACAGTGTGTGACAGGTGCCGTCCCATGTGAACAGAGAAGAAAAGAGAGCGCCGCGTAAAAGGTAAGTTTGGGGGCTGCGGATTGTGCGCTAATGTTTAAGGTGTGTGTGAGGGCTCCAGGGGGGCACACTAATGTTTATGGTGTGTGTGAGGGCTGTAGGAGGGCATGCAAATGTTTATGGAGTGTGTGAGGGCTGCGGGGGTGGCACAGTAATGTTTATGGTGTGTATGAGAGCAGCGGGAGGGGCTTATGTCAGTGTTGTGTGTGAAGGCAGCAGGCAGGGGCTAATGTAAAGTGTGAGGGCAGCAGGGGGGTACACATTTGAAGTTTGAGGACAGTGTGGGGGCTGATGTCAAGTGGGGGGGCAGCGGGTGGGGAGCTGATGTCTATGGTGTGCATGAGGGCAGCGAGGAAGGGGCTCATGTCAAGTGTGAGGGTAGGGGAGCTCATGTCTATGGTGTGTTTGCAGGACAGGGGCTGATGGTGTGTGTGAGGTCAGGGGGGCTGATGTCTATGGTGTGTGAGAGGGTTGATGTTTATGGTGTGTGAGGGCGGTGGGGGCTGATGTCTATGGTGTGTGTGTGAGGGCAGGGGGGCTGATGTCTATGTTGTGTGTGAAGCCAGCGGGAGGGGGGGCTAATGTCTATGGTGTATGTGAGAGCAGTGGGAGGGGGCTGATGTCTATGGTGTGTTTGAAGTCTGGGGGGCTGATGTCCATGGTGTCTGAGGGCGGGGGGCTGATGTCTATGGTGTGTGAGAGGGCTAATGTCTATGGTGTGTGTGAGGGTGGTGGCGGCTGATGTTTATTGTGTGTGTGAAGGCAGAGGGGGCTGATGTCTATGGTGTGTGTGAGGGCTGATGACTATGGTGTGTGTGTGAGGGCAGGGGGGCAGTTGATGTCTATAGTGTGTGTGAGGGCAGAAGGGGGGTTTGTGGCAATGGAATGTGTATGTGATGGCAAAGGGGGCTTGTGGCAATGTACTGTGGGTGTGAGGTAGGTGTTGGCTAATTAATGAGTGCTATTTTGTTTGTGGGGTGATAATGGGGCAATTTAATTTAATAGTGGGGCCTATTAATTTATGATGGAGTGATTTAGGGGCTATTAGTTGAATGTGGGAGTGAGTTTGGTGAGAATTAGGTCTATTTATTAAATGTGAATATGAATTATTTAATGCCAGGGAAGGTTGTGGGAAATGGTTATTAAATGTAATTGCTGTTAATTTATTGCTGGGGCTGTTTGTAGGGAGGAAATAGATTTATTTTTTAAATGGGAATACTATAATGTTGGGGCTGGCTGGAGGGAAATAGATCTATTTATCAAATGTGAGTGTTATTATTTTAATGTTGGGGATAGAGCTTGTGGCAATGGTGTGTGTGAGTGGGGACTTATGTCAATAGTGTGTCAGGGCAGGGGGGCTGATGTCAATGGTGAGTGTGATGGCAAAGGGGATTGTGGCAATGGAATATGTGTGTGAAGGGAAAGGGGGCTTTTGGCAATCTAATGTGTGTGTGTGTCTGTCTGTGTATGTTTTGGCAAAGGGGGCTTATGGCAATGAAATGTGTGTGTGTGTGTGTGTGTGTATGTGTTGGCAAAGGGGGTTTGTGACAGTGTACATGAAGTATATTATGCAAATATGCTGCAGGTATATGTTTTGTTTTTTTTAAATCTTAGGTTCAATAAGGCTGTGTGTGTATGTGTGTAAAGATTTATGGATGTGCAGGTTTGATTGGTGAGACTCACCAAAAAAATTTTATATCTGCAACTTTTTTTTACATAAATTATATGTAAATAAGCTTGCAGATATAAAATGTGGTGAACGTAAATGATGACAAACAATAGATAAAGAGCGTGTGTGTGTGTGTGTATATATATTCCATAGACAAAAACCTTGCAGTTTATCATGTCCGATTAAGGTTTCTTACACTTATACTCCAAAAAGAAATGAAATTACGACAATAAAAGCAGAAGCCTTAATGGATGTGTTCCTTGCGCAACACAGACATGTAATGCCATCACATTCAGTGGTTAGCTGCAGATTCAGCACTTTCATGGAGTGAGATGCTGTCACTCACAAAATGGTGGAGCTGCTAATTCAGAGATTTGTGTGTTAACTGGAAGACACACAAGCAGTACTATTACATCTTCTTAGCTTACCTTTATCGTAGTTTGTGGCCTCAGTGTCTTAGAAAGAGACAGTAGAGCAAGGTTTTTGTCTATGGAATTTCATAGTTTTTGTAAAGGGAAAATATTTATAATCTCAAATTTATAAACCTAGATGTCACACTTCTGGTATCACAAACGGAACCCAATAGCCAGGTATTTCTGAATTCAACAGGATTTATTCTGGTATATAAATAAATCTCCAGTGTCCAACAAATAAAGTCCAAAGTCACAAGAGTATAAAGGTCTGGTGGAAGTATCAAGTACTTGTAGTACAAATCACAAGGAGGCAAGGTTCTGTGGAAGCATCTGGTTCAGATACAAACACAATACTCATGCAAAGGCTTCATAACAGGAAGTGCCTTTTCTAGGCCCAAACAGGAAATGGGATCCAAGATCGAATCTTCATGAGACAGTCCCGGCCATCTTGGATAAGGGCTATTGTAAGGGCAAGATCATAACAGAGATCCAAGATGGAAACTTCATGAGGCAATCACGGCCATCTTGAATGAGGGCAAAACTAAGGGCAAGTACATAACAGGATGCCCCCTTCTCAACGACGTCCTCTGGACGACTTAGGACCAGGCTTCCCAGGATGCTGTCGATGAAATGCTTTTACCAAAAGTGGGGCATGAACATCCTTTGCAGATTGCCAAGAGTCATCTTCTGGCCCATATCCCTGCCAACATAGCAGATACTGTAATTGGTTTCAAAACATACGAGAGTCCAGGATCTTTTCGACTATAAATTCCTCATGCTCATCAAATTGAATTGGCTCAGGAGGAGGCAAAGAGCGACCAGGAAATGGATTCTTAACTGAAGGTTTTAGTAATGATACATGAAAAACAGGATGTACCTTCTTGGAATCAGGAAGATCCAATCGAAAAGCCACTGAACTAATCTGTGCAATGATCTTATATGGACCAATAAACTTACTTCCCAACTTAGCAGATGGTACCTTCATTCTTAAATGTCTAGTTGACAACCATACTTCATCACCAATACTAAAAGTTGGAGCAGCCCTTCGTGATCTGTCAGCATCACGTTTATATCTTTCTTGAGCAGTTTTCAAAGTCTCTTTTAATAATTCAAGATTACTTTGCATAATAATCAGTCTATCTTCCACAGCAGGAATTGGAGAGTCACAAGGTAGATTGGGACAAATATTTGGATGATATCCTAGATTAGCATAGAAAGGGCTAAATCTTGTAGATGAATGTTGATTTTGCAGTTGAAAATTATTTGTACACTGGGTCTCCAGTTCTTGAAATTTTGCATGAAAATCCTGTAGTTGTCTTGAAGCAGAATGCATGTGGAAACTCAGATCTGAAAGTCGCTGTAAAGCAGATGGTTCTGACCCGGCGGGCTCCGTCATTTTGGACACGAGTATCCTGTCACACTTCTGGTATCACAAACGGAACCCAATAGCCAGGTATTTCTGAATTCAACAGGATTTATTTTGGTGTATAAATAAATCTCCAGTGTCCAACAAATAAAGTCCAAAGTCACAAGAGTATAAAGGTCTGGTGGAAGTATCAAGTACTTGTAGTACAAATCACAAGGAGGCAAGGTTCTGTGGAAGCATCTGGTTCAGATACAAAACACAATACTCGTGCAAAGGCTTCATAACAGGAAGTGCCTTTTCTAGGCCCAAACAGGAAATGGGATCCAAGATGGAATCTTCATGAGACAGTCCTGGCCATCTTGGATAAGGGCTATTGTAAGGGCAAGATCATAACAGAGATCCAAGATGGAAACTTCATGAGGCAATCACGGCCATCTTGAATGAGGGCAAAACTAAGGGCAAGTACATAACACTAGAATTTCACAGCAGATAAGAATCACTTGGTCCATTTAGCTTCCACTATTTTTCTCAATCCCTAATAGCCAAAGCTGTTTCTATTGTTCTATTATATTAGCCTCTTCCACCTCTGTTAGATGCCTATTCCACCTATCTACTACCATTTTGATAAGTAATATTTCCTCTAAACCTAGTACCCTTCATTTGCAGTGCATGCCTTTTTCTCATACCCCACTGCCTACCATCCATGTGATCACATGCACACATGCCCCCACCAAGTGCACCAGCTTTTTTCTCACGTCACCTCCTGTGTACCAGTTTCTCTCACATTACACCTCATTCTTATCAGCTTTGCTTTCACATGTAACCTCCCTGCACACCAGCTTTATTTTCATTTGTCTTCCTTTTGCACCTTTTTTGTTTCTTTCAAATATCACACCCTGCGCACCAGCTATTCTTTTCATGTCGCCCCTGCGCACTCTTTTGTCATACGCCACCAGCCTATACACAAGCTTTCCTCACACATCAATCATGCACACCAGCTTTTCACACACGTCACCCCCTGCACACCAGCTATTCTCTCACATGCCACCCCCTATTTACCAGCTCTTCTCACATGTAACCCCCTTGTGCACCAGCTTTTCTACCACGGTCCATCTACAATATTTCCCGACTGGTGTCAAGTAGGAGCCCAGGGTACCAGTGCAGGCCACTATTCAGTGTAGACTTGTGTCATTTTTATCATAGATGTGTGTGTGTATATATATATATATATATATATATATATATGTGTGTGTGTGTGAGTGTGTATATATAGAGAGCCGGCTGGAAGTAGAGAGGGGAGAAGCTGGAGTCAGAGACTGCAACCCAGAGCCCCTGAAATATTTTGGCACAGTGTGGATGGCAGGCAGAGAGGGAGAGATTATTGTAGGCTGATGCCAGGTCCCCCACAACTTCAGCAATACAGTGCTACTCAAAACATTAAGAGGAGGATTACTGTGATATCCCAGGGAAAGAGGTACACTGGATGAGACAGGCTGTAAACTGAGAGAAGCCCCTGCCCTAGTGTAGCAGCCAGAGTGAAAAGGAGAGATTTAGAGCAAAGATATTGCCAACAGAGAACCTATAGCCAGCAGAGAGGATATGCGTTTGCTCTGGATGTGGGATAGACCCAAGGAGTAGCAAGCAAGTAGATCGAGGATTGTATCAGTGTGCAGTGCAGGAAGAGTAACTGAAGCACTCATCAGGAAAAAGATGTCAGTTCGATATCTTATACTGTGTGCAGTCCCTCTCAGTGATTTCTGCTTCCCACACTCAACAATGTGCCAGGTGGATACAGACCCTCAATCTGGCTGTTTTTCTCTCTCACTGATGTACAGGTCCTTCACCAGGGCCCTGAGTCATTAAGGAGAGCAAGGCAAAAAAAGGAGTAAGTTTGATCCTGGACAAAACGTGTTACAATGCTAGAGGTGCAAATTATTTTTATTATTTTGCACATAAAGAAACACTGGCTTTTTTGTTATGTAGCACACAAATAGTTGATACCTTTATTTTTACACTAAAATTTAAAGTTGATCTAGAACATGCCCTGCCCCAACTATAAATCTGTCCCCACATTTTAAATTTACCTCCCCCTCCAATGCAACATGGTTTTGCCAGGGTGCAAAGTTACTACATTTATTTTCTTTGCTCTCCATAATGACTCAGACACAAGATCTCCACAAAATAATAAAAACCAATCTCTTAAGCGCCAAATTAAATTATATGTATTACATACAATGAAAATCAATAACATCCAATATTACAAATAAGGGTATATAATAATATATAATAATGTTGCCCCATTCCACAACACTTTTCTCTCAAATGAAAAGCCCCTGCTCACAAGCTTTTCTGAAACTGTCACAAGTCACAACAGTGAGCACCAGCTTTTCAGTCACATGTCACAACCCTGCGCACAGGTGTTATGATCTGCCTTGTATCTTTGTGTGCATTTTACCTTGTGTTATGATTTGTCTTGTTTCTGTCACGTTACCAGAGAGGGCTTAACTGGATCCTGGTAGTTCAGCCGAGATTGGCGTGACTTCAGCTAGGGGCGCGGAGTCTAACAAGTGAAAGGTGTTCACCAGTGATTCCCGCAAGGGAATATGGGCTTTGCGGCTTCCACTTGCAGGTCGCGGTCTCCTAGGGAAGTTCCCAGTGAACCACAACAGAAGGAGCGTAGAATCAGGTAGAAAGTAGTCTTGCCACTCGATAGTGGCGATTAGCCGGGATGTTCGGCAACGTTGCCACTTGGGAGTGGTAATTAGCAGGGGTGTTCTGCAACGTTGTCACTTGGGAGGTGGTTTGCAGAAATACAACAGTGTCGCCACTTGGAAGTGCTTTTACCGGTAACTTCAGCAGCGTAGCCACTTAGAGGAGGTTTTCCCGGAGAGATCGCAGCTTTGAAGCTTGGAGAATAGCAGAAATCAAAGGAGCTACTTCCAGTACTAAGGTCAGGGACTGACTGAAAGAACCAGCCCAGAAACTAGGGTAGAAGGACAATTTATAGAGCTGTACTAACTAGGACAGCCAATAGAGGGCAGCAGAAGGCAAGAAAAGGACATGGAGCCTCTGCGCATGCGCAGATCTGCCGACCACCGGAAGACAGGGGAAGACAGCGCTGGAGGAGACAGGACTGCCGCCGCTGATCAGGTAAGGAAGTTTGTCGGGGAACGGGGCAGGAGAACACTGGAAGCGCACGCCGGGTCCCGGGCGGACACAGCGGGAACCCGGCGTGTGACAGTTTCCCTGTGTGCATATTACCCTGCAATACCGGTGATCCTCCAGAGGTGCTGCTGTTCGGCCTTTCCTACTATCAGGGGTTAACTATTAACTGCTAGTTAATCCACACGTGTCTGTGCCCTATACAGTCAGGTCCATAAATATTGGGACATCGACACAGTTCTCATATTTTGGGCGCTATACACCACCACAATGGATTTCAAATGAAACAAACAAGATGTGCTTTAACAGCAGACTTCCAGCTTTATTTTGCGGGAATTTACATCCAAATCAGGTGAACGGTGTAGGAATTACAACGGTTTCTATATGTGCCTCCCACTTTTTAATGGACCAAATGTAATGGGACAAACTAAACAATCATACATCAAACTTTCACTTTTTAATACTTTGTTGCAAATCCTTTGCAGTGAATTACAGCCTGAAGTCTGGAACGCATAGACATCACCAGACGCTGGGTTTCATCCTTAGTGATGCTCTGCCAGACCTCTACTGCAAATGTCTTCAGTTCCTGCTTGTTCTTGGGTCATTTTCCCTTCAGTTTTGTCTTCATCAAGTCAAATGCTCAATCGGATTCAGGTCAGGTGATTTACTTGGCCATTGCATAACATTCCACTTGTTAGCCTTAAAAAACTCTTTGGTTGCTTTTGCAGTATGCTTCGGGTCATTGTCCATCTGCACTGTGAAGCGCCATCCAGTGAGTTCTGAAGCATTTGACTGAATATGAGCAGATAATATTGCCTGAAACACTTCAGAATTCATCCTGCTGCTTTTGTCAGCAGTCACATCATCAATAAATACAAGGGAACCAGTTCTATTGGCAGCCATACATGCTCACGCTATGACACTACCACCACCATGCTTCACTGGTGAGGTGGTATGTTTTGGATCATCATCAGTTCCTTCCCTTCTCCATACTCTTCTCTTCCCATCTCTCTGGTACAAGTTGATCTTTGTCTCATCTGTCCATAGAATGTTGTTCCAGAACGGTAATGGCTTTTTTAGATGTTGTTTGCCAAACTCTAATCTGTCTTCCTGTTTTTGTGGCTCACAAATGGTTTGCATCTTGTGGTGAACCCTCTATAATCACTCTTGTGAAGTCTTCTCTTGATTGTTGACTTTGACACATATACACCTACCTCCTGGAAAGTGTTATTGATTTTGGCCAACTGTTGTGAATGGGTTTTTCTTCACCAGGGAAAAAATTCTTCTGTTATTGATTTGGCTACACCTAATGTTTTTGCGATCTCTCTGATGGGTTTGTTTTGATTTTTCAGCCTAATGATGACTTGCTTCACTGATAGTGACAGCTCTTTGGATCTCATATTGAGAGTCGACAGCAACAGATTCCAAATGCAAATGTCACAAATTGAGAATCAACTCCAGACCTTTTATCTGCTTAATTGATGATGAAATAACGAGGGAGTAGCCCACACATGTCCATGAAATAGCTTTGGAGTCAATTGTCCCATTACTTTTGGTCCCATAAAAAGTGGGATTCACATATAGAAACTGTTGTAATTCCTACACCGTTCACCTGATTTGGATGTAAATGCCCTCAAATTAAAGCTGAAAGTCTGCAGTTAAAGCACATTCATTGTGGTGGTGTAAAGAGCCCAAAATATGAGAATTGTGTCGATGTCCCAATATTGATGGACCTAACTGTATATGCCTGCCTATTCCAGAATCCTTTGCTGGTCATTGAAGTTCTTAGCCTGCTCAAGTGTCTCTGTTCCTGGATTACCTGCATGTTTCTGGCTACTACTGCAAACTGGTTTCATTTAAGTTATTTACTGCATTTCATGATTATTACCTGTTGTTTGCCAAAATCTGGAAATCCATTGTTCCATTCAGCCTGAACTGTTTACTGTTTAATTTGCCTTCCCTGGACTATACTTTTCTGTAATAAACAGTTTAAAACGTTTATATCACGTGTCTGGCTCCATGGCTGTAATTAAGGAATTGTTTTTGAACAGAACCATAACAACCAGCTTTTATGTCACAAGTTACAACTAAAGATTTTCACTGATCCCTTTGTTTTGGATTTGGCTTTGTATCTGGATTAACGTTGTGATTTGGTTTTGGTTTTGGCAAAACCACCCTTGTGTCTTTTGGTTTTGGTTTTGGATCTATATTATTTAGAAAAAATAGCTAAAATATTCTAAAATCACATAATTTTGCTTTTTTTTGTTCTTACATTCTTACTAACCTCAATAACACTAATTTCCAGTAATTTTCAGTCAATTTTGTCCACCTCACAGGTCACAATATTATTTTCATCCACTATCGGACAAAAACTGCAGCGAGCTGGCTGGATGCTAAGCGTAAGAGCAACGACACAAACACACGGCAGTTCATAGCACATCTAGAAAACATTGCCACACAGCAGTGGCAGAAAAGAAAAGTGGTGCAAGATGGAATTGTCCTTAGGCCCTCCTACCCACCCGTATGAAAGATATGGAAAAGGACATGTACAGTTTAGCAAACCAAGCACTCCAGCGACAAGCAGTGCCACTTTTGTGGCTGAAGTGCTTGGTTTGTTTGGGCCTGCGCAAAACAAGCTACTAATAGCTTAGCTGCCTTAAGCCTAACAGTGCTGTCAATGAACTCTACATTATAAAACCATGTCTGCTTGTGCTGCATTTTTAATCTCCTTCTCCTCTGTGGATACCTCCCTCTCATCCCTGAAGAACTGCCAAACTTATGTAGACACAGGAATGGATATTACAACTGGAGTGGCATTAGATCTGCTTGAGACAGACTGTGACACGGAACATGTGGGCAGTATGGAATCTGTCATGTTGGAATACGGTGCATTGAACAGAGATTTAAACCAAAATATAGACGCAGTTGAGGAGACCGTACTTCAGTTAAAACGTGACCCACCAGATGAGACCCCGGATTTAAGCTGAGCCACTCTGTCAGTCTCTACATTGGCTGCCTGTATATCAACGAATCCAATATAAAATTCTTCTTCTAACATACAAAGCCATCAACAAAAGTGCACCGACATACATCTCCTCACTTATCTCAAAATATCTCCCTACTCGGCACCTCCATTCTGCACAAGATCTACGTCTCTCCTCCACTCTCATCACATCCTCCCATTCTCGGTTACAGGATTTTTTCCGGGCTGCACCCAATTTGTGGAATTCCCTCCCACGCACAATAGGACTTTCCTCTAGTCTTCAAACCTTCAAGCGTTCACTGAAAACCCACCTCTTCAGACAAGGTTATGATATTCCTCAACCATCATCTTAATTTCCCTAGATTACCCTATTACCATCCTCTACACTGCTAACGCAAGACAACAACCTTCTGACCAACATTGCAACACACACAGCCCACTCAATACTTTTACCTTTGCGTTCTAGCTGGTCCATTGTGCAATATGATGTAGCACATGCCCTTGTGTTTCTAGCTCCCATTGTCCTATAGATTGTAAGCTTGCGAGCAGGGTTCTCTTACCTCTCTGTCTGTATGTATTACCCAGTATTGTCTTATCAGTGTTTGTTCCTAATTGTAAAGCGCTATGGAATTTGCTGGCGCTATATAAATAAATGTTGATGATGTTGATGTTGATGAGATACACTGCACTTCCGAAGAATAATACAGAGGAGGCCCTGAAACAGGATGATAAATATGTCCAGTTTAAAGAACAGCTAAGAGACCACAGAAAAGAAATAGGTGTGTCACCGGCTCCTGCTATCTAAGCTTTGGAAGATGAAGATGAGGAAATTGCCATCACCCTGATTACACGGCCGGTACAGTGAAACTGAGAATGTCTCACGAAATCAGTTATGGTTCATTTGAGTGCTCCACCCAGTCCTTGGACAACTGTAGTAATTCTACAGCTAATACATGGTGATGATAGCTGACCCCCTCGGGATACGTGCATTTATCAGACCAAGGCCAATCTAGGGTGCCCCGGCGGGTTGGAGATGGTGAACCCAGTGAAAAACAAAGTCTTTGGGCCCTCCCACCCACCCTTATGTTGGATCTTAAAAAGGACAAGCACACTTTAACAAACCAAGCACTTCAGCAACAAGGAGTGCCACTTTTGTGGCTGATGTGCTTGGTTTGTTTGGGCCCCCACAAAACAAGCTAACAATGGGCTTAAGGCACCTAAGGTAACAGTGCTGTTAATGAACTCTACTATGGCAAGATGTTGTTGTCAGCATCCTCAGACTCATCCTCACCCTCATCAGTGTGTACATCATCCTCACACATTATTAATTCATCACCGCTGGAATCCACCATTACAGAAGTCTTTATACTTTGATGCAATTGGTGAGAAAGACCTTCCTCGTGGAAATTGTAGTTCATTTTTATGAACATCATCTTCTCCACATTTTGAGGAAGTAGCTTCCTATGCCGATCGCTGACAAGGCTCCCAGCTGTGCTGAAAACTCTTTCCGAGTACACACTGGAGGGTGGGCAGCTTAGGCAGTGCAAAGCGAGTTGGTACATTGATCTCCAATTTCCCTTTCTTTTCCTCCCAGTATGTAAAGGGACTGTCTGATGTGTCTATTTCTGTGCTGTCGTTAAAAAAATCCTCCACCACCTTTTGGATGTTGATAGTAGGATCAGGTGGCGTTACAGCAGAGGTGTCATGTTGTTTGGTCAATTCTTTTAGACCAGACCAGATGTCAAAATGTTGTGCTGAGTCATCTGCATCATCCCTGATTCTCTTGGGAAAGCTAAGTTTTTTTTCTAGCAGCAGTTGAGTGAGAAACTGAAGGAGGAGATGCAGCTCTGTCACATAACACTTGAGCTGTCATCTTGCTTACCAGGAGCTCCTTGCATCTCTTCAGACCTGGGTCAGTTGGAAGCAAAGAGAAGACATAGCTTTTAACCTTGATTCAATATCAAGATTTTGAAAACTCTTGGATCCTGGTGAAGCGAATAAATTAATTGATCTACAAGTCTTAGCGGAATTGCTTTGTTTCATCTCCTCCTTCGATTTCTCAAGCTGCTTTTCCAAATGTCTAATTAAGGGAATTACTTGGCTCCAGCTAGCAGTGTCTGAACTCATTTCACAGGTGACTACTTCGAATGGTTTCAGCACCTTGCACAACACGGAAAGTATTCTCCATTACGCTTGAGTAAAATACATCCCCCTCCTTTTCCAATGCAATGGCTTGTGGAGTAAGCGTGGATGGCTTTTCACTGTTACACCATCCTCACAAGCATATACAGGGTGGGATTCCACCTTGTTACCACCTCTTGCTTCAGTTGGTGGCAGGGCAAATTAAATTGGTGGTAGTCAGCATATCAATGCCGACTACCCTGACAAGACTTCCCTATGTCTTCCCACCGAAGACACACTGGGAACCGCAACACTGTTATCGGTGCTGTTAAGAGGGTAATGTAGGTATGCGGGCATGGACAATGTGCAACGCTTTGTAAAGTGCATTGTCCATGCCCGCATACTTGCATCACCCCCTTAACAGCACCGATAACAGCGTTGCACTTCCCAGTGAAGTCATAAAGTCTTTCCGGCTTCTTCATTCATAGCGATTGCTTGCAGTCTGTGGGCACATCAGTCTTCCTGCAGGCTGGTCGGGAAGGAGCCCTTCGGTGTGAAGATGCCGGGGTAAGTCTTGTCAGAATAATCAGCATCATTATTTTGGATGTGTGGTCATGCATTTGGGGGCGTGGCAAATGCACCATTGGGGCGTGGCTAACACATCAAAATCAATAGGCTCTTTTTTAACCCCTCTATGACAGACCCCCCCTCGCTTTTTTAACCCCTCTATGACAGGCCCCCCTCGTTTTTTTAACCCCTCTGTGCCAGGCCCCCCTCTTTTTTAACCCCTCTATGACAGGCCCCCCCTCGTTTTTTAACCCCTCCATGACAGGCCCCCCTCCTCATTTTTTAACCCCTCTATGACAGGCCCCCCTCATTTTTAACCCCTCTATGACAGGCCCCCCTCATTTTTTTAACCCCTCTATGACAGGCCCCCCTTGTTTTTTAACCCAACTATGACAGGCCCCCCCTTGTTTTTTTAACCCCTCTATGACAGGCCCCCCCTCGCTTTTTTAACCCCTCTATGAGGGGTTCAGCCCGCTAGCAGCGAGTAAGTACCGTATTAACTGTTTACGCGCGCAAAATTACCGTATAATATGAAGTTTTTTTCGAGCGCTCGTTTTTTTTTGTTTTAGCGCGTTAAAAGAAACAATTGAATACCCCCCTATATATTGATCTTTCAAGAGCAATCTGTACGACAGGAACAGAGACTATATAGTTACATATGGTCTTCCGCTGTGTATCCTCCGTGGTATTGGATAGGACGAAACGCGTTGGGACACGCCCACTTCACGTAACGGCACGCTGACATCCACCGCGGGGATTCCCTACAGAGGCTACGTCTGCACAGCTCTACTTCATTGGGACCTACAGTGATCATTTCCGCCCCGTCGCGCGGCCAGTCTGAGGGGCAATAACAGCAAGTATCTTAGTTCATAGCATCATTATACCATCTTTATGGCCATATGACTGGACTTTCGTTTTCACTTTCTCACCAACCCGTAAGGAGACATACCGGAGGTATTAACACCGCATAGACTTGTACCTCAGTGAGGACATTTATTTGTCTCCACATCATCTCTATGTCTGCTATTGTTCCGGAATCCGATAAAACAATACCCCTTTGACATACTGGCTGGAGGCTATCGTTATTCTATGGTATCACATCTGTTATATTTATTGTGCATAACGCCTATGGATTTTACTCACTGGAATTCATTATGCTGAATTTACCAATGTTGTTTTGATTGTTTTATATCAGTGAATGCAGGTAGTTATTCTTGTGTATCGCATCTGTTGTATTTTATTGTGCATAACGTCTATGAAATGTTGCCTATAGCATCCAATCAGATTCTAGTAATCAGTTATTTAGTACATTCTACAAAATGACAGATAGAATCTGATTTGTTGCTCTTTGCAACATCTCCACTTTTTCAAACCTGCAGTTTTATAAATTTAACCCTAGGTGAGAAAGATTTACTGCTCTCTACCATTTGATTCTGTTGCCTTTTGTGTAAGCAGTGTTCTCCTGTTCCTATATTCCCAGCTTCCTGCAATGATATCCAGTCCAATAAAAAACAAGCTGGGTGACAGCAGAGAGAGATAGAGAGAGAATGAAGGACAGCCCATCCTCAACTCTTAATTCACACTGTGCATGCCCAGAAATGAACTATACGCCAGTGAATGCAAGACCATCCAATTAATTTTCAGACATAAAGGACACTTATGACAGCTGTCGAAGTCAGATAAATTGGATATGGTCATTTCAATTAACAACTTGATTGTCTTTGTCTGAAATTATGCGTATAGCATGCTATGGCGTGGAGGAGGGAATTAAGCCGCAACACGTGGCAAACACTTTTACACACATTCACACCAACATGCACACTTGTAATTAGCTCACAATAATAGTTGCAACACATAGTTTTTTATACTGAAATATAACAGAGTTTATGTTGAAATATAATGTTATATACATGTTAGTGAGATCGAAGGTTCAGGTTACAGGAAAACATATTGTGTTTGGTATCATTCTAATCCCCTATTGATCTGCAGTGGTCCGGTTCATTCGCTGAAAGGATCGCACATTGCGTATGCAAGGTATTAATGATAGGGAATAAATTATTAGAATGATATTGTCTGAGTAATGTGAAGAGACCAGTTTGAACCAGTTCTTAGCGGGAAAACTAAGTATGCATCTTCTGGAGAAGTCAAGCCCACTCCTAGATGGCATCGTTTGAACTGGCCAATGACCTGCATTACACTGGATCTTCCTGAAGTCTGGACCTATGGAAGCAAGCCACATCATCTGTATTGTTTCAATGTATTCACTGACTGTATATAAGCAGGAGCTCTGGAATCAGTAGTCAGACTACTTGACTACAGCCTTCAGACCTGAATGACTGTACACTGGATCCAGAGCGCGTGCTAAAAGAAAAGGCTGTACTTATTTTATTCTGACTTGTTATTCTGCTACTTTTGGCTATTAAATCACATTGTGCTTTGGAACCACACGATCGCATCGACAATCGTTATTGGATAGCAACTAGACATGCATAACACAGCCTATGATTTCATGGGTGGAACAAGGAGGGGAATGGGAGTATGCATGTAGTCAATGTACAGTAAGGACATGCCAAGCTCAAACCAATGCAATAGCGTCTGGTTCAAGCATTCGGTAGTTCCAAGGTGTTTCTCTGTTGTATCACTTGCACCAGCTACAGGTCAGGTGTAAGTGCAGTGATAGTGATGATGGTCATGTATGCATGCTAGATCATGTGTTTGCAATCTAGACCAACTGTAAAAATGCATTTTATAACATTATATAGCATTAATAACATTAATAATATCCTGGTATTTCATGGGGAAAAATTACATGTTTTTTCATTAATTACTACATTATGAACAGGTCACAATAATTGAATAATTAAAATACATTTTTTACTCTGCGTTCTGCACGAACTTTAGATTCCACATATGTATTGCAGTGTTTTGTGTCTGTCTCAATGCGGCAAGTGCCATATAAGCAGAGCGTACCTAGACCCATATTCAACAAGAGATGCTTCTTCAGATTCACTGGTAGTGGAATATTGATGTGTGCATGCACAATTTACGCACATTTCAGAAAAAAACGCACAAAATACGTTCATTTAGCTTGCCTTAATGAATCATGCCCTCAGTGAGCAAACACTTAAAAGCAAATAACAGAAAAACTGGAAAGTTGAGAATATGAATGGTTTACCTTATTCTGTGTTAATTAAAGGGAAAGGTTCTCTTTTAAGTGGAACTACAACCCAATAAATGGAAATTGCTATTTTTAAACATCATGTAAGAAGCATTTTGTTTCAAGTATTTTTTTTTGTTAGAACTGGTCAAAAACATACAATAATAAACAGGTAATATAACCGAAGCAATAATGTTTTTAAAAGTCAATAAGATCATGTTTCTGAAATATTTAAAGATATTTACTCAATTTTGGCAGGAAGGAGGCTTAATCATGTCAGAGGGGTAACAGGATAAAAGGGAAAAATAAGAAGACAGTGGTCAGACTTGTAGTTTAAGGTTTAGCAGAGGACAGGCTCATTTGTGATGATAGTTAATCATGCATACATGGATCCATTATTCAACCAAGCAGGTTGGTGTAAATGATTATTCATTGTGAGGAAGAGAGGCAGAGTTAACAGTGTAGATTCTTAGAGGGAAGTGCAGGATATATCCTAGCTGGAATTATATCTAAGATTCACCATCTCCAAATAGCCATGGGATCTAGACATGCCTGAATATATGTCCCTTATCATGTTATTTGCTCCATGGCTGTTCCTGAGAGTATGTCAGGAGTGATTTGCTCCGGTTCCTGGCTAGCACACATTTATCTGATGCCAGGACACTGGAGACATGTTTTTTGGAGTAATTACTAAGGTTCAGGGGAGGGTAGCAAAGAAAAATTGATGGGAATTTATGAATCAGGGCTTCCAACATAGAAACCAAGAGGCTATGTCCCTTTCCTATCCCTGCACGTGTCGGCTATGGATAGGGCCATGTAAATCGAGGAATAGACAGACATTTTTGTTGATGATATTTCAAATGGAGCCATTGATCTTGCATGACAAAATCAACAGCAACCTGAGGCCTGCCTGGATCCAACTAGATAATCTACCATGAGAGCCTGCTGGAGGAAAATTTGGGTTCTCCCAGATGTTGGTTATGGGAAAGTGGGGAGTGGTTAGATTACAGCTGAAAGCATACTGATCCCAGAGTTAGATTCAATGCCAAACCAAGAAAACTTGCTTGGGTGGAAATAGGAGGCCAAAATTTGGGAGAAATGAGCTGCCCGATAGTAGGAATTAACATTCAGGAGTCCACTCCCCCTCTAGCAATGGCTTTTTGAAGGATTTTTATGGAAATTCTTGGAAGAATAGAATTCAAAATGATTTGTAAGAAAGTTTTTGGACATTTTTTAACAAAGTACGTGGGACATCTAAAGGGAGCATTTGGAAAAGGTCATGTAGTGATGACACTCATTTTAACTGTAAAGATCCTACCCAGCCATGAAATAATCAGGCAATTTCAGGAGACCAATTCAGTCTGGAGCTTAGTGAACGTCCAGGAGAACCTATTGAAAGCTTTTTAGAGAATAATTTTTCGATCTACGGCCTGCCATATGTTATCCCTTGCCTGACACCCAAGGACAAATCCAAACTGATCAACATGGACCGAGGACGAGAGGACCTGATTTCAGTGCTTAGCTAGTATATTTCCAAAATCTTGATATGATTGATAAAAAGGCAGATTGGCCTATAGTTGGCACAGCTGTGGGGGTCATTATCCTACTTGTGAAATACCACTATCCTAACCTCAGGCATCTCCCTAGGGAACATATTTTTATTTATTTTTTTAAAGTTGCAGTCTACAAACAATAACTTGATAAGGACAATATATTATAAGAATGATGCTTTATATTGCAAGCCTTGTAGAAGTAAACTTCAGCCCACCACCATAGGGGCTCTTGAGTATAAAATTAACTTATCATAAGATAATGTGATTAGTTTCCAATGTATATCAGTTCTGGTATAGAACAGAAAATATTGAGCATCCCTAGAAAGCACTGTCATCAAAAGTACAATTTGTACAATTTTGAGATTACAAAAAAACGGACTTACCGTATCTTCAAGATTTTTTTCAAATTCCTCCAGAAATCTGGTCATAGCACAATCCCCTTCAAAATCATTGAAATGATTGTTCACCCAAAGTAATACAACCCTGGTTACCTATGACAGTGCATAATAATTACTTTCATTATTATCATTTTGCAGTTCGTTCTGCATCACGACCATATAGTATATATATATATATCAACATTATTTGGGGGAAGTGGGGGATGTAAGGGGAGATAGGGCAGAAGAAAAGATTAAATGAGAGGCAGTGGAAAATGACATTAAGCCAAAGAAGCAGGGGAATGAGATTCACGGGTGTTAAGGACTAAAAACTAAGGAAGGAACCAGAGCCAACAGGGAAAGCAGATGATCAGAGAGAGGTGAGAGAATTGAGATAAGAGGCAAGAGTTGAGTTGTATCAGGGGCCCTGGACCAGACTAGCCTGAATCCAGCAGCAACACAGACAAAATCAGGAGGTCATAGATAGTTGCCAATTAAAGGTAGGCTTAAGAATGCATATCTCCATTTTTATTACACATAATTGCGTTTTTCACTTTAAATGTGTAATGTAAATGTAGATTTTTTCATTGGCTACTGCCCCACATAGCTACATATCATTAGGTAGGCCCCAATCTTTGGTTCGTCCTGTTGGCCTTTCATGACCCAGTCTGACACTGCTTGTGTACCTTTGCTCCAGGCAAATCTATTTACTCTATTTATCAGGTTTATCAAAATACAGACGTGAAAATGCAATTTTGTGTATGAAAATGCTCCTATATAGTTTCAATTCTAAATGAGGTCTAAGAGTGTTTAATTATAAAAATTTAACTGACAAGTGAATATGTAAAGTCTTTAGAATCATTAACCTTGTCCCGAAGACTATCTAACTGAAACCATTCCAAAAGTTTGTCTCCAACTTCCAATGGGCTTGAAAGGAATGTCCTGTAAGTTAGAAGGAAATCCTCTATATATGTTGGGTCAACAATTGACTGCTCTTCAATCAAGTGCAAGATAAGTCTTTCAGGTGTTCCCTAAAATAAAAAAATACATAACATGTAATATTTGTAATTAAGCATGTGTCCCAATGAATAGCCATTTTACCATACCAACCCTATTTTTTGTATCAGTTTATTCATCTATTTCCTCCTCCTCTGCCACCACCGCATTAAAGGCAAACAAGAGAAAGAAAACAGGGAAAGTAAGCATTCTTGTAATGTTAAAAATAGCAGCTTCCAATCTACCTTCAGTGCGCACCTTAATGTCGGACTCTGTCTTCCAGCTTGTAAACAGAATTACTGGTGCTGCTGTCACTTCATGAGCTGACAGCATCAGTGAGTGAGTCCCAAGACATAGTGGCACACTGGTGCCATCCCTTTCACTTCTTGACTCAATTATTTCTGTCCCAGCAGCAGCTGAGGACAGATCAGTGTCATGAATTTTACATGAACTATATAAAATACACCATTCTGGGCTCACTATTATTTGTCATAATATGTATTGGGGACTCTACTGTGTGGCATAATATAATCTGGGTGGAGTACTGTGTGGCATAATATGAACTGGGGGCACCACTGTGTGGCATCATATGATATGGGGGCACTATTGTATGGCATTGTATGGAATAATATGAACTGTGTGGCATAGTATGAACTGGGGACAAATATATTTAAATAGGCTTACTGTGATGTTCCATTGTTCCCTGACAAAGAAGAGTGTGTACAGTGGAAATAGGAGAAGATAGCAGGAGCCTGCTAGCCAGGTAAGTGAGGTGAGAGGGTTGGGGTGATAGATGGGGTAATTTAAGATATGGAGGAGATTGAGGGACATGATGATGACATAGCAGATTGATGACATGAAAATAGTGCTAGCTATGCCCCCTGGGTGGTACCAGACAATGCCCCTATGGCTGCACGTCTGAGCACCGATTATCCCCTCTCTAGATTTCAATGGGTACATATGTCAATTGATAGGGAAAAAAAATCATTGTTGTTTTGTGTTAATATGAGTGATAGGCCCAGGTGTGCAATATACCATTAGTGTATTAAAGGTTTTTTTTCTCCCTGTTTTTCTTACAAGCAAGGGCAGTTTTAAGGTCCTGACAGGCAAGAAGGTAGTGGAGACAAAAGGGTACAGAGCCTTGGGGTAAGGGGGAGGCAGAAGATATTTGACAGCTGTGAGGCATGAATATAAGAGGCAGATGTGAAATGGCAGAATGGGGGATTGGGGGACTTTAGATGTATATGACATAATGTGTATACAAAGTAGGCAGTGCATGAGGCAAAGGGCAAGAGTCATGATATAAAATTAGCAGATGGCACATAAATTAAACAAAGTGTAGAATAATTAAAGCAGACTGATTAGGGACAAATGTGTCAGCAACTTTTGAATATAATATGAGTGGAAGGATTAATGAGAAGCAACAATCATGGACACTATGGCTTCTCATTCTTCCTTCTTGTTACTCCTGTGTTGTGCAGCCATTTTAAACAAAAATGTACACCACTTTAGGTAGTGGTGTAGCTTTAAAGAAAAGCTGTTGCTTTAGAGAAAATGTGTTGTATTATGTTGTTTTGTTTTTTTTACACACAGTAGTACCTTGTGCACTCTTGTGCTTGTGAGGGAGAGGAGCTGCAACTTAGGGAGGAAGCCACCTGGGAGTAAGAATACAACAAGATGTGGGATAAATCTAAAGCCAAGTCACGCAATCAGCATACAATGCACTATATTTTACTCTATGCACTAGATGATTGGTTTTTTACACTTTTAAAAAACACATCCTTAAAAATAAGCAAAGAATTCTTGTCAGAATTCCCAAAATGAAGATCACTTAGATAGCGTAAGAGGAACTAACTGGTTTACTAGTAACACAGGTACACAGGTTAGGTTGCAATAAAGGGTGTGGCAACAAGTACAGCAGGATATGGCAGTTATACCATTAGATAACTAGGGAAGCCACAGATGTAGAGAATGGTCAATAATATAGTTCAAAGAGTCAATGGTGAGAAGCCGAATGACAAGGTCTGGTTCAGAGGCTGAAGACGCAGGATAAACCGCGTTTGTCAGGATAACTCAAGAGACACGAGACACCAGACGAGTCATGGATGTCAGGATTCAAGACACTCAGGAGACACAAGGCACCGGAGGAGTCACGGTTGTCAATACTCAGGTTACTCAGGAGGCACAAGGCACAGGAGGAGTCACAAGTGTCAGGACCCAGGATACTCAGGAGACACAAGGCACCTAAGGAGTCATGGGTGTCAGGACCCAGGTTACACAGGAGGCACAGGTAGGCCGACAGCCAGGAGAACGGATCAGACATGCTGGTGTAACTACTGCAGACACAGTAGTTAGCTGGATAGTTGCTACAGACTGTAGAAAATGGATTGCTAGGGGAGCAATACACTGCAGACAGTACCACAGAAGAGTCAAACAAGCCAGGGATCAAAGCCAGACGTTATTCCATGATACTAGGGAGAAGCAAGTGCGGTGTCACAACAAAGCCGAGTCAGGGGTCACAGGAAGAGTTGTCAAAACCGAGGGACAAGCAGAGGTCAAAACCAGGAAATCATTCAACGATAACACACAGGAGAACCAGCAGAGGTAAAAGGCAACAATTGAGCTGGCAAAGACTGCTGGGACAGGCAGACTTTGTTAGGCCAGGCCATGGACAGGTGCTAAGCATCCCGGAGTAACGAGCTTAGCTCTGGCAGGTAGGAGAGCAGTCCAAGTACCACAGTGGCCCCTTTAGTGGACCAGTGGTACTGCAGGCTGGATACATATAAAGGCAAAGTCCAGCATAGTCCTTGGTGGACAGAAGCTGCAGGAGGCAGATCGTGACAGTTCTCTATTTTAGTATTGCAAATTTCATAGGGTTTCTCATACCACTAACTAATATTCAATGACATCCAATAAAATATATGAATCAAATGATATGTGATTTATTGAATCAACAATTTGGTCAGTGTTTTGGAATCTTGACAATTTTAGATGGTGACTGAAATTTCAGTGCCTGGGACGTGTGTGCTGTTGCCTTATATATATCCATTATCTCATACAGACTGGCACTCACACTAAAACCTGAACAAATAACCTGGTGCCTTTCCAAATCTTCATTGTGCACTGTCAGGCGCCGTTCCTCTACCATTCTGGGATGGCCTCATTTCAAGAGCCCTGCTGCATCTGATTGCTGGGCAACCAGACACGATGCTTCCGACTCCCCTGCCGGACTTTCTGCTAGGCAACGGGACGCTATTGGAAGCTCCAGTGGTGCTTAATGATGCCAAGCCACCGGTGCTAGTCTTTGGATTAGGACACTATTTAAAACTGTCTTTGGCACCAAACTGGTGCCAGAGTAATGGATCCCCCAGCTCCAGTATTTTCTGTATTTCCTGTGATTAATCTACAGTGTATGATTTTGGCTTGCTCCTGACGATTCTCTCTCTGGTGGCTGAGTAGGAGGACCGTGAGCTGCATGTCATCTACAGTAAAACCCATACCTCCTTGCGGGAGTCCCTGGAGAAAACTGGAGGCATGCTAGACTCCGCACCTCCCACTGGAGCTGTGCCAACACCAGCAGGTACATTCCAGTCACTGACATGCACAAACTCCAAGGATGGCTATCACTCAGGGATTTTAGTGGACCCCAGTAGTTTTAGGGATTTTGATAGTGTAAAATTAATTATTAAATTACGATGCAATTTAACAATATATAGTATGTAAAATAAAAGATATTAAATGATGCAAGGTTAACTGTCCTGCATTCCCCACCTTTCCTGTTTCCAGTTACATCTCCCTTGGGTCCCACCACCTCTCCCTCATGTTTCCTGTATTACTTCACCTTTTCTTAATGTCACCCACATGCTTTTAAGTTTTCTGTATATACTTATAATTTGCTTTATTTTTCTTGTGTCACTTCAATGTTGTATAATGTCATCCCTTATACTGTGATATATTCCCAATAACTTATAAATAAAATTTGCAAACAATAATTATTTCAATTATAATGGTAATTTCTATATTCAAGAAAAAGGTACAGAGATGGGCACTAGGTTTGCTCTAAGTTAAGCAAATTTACTTATGAGTTTTTGGAAGAATACTAATGTTTGGAGCAGCCTGCTTCATTAAGGCATTCAAAGCAAACATTGTGCACTTTTTAAAAACGCACGTAATTCGGGCATAGACATATTCAATTTTAAGCGGATCCGAAAAGACATCTCTTCTCGAATACAGGTCTAGGTACACTCTACTCTGACAGATATAATATACTGCAAGATATGTCCATTCAATATGTGGGATATAAAGTCATAACAGATTGCACAGAAACCTGATAATAATATCGTCATTAACGAAAAAAGATTTTTTTTAAAAAGTTTTTTTTTTCCATTTTTTGGAATGACATACATTTATTAGGATGTTATTAATGGCTACGGTACATAAAATTGATATTTTAGGTTCAGTATGCATGCTAGAACAAGTGTTTGCAATCAAGAGCAAGGGTAAAAATCAATTTTATGTACCGTAGCCATTAATAACATCCTAATAAATGTATTATCTCCCAATGAAAATGGAGGCTCTTGTATGTGTCCTTTGCATTTGAAGATGAATTGCATATTAAAAAACATAGAAACATAGAATTTGATGGCAGATACGAACCACTTGGCCCATCTCTACCCAAATTTTAACCTATAGCAACCTCAAACCCTATTTGATCCATAGTTCTTTGTAAGGATATCATTATGTCTATCCTAAGCATGTTTAAATTGCTCTACTGTATTAGCCTCTACTGCCTCTGATGGGAGGCTACTCCTTTAACCCCTTCTATGAAGTAATTTTTCCTCAAAGTTTCCTCTGAACCTACTTCCATCCAGTTTCATTGCATGTCCTCGTGTTCTAATACTTCTCTTCCTTAGAGGAACATTTCCCTCCCTTACCTTGTTAAAACCCTTGATATATTTGAAAGTTTTTATTATGTCCCCCTTTTCCCCACTTTGCTCCAAGCTTTAAATATTAAGATCTTTTATTCTTTCCAGGTAAGTTTTGTGATGTAGGTACCATTTGTTGCCCTTCTTTGTAAAGTCTCCAATGTATTTATATCCTTCTGAAGATATGGCCTATAGCGGTCACTGACATATAGTCCATTTCTGGTCAGGCCCAGTGGCGATTTTGCGCAAAATATGGCACCTATCACATTTACGTTCCTTAATGAATTAAGCCCTTAATGTCCTGGTGGATTGCTACACATGGCATACGGCGATCGCAAGGTAAAATACACACGTACACACTCGCATTACAACATTTAGTTATTTATATAATTCATATTCATATTGGTTCCGTTACACTGTAATTTATGAGCAGATAGTATTTGGTTTATTATTAAACCCCTATTCATCAGTAGCTGTACGGTTCTATCGCCGAAGAGATCGCATATTGCATACTTTAGTTATTAAAGTTAGGGAATAAATAGCCAGATTGATATCAGAATGTGAAATGCTAATGAACTCATTGTAACTGGAGCACATCTCCTGGAGAGATGACCCCCACCTTTGGATTCCTTAGTCTGAACTAACCTATGACCTGTTTACCCTGGACCCACCCAAAGTCTGGACCTATAGAAGCAAGCCACGTGTTTTCTATTGTTCACTCTGTAACACTAAATGTATATATGATCATAGCTGCTCTCCCAGTGTTCAGTCTACTCTGACCACAGTTATCTAAACAGATATACTGTTCACTGGGACCCGTGGAAGCGCAGCGAAGCGCATGCAATACGAGCGCGGTATGTATGTATCTTTTGGTATTGGCTGTACTGTACTGTATTATATTACAATCATGTATTGAACTTTTAAACTTTTTACATCTGCTAAAATAAATCACTTTGTGCGTTAGAAACACAATACAATCGCTTGGGCAATGCTTATTTGAAAACGATAGAATTACTTTAATAGGATATATAGAGATAAAATTTTATTTTTTTGGAAAGGGGTTAGCGAAGATTTGGAAATCGTCTGTTCTTATTTAAAAAAATAATGAATGTAATATCTGCCTTACTTTCCAAATTAAATTCTATGCAGTTAACTTTTTAGATTTCACCCCTATGTGGAAAATGGACATATCCACGTGAGCAATTATATTAAACCCAAAGACTCTATATAACTCTTATATTGAAGGCTTCTGTAGGCATCATCAGACGTGGCTATAATATATTCCAATTGAAAAATTTAAGACATATGAGAAATTACTCTGAAAATAAAAAGTTTAATGAACAACCTAAAAGTATTATAGAAAGTTTTGTAGAAAAAAGGTACTCAAGTCATGAAGTTAAGAATGCGCTAGAAAACATTAACAAAATAGAGAGAGATACTTTACATACTTCGCCAATAAAAAAATAATCGTTCTAAACTTACTGGTTATGATTTAGCTTTTAATACACAGTTTAATTCTCAGCATAAAGCCATAGACTATATTTTCGGAAAGCACTGAAAGATATTGTTGAAAGACCACATTCTAAAAAAATTCCTACCCGATATACCAAAATTCATCTACAGGAAAGCACCAAGCTTAAATAATTAATTAATAAAAAGTGCTAAGACTAATGGAAAGAAGGAGAACCTGTAAAAATTATAAAAATAAATTAGTTAAATCTGAGGTGAAAAGAAATATGAAAAATGTTATCTATGTTTTAGATGCAGTGGCTGCCTTTTTCGTGTAATCAAAAATCACACCTACTTCAGATATGCCTAGGAGAACATAATAGAAATATTGAAAAGGGAGTGGAGGGCCACACTCTATTAATGGCCACTTTAAAAGCCAACATGAGTGTTTTGAGAGATATATAGTAATTATTTGGAAGATAACAGCAATAAAAGAGAATTGGAGAAAAAGGGATATAGAAATCAGGTTAGCCAGTTTAGAAATGAAGTGTATTTAAACATTGAGTACAGAAGGCTTAAACCTAGATTTTGAATTGAAATGGTTCCTTTCATATTTCCTTTTTTGATTGGAGTGAGGATCGTTACGGAATAATATTACTATACATTTTATTATTATTTTTTTTCAATTAGTGGATGACAGTATCAATGTTTTAATTTTGAGTGTATATGATTTATTTAATATTGATTGTTATGTGATTGTAGATTATTTGTATTATTATTATTATGATTTATGTTATTTAATATGATTTAGTTATCATGTTTACATGTCGGAGATTTTGCAAGTTCGGGTTTTGAAATAATAGTGCTGGTATCTTTCTTGTGTGGAGGACAAGCACAATCCCGCTTTTCTATTTTAAGAGTAGAGATTCAGCTTTTGAATTAGTAAGGTGCCTTGGTCCATATAGGACTCTGGTTTCTCTGTGAAGAATATATGCTAAGGGATTTTGCACCAGTCAAAACTCATTGGCGGGGGATCAAAAACAAGACATTTGCTCCTATGAACAGATCAGCCACAGACTGGTTCAGCATACCTGTGTCCGATTCCTGTGAATGGTGTACTTTCTCACAATATATATATATATATATATATATATATATATATATATATATACATATATATATATATATATATATATATATATATATATATATATATCTATATATATATATATATATATATCATCACCATTTATTTTTATAGCGCCACCAATTACGCAGCGCTGTACAGAGAACTCACTCACATCAGTCCTTGCCCCATTGGGAATTAAACTCATGACCTTGGTGCTGTGAGGCAGAAGTGCTAACCACTTAGCCACTATTCTGTGCATATATATATATATATATATATATATATATATATATATATGTATATGTATATGTATAGATATGTATATGTATAGATATGTATATGTGTATATATATGCATATACATATATATATATATATATATATATATATATATATAAAAGAAAAATGGAGGAGGAGGCGCACAATAGTGTGGTATATTGGTATAATATTGGGATCACACAAGAACCCACAATAGGACCGGAAACACCAGTGGAGAGGAAACCAGGAAACAAAAACTGTAATATAACATCCAATGTGTAGATGTAGAATTCAAGTTACAGCTTATTCTCAAACAAAGTCACAGTGGGTGAACTCGCAGTATTTCCATATAGTATATGTGAAACACCCAGGACACACTTATGCAGATGTATGCGTACCAGATAGCAAAACTATTAAGCTTTGTGTACGTAGATATCCTTCATCTGGTCACAAACGGGTCACACGACTGGATACATAACTGTCAGCCTGTTCTTGTCACCACCTGTGGCTGTTAAAGAAACCAACATACATCTGCATAATTGGGTCCTGGGTGTTTCACATATACTATATGGAAATACTGCGAGTTCACCCACTGTAACTTTGTATTATATACTACACTATTGTGCGCCTCCTCCTCCATTTTTCTTTTATAGGTTATTTCCATGCTACACCGCTTGGTAAAGAGGATTGGCAGCCGCCTGCACATGGGAAGTGTCTATTGAGAAGAATATAGACTTTATACTGGACTATTGGTGATTTGTTACAAGCGCCAATTGTTGTATCTTGTAATTTTAAAATATATATATATATATATATACACATATATATATATATATATATATATATATATATATATATATATATATATATTCCATAGACAAAAAAACCTTACGGTTTAACATGTTCGATTAAGGTTCCTTACACACCATCTAAAATGTCAAAAATACTATTGAAACTCTTTCACTCAAACTCCAAAAAGCAATGAAATTACGACGATTAAAGCAGAAGCCTTAATAGATGTGCTCCTTGAGTAAGACAGACATGGTATGCCATCACATCCTGTGGTTAGCTGCAGATTAAGCACTATCATGTATGAGATTGCTGTCACTCACAAAATGGTGGATCTGCTAATTCACAGATTTGTGTGTTCAATGGAATACACACATAAAGTACTATTACATTTTCTTAGTTTAGCTTTATCGTAATTTAGGGCGTGGGTGTCTTAGAAAGAGACAGTAGAGCAACTTCATAAAAAATAAGAACTACAAAATCCCTACAGAGCATTTCTCTCTCCAAGACTGTGCCTGCTTATTAGAGATACCTGCAGAACATAGCTCATCACCAAACATTATCTGCTCCCGAAAGATCCCTGCAGAGCATTCCTCCACCCAAAACACTTCCTGCAGCTGACAGACCCCTGCAGAACATCATTACACTCAACATACTACCCCCTCCTGACAGATCCCTGCAGAGCATTCCTCCCACCAACACTGTACCTGCTCCCATCAGATGCCTACAGAATATCCCTCCTCCTGAAACACAATACTTGCTCCTGACATACCCCTGCAGAGCATTTCTACCTCCAAGACTGTGTTTGCTTCTAAAAGATACCTGTAGAACTTAGCTCATCACCAAACAGTATCTGCTCTCAAAAGATCCCTGCAAAGCATCCCTCCATTCAACATACTACCGCTCCTGACAGATCCTTGTAGAGCATTCCTCCCTCCAATATTGTGCCTAATCCTAAAAGATATCTGCAATACATTCCTCCTCACCAAATATTTTCTCTCACATGCCACTCCCTGACCATAAGCTTATAATATCAGCCCTGCACACCAGCTATTCTATCACAAGCCACCTCATAACCAACAGCTTTTCGCTCACTTTACCCCATGTCTACCAGCTTTTCCCTCACATGCCACCCAACTCACCAGCTATTCTCTCACATTCCAACCTCTGCTCTGCCAGTGACAACTTCCCAACACAGAGAGCCATCCTCTGGTCCCTGCACAACACAGAAAGCCATCTTCTGACCCTGCACAGCAGAGAGAGCCATCCTCTGGCCACTGCACAACACAGAGAGCCTTCTTCTGACTGCTCCACATTAAATAGAGCTATCCTCTGACCCCTCCACATTACATAGAGCCATCCTCTGACCCCTGCACAACACAGAGAGCCATCCTCTAACCCCTGCACAATACATAGAGCCATCCTCTGACCCTGTACAACACAGAGAGCCATCCTCTGGCCCCTGCACAATACATAAAGCCTTCCTCTGACCCCTGCACAACACAGAGAGCCATCCACTGACGCCTGCACAACACAGAGAGCCATCCACTGACGCCTGCACAATATATTGAGCCATCCTCTGACCCCTGCACAATACATAGAGCCATCCTCTGACCCCTGCACAACACAGAGAGCCATCCTCTGACCCCTGCACAACACAGAGAGCCATCCTCTGACCCTGCACAACACAGAGAGCCATTCTCTGACCCTGTACAACACAGAGGTCATCCTCTGACCCCTGCAGAATACATAGAGCCATCCTTTGACCCATGCACAACACATAGAGCCACCCTCTGACCTCTCCACATTACATACAGCCTTCCTCTGACCCGTGCACAATACATAGAGCCATCTTCTGACCCCTGCACAACACAGAGAGCCATCTTCTGACCCCTGCACAATACATAAAGCCTTCTTCTGACCCCTACACATTACATAGAGATATCCTCTGACCCCTCCACATTACATAGAGCCTTCCTCTGACACTTGCACAATATATAGAGCCATCCTCTGACCCTGCACAATACATAGAGTCATCCTTTGACCCTGTACAATACATAGAGCTATCCTCTCACCCCTCCACATTACATAGAGCCTTCCTCTCACCCCTGCACAACACAGAGAGCCATCTTCTGACCCCTGCACAATACATAAAGCCTTCTTCTGACCCTACACATTACATAAAGATATCCTCTGACCCCTCCACATTACATAGAGCCTTCCTCTGACACTTGCACAATATATAGAGCCATCCTCTGACCCTGTACAATACATAGAGTCATCCTTTGACCATGCACAATACATAGAGCTATCCTCTCACCCCTCCACATTACATAGAGCCTTCCTCTCACCACTGCACAACACAGAGAGCCATCTTCTGACCCCTGCACAATACATAGAGATAGCCTCTGACCCCTCCACATTACATAGAGCCTTCCTCTGACACTTGCACAATATATAGAGCCATCCTTTGACCTTGCACAATACATAGAGCCATCCTCTGACTCCTGCACAATACATAGAGCCATCCTCTGACCCATGCACAAAACATAGAGTCATCCTCTGACCCCTTCACAGCACAGAGAAACTATAGTAGCAAACAATCGTGGGAATTACAAAGATGGGCCCCCGTTGGGTGAAGAACTGAAAATTTCAATCAACAATGGGTCCCCCCTGGACAAAGAAATGAACAGATTACAAGCATGGATATTTAGAATTACAAATTTATTTTGGAGTTGGTTTACAGCCATTTTTGGATTGAAAGCTGCAGATAAAAGGAGAAAACTTCATTGGTGAGTATTAGGGAATTTATTATTTTTAATAAAAATATGTTGCATCAATGAGGATGTTTACTGTATTTATTGTGGTTTTATTATTTCTAATAAATCCTAGTGGTTGTAATGAGGGTGTGGTTTTGTAAACATTTTGTTTTGTGGAACTACAGGTCCCAGCCAGCCGTGGGTGTCAGGGCATGTTGGCACTTGTGGTTCTCCAAATGCCAACATTCCCTGACTGCCGTGGGTATGCTGGTGCTTGTAGTTATACAAGTAGCAGCATGCCCACACTATTTTGGGCAACCTGGCTAGCTGGGACTTGTAGTTCCACAAAACAAAATGGCATCAGTTCGTTTTTTTAACCATATATGTGCCGTTATTACCCTACACCAACCGCCCAGGGGTGTAGGAAGAGCCCTAGTGCTCTCAACACTGGGCTGGGTGTTCCTAGGGGAAAGGCCCGCTCGTTTTTTTTCGGCGGAGCCCACTCCCTAGGGAATCAGCCTGGGGTTGGTTAGTCATTATGGCAGCGGGACCCTTGCTGCGTGTCCCCCCTGCTATAGTGCCTCCAACCCCGGCTGGTTTGCCTACTGCTGGTTAAGTGAAAATCGGGGGAACCCCACGCACATTTTTTTCTGATTTTCACGGAACCAACAGTGGGCTGGCAGCATTAGGGGTAATAGTGAATAGAGGGGGGACACTACGCCTTTTTTTAAAAAAAAATCTCCCTAGAAAACAATATATATATATATATATATATATATATATATATATATATACGGGGAATTTTTTTTCTTTCCCCATATACAACACAGAGAGCCATCCTCTGACCCCTGCACAATACATAGAGCTATCCTCTGACCCCTGCACAATACATAGAGCCATCCTCTGACCCTGTACAACACAGAGTGCCATCCACTGACCCCTGAACAACACAGAGAGCTATACTCTGGTCCCTGCACAACACAGAGTGCCATCCACTGACACCTGCACAACAGAGAGAGCCATCCTCTGAACCCTGCACAATACATAGAGCAATCCTCTGATACCTGCACAATACATAGAGCCATCCTCTGACCCCTCTACATTACATACAGCCATCCTCTGACCCCTGCACAATACATAGAGCCATCCTCTGACCCCTGCACAACACAGAGAGCCATCCTCTGACCCCTGCACAACACAGAGAGCAATCATCTGTCCCTGTACAACACAGAGGTCATCCTCTGACCCCTGCAGAATACATAGAGCCATCCTTTGACCCCTGCACAATACATAAAGCTATCCTCTGACCTCTCCACTTTACAAAGAGCTTTCCTCTGACCCGTGCACAACACAGAGAGCCATCCACTGACCTCTGCACAATACATAGAGCCATCCTCTAAACCCCTGCGCATTACACAGAGCCATCCTCTGACCCCTGCACAATACATAAAGCCTTCTTATGACCCCTGCACAGCACAGAGAGCCTTCCTCTGACCCCTGCACAACACAGGGAGGCATCCACTGACTACTGCACAACAGAGAGAGCCATCCTCTGACCCCTGCGCAATACATAGAGCCATCCTCTCACCCCTGCTCAATATATAGAGCCATCCTCTCACCCCTGCACAATACAAAGAGCCATCCTCTGACTAGAAAACTATATATCAGAAATGAAAAAAATAAATATATATATGGGGAAAAAATAAAATGAGAACCCTATGGGGATCAAAACAATGAAATAAGCATATCAAAAGTTTTTATATGCTTATTTCATTTTTTTGAAACAAAAAGACAAAATATATATATATAATATATATAGAATTGAACCCACAACACTATGTTATCAGAACAGTGTATATCGGCGTTTCCCAAACTGGGGAGCCGCGGCGAGGACACAGGGGTGCTGCGGGCCAGCGGCGAGCAGGATGGACGGAGTGTGCAAGGTGGGGGGCGCCAAGCACTCTCCTCTGCCTGCCACCGTCCCCCCGCTTGTTCGCCGGCTGGCCGTTTGAATAAAGCTACAAAAAAAAACATAGAGAAAAAAAAAACTCCTCCCTGTCACGCCCGACATTTTCAATGAAGAGCAGTGCAGCGATGAGCGAAGACAGAAGACAGGAGACAGAAGGAGTAAACAACAGAAGAAAACAGAATTAAACGGGAGCAGAAGAAAGAAGTAAAAGGTAAGAAAAAGTTGAAGGGAGCAGATGAAAACAAAGCAGTGATTCTCCACGGGACACAGAGGGCTATAAATGTGCACAGATGGCTATGAATGGGCACAGAGGGCTGTGAATGGGCACAGATTGCCATGAATGGGCACAGAGGGGCCTTTGTACATATACAGCAATACTGTGGTGACACTATTCTGGGGTGCCACCCTGCACTGTTCCTGTTATTTGTGTGGTGTTGCTTCTGGGAAATGTGCAATTTTACTTCTTGTATAGAAGCTACACAGGATTTTACTTGAACTAATAATAATTATTTTTAGGTGATTGCTTCAGGATAGAATTATTTTCTTGCACCAAAAATGGAAAAATTTTTGAACATTGGATAGAAGCGTTCAAGTGAAGAAAAGGATGGCGAACCACACACCAGTGGCAAAGTCGTGAAGAAAAGGAAGCATCGCAGATACGACGATACTTACCTTGACTTGGGATTTACATCTGTCGATGTCAACCAGGAATAGAGGCCACAGTGTGTATTATTGATAAAGGGGTGAAGATTTTGCGTTCACCTTCTGATGGATGCAGGAGCTGCAAACAGGACCAGTGATCCCTCCCTAGTGATACAATAGCAAACAAAATTATCCTGTGCGCTCACTGGCTGAGTAATTAAGATACTAATATGTATTGTATGGTGTGGTAGTGGGTAACCTCTACTGATTAGAAAATACTCTATAGTATATAAGGTCTCGTTTATTGATCCCTATCCATATAATAACTGAGATAAGATAAAGGGCATTTGATAAAACAATTCTGGAACATATAAATACATGTACTTAAGCTGCGTTAAAATGTCCAAGTCAGGATAAAGCAGATAAATAAAACAATACTAAGCCTTATAAAATATATAATTGGATCCACTATTGGACAAGCTGGTTTGATAAATTATCACCTTTTAATTACCTATATATTTTTTTAACTAAAACAGAATAAAAACGGGTATCTACAATATACAGTGCTAGACAAATGCAGTTCAAAACAATTGAGACATCTATAGTGGTGTTGGCTGAAATCCCGAGGCTGGGATAATATTTACTATTGCCAATATAGTATATACAGATATCTCAATACAATCGTGCAGTGGTAATTGAGTCCAATGAATGAAAGTTCAGAATATAAATGATAATCGCGTATTGATGGATGGAACGGTAATATCAGTTGTTGCAGAAGTGTAGAGTTTCAGACCCAAAGTTCACTGCAGTATTTATCGTGGATGGTTAAATATGATGATTTATATCTTGGCTGGAACAATATTTTGATATTGCTGGGCACTAGGCGATTATGAATAGTAAACAGACCATCCTGTATCCAATAATATGGTCCCCCATACAACTAGGGCTTATACTTGCGGTTGGAGATGTAGTGTCCAGGCTTGGATATCCCGCTCTGGAGTGGGCGCGAGTGAGCGTATGTCAGTGTCCAGGTAGAATCCATGTTAGTGGGTGATCAGTCCCGCTACTGTAGAGATGGAGCAACGGTCCACGAGCAGCGTGCGGCACGCTTCCGGTTCTATCATCCGCGTCTGAAGTCACTTCTGGTCGGGTTGCTATTGGCCAATAGACGGATGAGGGCAGAGGCCCAATGCGTTTCGTCTTAGCAGACTTTCTCAAGGGAGATATTTCCAATACTAGTGGGTGTTCCTTTATAGAGCTTCTAGTGGTATAATAGTCTCTGATTGGGTGATAGCGCTGTTAATCTATCTATGGTCCATGGTGTGCCTAATCGTTCAATCATTTTGGCACTCAAACTTTATGAATCCTGGGAGCCATGATGCGAAATTAACCTGTAATATAATGGAATCAAACAGGAATATCTATCAAACCTTCTGGTTGCATACATATAGCATATATCTCGGGATAACTCATGTGATAGCCCGATCATATGCATAAAACAGATATATGTATGTCTGACAAATAAAAATGTTGTATAGATTTAAAGGTTACTAAATACATACATCTGCACATTATACACTCACGCAAGATGTATATATTTTAATGTACTAGTCTTGAATTGACAACCTTGGCATGCCTAAACAGTTTGTTTGTAAGGGTGTTTATAAGGATGATCTTCATGTGTACATATAGATTTGTACACATAGTAACTGGTCTATATGCTGGATGAAGTACACAAAAGTGTGTACAATAAATACAAATCTGTGCGTAGTTAAGGGCATATTAGTGATCTAATATATTCCCTGCATAAGTATGTACAATAAATACAAATCTGCGCATAGTTGAGAGCATAAAGTGATCTAATATATTCCCTGCATATAACAACACCCAATGCACGGGATGTTAACACTGTACCTCCATTATGTAATATATGTATATTGTCATGATATATTTGATGTATAACATTATGATGACAATGTAGGCAATATTACTATTATTGCCGGTAGGCTTCCTTGTACGATCACCTGCCCATATATGCCAGTATGAACAGTCCAAATGGAGAGGCGAGTTCCTACTGCACTAGGTGTTCTCGGGTAGTCTCCTATCCCGTTACTTACCTAGCTCCGCCTTGCTTGGCTTCCAAATTCGGGTGGGTTTGGGCATGGCCAGGGTGGTATGGCCGTAGGATTCGGACCTTTCCCATGGATAGATGAAACAATACCTGGCCTGGCAAGGTGTCGTACAGATGGCACTACCGTGGGAGGACAGCTCTATACATCAATGCAAGGTGAGGTCTAATTCTATGTTTAGTCCATTAGGAGTATGGGTTCTAACAAAATAAATAGCTTTGGATTCCTCCCTATTCAATTTGGGTATTATGTTACCCCCTCTCCAATTCTGGGTCACTTGTTTAATACCAATAAAGGTTGTGCCTTGATGGCTGCAGTTGTGGGTGTCCTTATAGTGTCTGGATAGGTGGTGGTTTTCGAATCCTATCCTAATATTTCTTAGATGTTCCCTGATCCTAATTTTGAGGGTCCTAATCGTTCTACCGATGTACTGTTTGCCGCATTGAAATTGCAGTAAATATACCACATTGGTACTATTACGAGTGATGAATTCTTGAATTTTAAAGATTTTCCCATTGGAGGTCGATATATATTCTAGGACAGGTTTAGTACTCCTGCATTGTAATGTTTTTGTCAGACGCCGTCCCTGCGCCTTCTCCTCGAGCAGGGACGGACGTCTGTCTCCAGAGCGCCCCGTTGCCAAGCAACGGGGACGCCTCTTCCGGCGACGAGGTGCGCAGACGCGCCCGTCGCCATAGCAACGGGACGCGTCTCCCTAGTTCCTGTCGGCGGTCAGAACAGCTGACCGCCGATCCCCTGCCCACCAATGAGGAAGCTTCACTTCCTATTTAAAGCCTGCTCTGACACCATTAGGGTGCCAGAGCAACTGGTTTAGTTAGTCTCAGTGTCCCTGTATAGTAACTTCTGGTTTCCTGTGTTTTGACCCGGCTTCCTGACCTCGCTTTCGGATTCTCCATTTGTCCCATCCTGATATTCTGGTTTGACCTCGGCCTGCTGACCATTCTCTGTCTTCTGATTCGGTACCTCATCTGCCCGGTTGGTTCCTGACTCTGCCTGTTTGACTACGTCTTTCTCTATATCTCGCAAGTAGCTACCTGGGAGGGCCGCGACCTGCACGTCGTTGCCGCTAAGTCCAAACTTCCTTGCGGGGGTCCCTGGTGAACACCAGCGGCGTGTTAGACTCCGCGCCTCCTGGTGTAGTAGTGCCAATACTTGCAGGTACTAAGGTCACGTCTGTGACAGTTTGCTCTGGCCATGTCAACCGACTCATCTAATGAACCCTCTGCACGTGACCTTCTACTCCACTTGGCTCATAGGGTGGAGAAGCAAGAAGCAGAGCAGGCACAGTTACTTCACTGTATCCAAGGAGTCGCAACTCGTCTTGAGACCCTCCAGGTCTCCATGGCTTCTGCTCAAAATGTTCCCGTGACTACCGCGGTAGTCGCCGCCACCTCCTCCTCTCCTGCAGTGGTTTCCTCTACAGCCCTGAGACTCTCTCCACCGGACAAGTTTGATGGCGAGCCTAAAAGATGCAGAGGATTCCTTAATCAGTGTCTGATCCACTTCGAGTGTAGTCCTGCATCTTTTCCCTCTGAACGCATTAAGGTGGCGTTTATTATGTCCTTATTATCCGGACAGGCCCTTGCTTGGGCCTCCCCCCTCTGGGAGCGAGATGACCCTATGCTGTCCAACGTCACCACCTTCATTGAAACCTTCCGCAAGGTTTTTGATGAGCCCGGACGCATCTCCTCGGCTGCCTCCAGCCTCCTGAACCTCCGCCAGGGATCCCTGACCGTCGGGCAGTATGCTATACAATTCCGCACGCTGTCCTCTGAGCTCAGTTGGAATAACGAAGCCTTGGTAGCAACCTTTTGGCAAGGACTCTCAGACCGAGTTAAGGATGAGTTAACTTCCCGTGAGCTTCCCGCTGATTTGGATTCCCTGATTTCTTTATGCAATCGCATTGATCTACGTTTCCGTGAGCGGACTCTGGAACGTGCCACTTCCAGACGGTCCTCTACTCGCCTTGCTCCCATGTTTCAAAACCCGGTCCTTCCTGAAGAACCGATGCAAATCGGCCGTTCCCGGCTGTCCGCCGAGGAACGTCAACGTCGCTTCAAGCAAAACTTATGTTTGTATTGTGGAGATCCTGGTCATACCATCTCATCTTGTACCAAGAGACCGGGAAACGCCCCCTCCTAATCGGTGGAAGGGAGGCCGATTTAGGAGTTGGAATTATTACTCCCTACACCATTGCCAGTAACGACTGCCTCATGCCCATCTCCTTGCATACCTCTGTCGGCCCCTTTGAGACCTTAGCCTTTGTGGATTCCGGCTCTGCCGGAAATTTCATCTCTGCCACTCTGGCATCGCAACTCCAATTAACTACTATCAAATTGCCTCAGCCGTTATTCCTCACCGCGGTAGATGGGAATCGGATCTCCAACGGGTCTGTTTCTCACGCCTGCGCCCCAGTTCGGCTGACGGTAGGGGTGCTACATTCTGAAGTCATCGAGTTCCTGGTTCTTCCTCGTTCTGTCAACACCGTCATTCTAGGATTGCCTTGGCTCAAGCTTCATTCACCCCAATTGGATTGGAATCGTGCGATGGTTACTTCTTGGGGCCCACAATGTTTTAAGTCCTGTTTGTCTGGTCTAAGACCCAGCCAGACCTCTCTTCCTTGTCTTTTGATATCCCCACACGTTGAACTGCCACTTCCATATATTGCTTATCAGGATGTGTTTTGCAAAGCTGCGGCCGAGGTCCTGCCCCCCCATCGGCCCTGGGACTGCTCCATCAAATTACTACCTGATAAACCTCTTCCTAAGGGCAGAATCTATCCCCTATCTCTCCCTGAGAATACTGCCATGACCACCTATATTTCTGAGAATCTTCAACGTGGCTTTATCAGGAAATCTTCCTCTCCCGCGGGCGCGGGATTTTTCTTCGTCAAGAAGAAAGACGGGTCCCTACGGCCGTGTATTGACTACCGGCGATTGAACGCCATCACTATAAAGAACAGATACCCGTTACCCCTCATATCTGAGCTCTTTGATAGAATCGCAGGATCCAAGGTCTTTACTAAGCTAGACCTACGGGGGGCGTATAACCTCATTCGTATACGCTCAGGAGACGAGTGGAAGACTGCATTCTGCACTAAAGAAGGCCACTTCGAATACCTGGTCATGCCCTTCGGGTTGTGCAATGCCCCCGCTGTTTTCCAATCTTTTATTAATGAGATTTTCCAAGACCTTCTCTACATTTCCGTAGTAGCTTATCTGGATGACATCTTAATCTTTTCTTCAGACTTGACCAGCCATCGTGTTCATGTAAGTGAGGTCCTGTCTCGTCTACGAGCCAATAAGTTGTATTGTAAGCTGGAGAAATGTGTATTTGAGAAGCCACAGATTCCGTTCCTGGGCTACATCGTGTCAGGCTCCGGTCTACAGATGGATCCAGTCAAGCTATCTGCCATCCTCAAATGGCCTAGACCTATGGGTCTGAAAGCTACCCAGAGATTCATTGGCTTCGCCAACTATTACCGGCAGTTCATTCCACGGTTTTCTTCTATCATCGCACCAATTACCGCTCTGACTAAGAAAACTGCCAATCCTCATGTTTGGCCCACGGAGGCCATCGACGCCTTCGAAGCACTCAAGAAAGCCTTTTCTTCCGCCTCTGTACTTGTTCAACCGGATCAAGATAAACCATTCCTGGTAGAAGTGGACGCATCTGCAGTAGGAGTCGGGGCAGTTCTTTCACAAGAGTCCATTTCAGGGAGACTGCTGCCATGTGGGTTCTTTTCGAGGAGATTCACTTCCTCTGAATCTAACTACGGTATAGGGGATAAAGAGTTATTGGCGGTGAAGTCTGCGCTCGAAGAATGGCGCCATCTTCTAGAAGGGGCACGTCATCCTGTTACGGTATTCACCGACCACAAGAACCTCATCTATCTCCGGGATGCTCGGTGTCTCAACCCCCGGCAAGCCAGATGGTCCTCATTCTTCGCCGGCTTTAATCTCATTCTTACTTATCGTGCTGGTTATCTCAATTCCAAAGCTGATGCCCTCTCCCGCTCTTTCGATGTCTCCGATTCTTCACCCACTACTGTACCCCCACCAGTGTTTGAACCCTCCTGTATTGTAGCCATCACCCGTACTCCTCCTGTGGGCTGTTCCTTTCTAGTACCACATCTACGCTTAAAGGCGTTACGTTGGGCTCATGCCTCTAGATTTGCCGGTCATGCTGGTACTGAGAAGCCTCTCTCGCTGTTATCACGACACTACTGGTGGCCAACGGCCCGTACGGATGTCCAAGAGTTTGTAGCCTCATGCTCTGTTTGTGCCCAGAACAAAGTGCCTAGACAATCCCCCGCTGGATTGTTACAACCTCTTCCGATTCCTGATCGCCCATGGTCCAGCATCTCGATGGATTTTATTACTGATTTGCCACCCAGCAGCGGCTTTGACACCATTTGGGTCACAGTAGACCGGTTCTCTAAAATGGCTCATTTCGTTCCTCTAAAAGGCCTTCCATCTGCATCCAAATTGGCACAAGTCTTCATCAAAGAAATCTTTCGTCTCCACGGGTGCCCTCTGGAAATAATATCTGACCGAGGTGTCCAGTTCTTCTGGAGAGCCTTCTGCAAAGATATAGGTATTACCCTCAAGTTCTCCTCTGGATATCATCCCCAGACGAACGGCCAGACGGAGCGAGTAAACCAAGACCTGGAGGCGTTCCTTCGTTGTTTCTCATCTCTTAACCAATCTAATTGGAGTCTTCTGCTACCTTGGGCCGAGTTCACACACAACAATCATGTCCATTGTTCTTCGGGGTTTTCGCCCTTCTTCACTGTGTATGGGACGCATCCTACCCTCCCCACGTTCTCTTCCACCTCCTCCACGGTTCCCGCCGCCCATGCCATGACTCAAGATATGGCTAAATTATGGGCTACCACCAAAGAGAACCTCCTGAAATCCGGACGGCATTATAAATCTTCTGCCGATCAGCATAGAAGAGTTGTGCCAGCTCTCCAAGTGGGGGACAAAGTGTGGCTGTCCACCAGGAATCTAAAATTACGGGTTCCTTCCATGAAACTGGCACCTCGTTTCATTGGCCCTTTCCCAGTAACTCAAGTAATCAATCCAGTTACGGTTCAACTCCAACTTCCTCCACAGATGAAGATTCATAACACCTTCCATATTTCCCTCCTCAAACCGCTGGTCCTAAACAAATTTGTTCATACCTCCACTGTCCCTCAGGCCATTTCCACTACTACGGGCAATGAATATGAGATTAGCCAAATTCTCGCTGAACGCAAAGTTCGAGGCCGGTTCCAATACCTAGTACACTGTAAAGGCTTCGGCCTAGAGGAGAGATCTTGGGTCTTTAAAGAAGATTTGCATGCCCCTAGGCTACTGGCAGACTTCCTGAAACATCGTCCTGTACCCAGTGATTCCCCCAATTGTAAGGAGAGGGGTACTGTCAGACGCCGTCCCTGCGCCTTCTCCTCGAGCAGGGACGGACGTCTGTCTCCAGAGCGCCCCGTTGCCAAGCAACGGGGACGCCTCTTCCGGCGACGAGGTGCGCAGACGCGCCCGTCGCCATAGCAACGGGACGCGTCTCTCTAGTTCCTGTCGGCGGTCAGAACAGCTGACCGCCGATCCCCTGCCCACCAATGAGGAAGCTTCACTTCCTATTTAAAGCCTGCTCTGACACCATTAGGGTGCCAGAGCAACTGGTTTAGTTAGTCTCAGTGTCCCTGTATAGTAACTTCTGGTTTCCTGTGTTTTGACCCGGCTTCCTGACCTCGCTTTCGGATTCTCCATTTGTCCCATCCTGATATTCTGGTTTGACCTCGGCCTGCTGACCATTCTCTGTCTTCTGATTCGGTACCTCATCTGCCCGGTTGGTTCCTGACTCTGCCTGTTTGACTACGTCTTTCTCTATATCTCGCAAGTAGCTACCTGGGAGGGCCGCGACCTGCACGTCGTTGCCGCTAAGTCCAAACTTCCTTGCGGGGGTCCCTGGTGAACACCAGCGGCGTGTTAGACTCCGCGCCTCCTGGTGTAGTAGTGCCAATACTTGCAGGTACTAAGGTCACGTCTGTGACAGTTTTACAGTTGGAACATGTCCCACAATAGAAAAAACCTTTTTTGTGGGCATTTGTTGACTAAGCCAGTTAGAATCTGTGCGTTGGATATTGGCAGGAATGTAGCTGGATGTGATCGATTGTTTGATGTCAGGGGCTTTTTTGAAAACCAGTTGCGGATACTCAGGAAGTGTCGAACCTAATACTGAATCTTGCTTAACGATGTGCCAATGCTTGTTCAGAATTCTCTTAATGTGGATTGCATCTCCTGAATAGTTGGATACAAAGTAAATGGGTTCTGATAGGTTTGTTTTGGGGGGTCTGGTGTCATCTACCTCTGGTGTGTTTTTATACTTCAAAAGGTTATTCCTACTAGTATCTCTCACTTGCTGATAAGCCTCATCTACATATTTATCGTTATACTGTTTTTCTAAAAACTGTTGTTTCATGATATCGCTCTGTGCAATATAATCATTCATATTTGTGCAGTTGCGGCGTAACCGCGTAAACTGGCTAAAGGGAATACTCTTTAGCCAGTTAGGGTGGTGGTTGCTGTTAGAAAGGATAAAACTGTTCACATCCACTTGCTTTCTAAATGTACGGGTGGCTAGTTGGTCATTTTGAATAAATATCTCAAGATCTAAAAATTCAATTGATATACGACTGTAATTGGCTGTAAATTGGAGACCATATTGGTTGTCATTGATCTGTTTTAAGAATTGGGATAAGTCGTTCTCAGATCCGTTCCAAATAATCAGCACATCATCAATATATCTTTTCCAGTGCACCAGGTTTGCCGCCCAGCCATTGTTCGCCCAGATGTAGTGATCTTCCCAGTAGCTCATGTACAGATTAGCATAGCTGGGCGCAAACCTGGTGCCCATGGCTGTCCCTTCTAACCGAAGATAAAACTGATCATGGAACCAAAAATAATTATGGGTTAAAATGAAATTAATATTAGCGAGAAGAAATTCGATTTGATGGCTATCTAGAGAAGGGTCATTTTCTAGAAACTGTTTGACACTTTGTAGTCCCAGCTCATGTTTAATTACTGTATACAATGATTATACATCGCACGTTACCAGCCAATACTCTGGTGTTCAGGTGATCTCTTCTAAGAGCTGCAGTACATGAGTGGTGTCTTTCAAATATGCTCTCTGTTTCGTGACATAGGGTTGAAGAAATGTGTCAATATAGTGTGATAGATTGGCTGTAATTGATCCTATGCCCGAAATGATCGGTCTGCTAGGTGGGTTAGTGAGGTTTTTATGGATTTTTGGGAGGTGGTATATTACTGGAATTATTGGGTGTGGATTGTATATATATTGATATGCACGTAAATTTATGATGCCTAGTTCCTGTCCATGTTTAAGGATGGAAACAAGTTCTTTCGAGAATAAATCTGTTGGATTATGGTCCAGTTTCTGGTAGGTATTACCATCAGAACGAAGTCAGTTGGTTTCATTGACATAATCTTCTTTATTTAGAATAACAATACCCCCCCCCCCCCTTGTCAGCTGGTTTAATTATGATCTGGTCTAATTGTTGTAGCTGGCTGAGAGCTAACATCTCTTTTTTGTTTAGATTGACCTGTAAATGATGTTTTCGTATATCTAATTTCTCCAAATCTGCTAACACCATTGTTTCGTATGTGATGATTTCATTACTTTTAGTCTGCTTTGGATAAAATTGAGAAGGTGGTTTGAGATTTGTATGCTTATACACTCCTGGAGTGGAAGCATGCTGTGCTGATTTGTCTAAAGGGGTTTTCTGAAAGAACCTTTTAAGTGTCAGTTTTCTGATGAATTTATGTACATCAATGTAAGTCTCAAATTTGTTCAATCTGTTGGTGGGAGCAAACTTAAGTCCTTTATTTAAAACACTAATCTCATCTGTAGACAATGTATGGTTGCTAAGATTAAAAATTCCTATTGGTTCAATTGTGTTCCTGATGACAGAAGATGGATGGAGGATGTGCCCTCCCCTGCATCCTCTTCGAGTTCTTTTACATTTCTTTTGAGGGGATGAGATTTTGTTTGTAGATATTTCTCTGTGAATCTCGGTCCAAGGCCTAAAAAATTACACAGTTGTGAGATTGGGTTTTGGGATTCTACATCAATGGTAGATGAATCATGAGGAGTGGTATGAAACAATGTGGGTTTACTCAGTGGGGTAGAGTATAATGTCATACTCGTATTTGTTGTAGGAGAATGAGATTGAGGATCTGGGTGGGTACATTTAGGTGTCATTAGTGGATCTTGTATAGTTATAGGGGATTCTATATGTATGGTAAGATCATGTTGCCAACCACTTCCAAATGATTTAATAGCGAGTCTTTGATATTCCAGACTTGGTTCGCTGCAAGATGATTGTGAGGTATCTTCTGTGGTGTCAATGGTACTATTTGGTTGGTCAGCATTGGTCTGTACAGTTGGTTTTTGGTGAATCAATTTCATGTACTGCTGGTACGTTAATCCTAATTTACAATATATTTTCCGATTTTTGGATTGGGGTTTCTTGGGTAATTTATGAAATGTTTTACCAGTATTTTGGGAGTAATGGTCTATGGTTGATAGACCATCTATTTTAAATGAGGGTTTCTTATTCTCTGCTTGAGACTTAGTTGTGGATTTATGTTTGAATCCAAATTTGTCTCGAGTGTACTTAGATTTCTTAGTGTGTATGATCTCTTTTTCTTTATGTTCTAATCTACTTTTCATCAATTTAAGGAGATCATCAAATACTGGTTCTTCCTTAAGAGGACTTAATTCTAGATCTATAACATTAATTCTATTTTCTAATACACTCAGATGTTGTTTGTGTTGAGAGATGAGTAGAGAAATGAGACGAGATGAGCAATCATTGAGAATGGCCTGCCACTCACTCAAAAAAATGGAATTGTCATTATAACAGGAGGGGATTTTCTTAAGTTTCAGGCCCCTAGGTATAATGTTTTCAGATGAGTATTTCTCTAAACTGTGAATATCCCACCAAGTGCGTATCTCTTTATATATTAGTTTCTCAAACTCAAGTACCTGGAGACAATAATTCTTCCCTTGGATGTCAGGCACATTAGGTTGAAGTGTAGTGGGGAAAATTACACTAGCTGTGTACTTGCGTGTGGTTCTCAGGCCTAATGGATCTCTGTACTGATTGGACATCCTATTATAGTTTCTCATCAACTTGCAGTTCAGGAGGGAGCAGCAAATCTAATGGATAAATATACACAATTGATAAAGGGGTGAAGATTTTGCGCTCACCTCCTGATGGATGCAGGAGCTGCAAACAGGACCAGGGATCCCTCCCTAGTAATACAATAGCAAACAAAAGTATCCTGTGCGCTCACTGGCTGAGTAATTAAGATACTAATATGTATTGTATGGTGTGCCAGATGTGTGGTAGTGGGTAACCTCTACTGATTAGAAAATACTCTATAGTATATAAGGTCTCGTTTATTGATCCCTATCCATATAATAACTGAGATAAGATAAAACAATTCTGGAACATATAAATACATGTACTTAAGCTGCGTTAAAATGTCCAAGTCAGGATAAAGCAGATAAATAAAACAATACTAAGCCTTATAAATCATATAATTGGATCCACTATTGGACAAGCTGGTTTGATAAATTATCACCTTTTAATTACCTATATATTTTTTTAACTAAAACAGAATAAAAACGGGTATCTACAATATACAATGCTAGACAAATGCAGTTCAAAACAATTGAGACATCTATAGTGGTGTTGGCTGAAATCCCGAGGCTGGGATAATATTTACTATTGCCAATATAGTATATACAGATATCTCAATACAATCGTGCAGTGGTAATTAAGTCCAATGAATGAAAGTTCAGAATATAAATGATAATCGCGTAATTAAAAGGTGATAATTTATCAAACCAGCTTGTCCAATAGTGGATCCAATTATATGTTTTAGGCTTAGTATTGTTATCTTATCTCAGTTATTATATGGATAGGCATCAATAAACGAGACCTTATATACTATCGAGTATTTTCTAATAAGTAGAGGTTACCCACTACCACACATCTGGCACACCATACAATACATATTAGTATCTTAATTACTCAGCCAGTGAGCGCACAGGATAATTTTGTTCACAGTGTGTATTATGCCTGAAAATATTGTCGTCAGAAAGCATGATTCCAAGCAAACTAAAATGCCATTTAGAGACCAATCACCCTTACATGGCTAATAAATCACGCAATTACTTCATCAGAAGGTTAAAAGAATTGAAAGACCAAAAATGTACATTTTTTAAACAAGCATCAATACCAACAAATGCTTTGCTAGCATCTTACAAGGTGGCATATAGAGTTGCAAAGTGTAAAAAGCCTCACACCATCGCAGAAGAACTGATTTTACCGGCTGCAGTGGATATGGTCACCATTATGGTTGGGGAATCTGCGGGGAAGCTGCTTTCAAAGGTACCTTTATCCAACAACATTATGAGTCGCAGAATACAACATATGGCTGAAGATCTGAATGACCAGCTGATTGAAAAAATCAAAGGGAAGAAATTCGCACTACAACTAGATGAGGCAACAGACAGTAACAAGGATGCTCATTTGATTTGTTACACATGCTTTGTTGATGGTGAGAATCTTGTGGAAGACCTTCTCTTTTGTAAAAGTATCACTGCAGGTACAAAGACACAAGACTTGTTTCAGATCATTGACACTTTTATGAGTGAAAACAACTTAGACTGGACAAAGTGCTTTGGTGTCTGTACTGATGGTGGTCGCTCTATGTCAGGATGTTATGGAGGATTGCAAGCACTCATAAGAAGCAAAGCTCCTGATGCACTGTGGACCCACTGCATTATACACAGGGAAGCCCTTGCATCAAAGCAACTGAGTCCTTCACTGAACGCAGTCATGGAAAGCGTAGTGAACTTCATCAAAACTCGGCCACAGAAGGCAAGGTTTTTTAAAAAAATGTGTGAGGATATGGGCTCTGAGCACACATCTTTGTTATATTACTGTAGCTCGCGATGGCTCTCCCGTGGCAATGTACTTTCCCGTGTTTTTGAATTATGGAAAGAACTTTACTCCTATCTGGAAGAAGAAGTACACGAGTGTGCCAGTAATTACCTGGATACTGACTTTTTGTCTAAATTAGCATACCTGTGTGATCTATTTGACAAACTGAATGCATTGAATCTCTCACTACAGGGAAGTAACACACACATTCTTACACTTTCTGAGAAGGTATCAGCTTTTAGGAAAAAACTGCTTCTCTGGAAACGAAAATTAAATGAAGATGGTTACAATGATTGTTTCCCCCTGTTGCATCAGTTTGTTACATCCAATGATGCTTACTTGACACATGAATTTAAATCAGTGTTTGAGCAGCACCTTACAAAGCTCAGTGACTGGTTTGAAAAATATTTTCCAGAAAATATGGAGAAATTTGTATGGATCCAAGGCCCTTTTAGTACTAATGCCCCATCTGAATTCACTTCTACAGAAGAAGAAAAACTCATTGAGCTCTCCTGTGACAAGTCTTTAAAAGTAAAATGTAGCAGCATGGGACTTGAAGAGTTTTGGATATCCATTAAAGATGAATATCCAATGCTAACTACTAAAGCACAGCGAATCCTAGTTCCATTTGCAACCACATATCTGTGTGAAGCTGGGTTTTTAGATGTTGCTGTAATCAAAAGTAAATATCGTTCAAAAATTAATGTTGAACAGGAAATGAGGGTGGCAGTGTCCAAAGTGATTCCAAGGTTTGAAAAGTTGTGTAGTGCACAAAAGGCACACACATCCCATTAATAAATAATAATAAGTTTTGTATTTTTATAACATTCTTTAATAACCAACACATTGTTGTACATATTGTTGTTTTATTTTGTTTGAGTGTTAATGAGTGTGGAAATTGTTCTTTTGAAATAAATATAATTTTGTTTTTCTCAATTTTCATTGGATTTATGTATATTAGTTTTGCAAACAACTTAATAAGTATTTCTGTCCTGACCAAAATACTTATTACATTATTTTGACACAAATACTTAAAAATTGGGACTACCACGTAATTATTTGGACTTAGGAGTGCCTTGAAAATTTTTGGGAGACCCCAAGGGTGCCTCGAACTAAGAAAGTTTGGGAACCACTGGTGTATATATCAGTTGAGCCACAGCTCCTGATGTAAGTCTATGGGCAAATGTATCTTATATGAGAGAAAACGATATATATCAGAAATGAAAAAAAATATATATATGGGAAAAGAATAAAATGTATATAGTGTATATATCAGTTGGGCCTTGAAAAAGCTATACTAGCGAAACGCGCGTTGGCGTTTTGCACAATGTACCTGTAGAAACATTACTTAAGAGCTTACTGTTTATGTATAGTTCTAGATCAATACAACCTAAATCAGATCAGGGGACTCTATCAGGAATCGAGTATGTTGTAGTTCCTATATGCCGCTAATGTTTCAATGATAGCTGACAGGCAGACTGTTTAGACTGCTTACCTTATTTAGCTAACAAAGTACACAAATGAGGAAATCACAATAATATGTGCTTATTTAACCACCATTGAGAAACAACCTCTCCATGTTTTATAAGCCTTAACAACAGCTGAACAGGCAGTTTGTCAATGACATTCATACTGCCAATTATAGTGTATTAGCAGGCTGTATATGAAGAAACCCTCAGCTTTGTATCTTATAGTTAACTACCATTGAGAGTTAACCTCTCCGTGCCTTATACTGCTTTGACACTTATACTGCCAATTATAGTGTATCAGCAAACTGCCATTGGAGGAACCCTCAGCTCTGTATCTTACAGTTTATTACTATTGAGAGTTAACTTCCCTGTGCCTTATACGCTTAAATAAACAATTGACTTACGATAGCCAGACAGTTTTATTGTCTGTTAGATTACTTATTACACTGAACCAACAGGCTTTCAAATGTATGAACCACAGTGTTGGACTCTAAATAGAATCAATACCAATCTTCCTATGCTCTATATATCTTTAACAGGTGATAAGTAGATTACTATTAGAAACGGAGACACTCCAGTGTAAATAATTATTATGGAGGGTTTACTTCTCTGTGCTGAACATATGTAAATAAACAGCTGATAAGCAGATGATTGACACTATTTGTGTCACAGCGTTGGCACCTTAAAGGAAGACACACAGTGGTCATACTGGATGACATTCTGGGCAAACGAGTTGTCACACTGCTCAACGCTGAGACGTATGCATTATCCGAGG